>NC_066301.1:1840961-2454615 GCF_905404315.1 Leptidea sinapis
ATCTATACTTTTTATTTGTATTTAAAAAAAGTTCTGGATATAGAGATACCAGTAATACATTTAGAATACACATATAGAATACATTAAATAAAAGGGATAAATATCAACTGAGTCCACAGCTAGATACAGCTACATGTACCGTGATAGTTAGACAGTTGAAATGTTCATAGAGGACGTATTTCTCTTTAAAAAAATAGAATAAAATAAATATTTAAGGGGTCTACTCGCACTTGGCCGGTTTTTAAAGAGATTATCCCTGTATCATTAATAAAATTCAAATGAAAAATACAAATGCATTCGCATTTCATATCGTCGATTATTAACCAACTTTACCGGTTTCGAACGTGGTCTCAAATTTATAGTTAAACAGTTACTGTCGAGCAGTTGAACATTACAGTCAACACGATGGAATCGTTACCGAAATGTACAATATTGAAATTTCATCCTGACACATTGGAGCAAGTGAGGAAAGCTGTCAACTTCGACAAGCCGGAGGAAATTCGTGATGCGTTAAAGATATTGAAAGAGTGGATAAAACAGCAACCGCATCTTCTGAAAAAGGACTTTAGTAAGTATAAAGTGGAAAATTTCTTTCAATTTTAATTATACTGAAAATGCAAAAAAATTAAAGAGAAATGCACTTGTAAAGAACATAATATCTAGACCTTCTATATATGAATAACTAGCAGTTCCCGCCCCCGAGTTATAAAAGGAAATAAATTTAATTTTATTCATCTTATTACAAATACAATAAAACATAAGTAGCCATAAACTATCTACGATAAATTTCTCATCGAATGCTGGTAGTTTCATGTCGACACGATCAGTGGTTTATGCGTAATTGAGCCTCAAACAAATACAGAAAGAAGATATGCGAAAATTCACATATGCATTAAATACAAGGTTATTATTATGAATTATTATAGAGAGTTTGTCATATGAATATTACATTTATTTATGCACTCTCGACCATAAGTGACGTATAGATCCTTATCTATTTTAATTGTTGTTTCATTCCGAACAATAAATGCCTGTATCGTGAATAAAGAGTCGTTATTTCTTAAATCTTTTATCTAGTTACCATAAAGGATCGTGGTAAACGTTGCCAGCTTCGGTCAATTTTAATTTTATATATACGTACAGTCTAGCAATTTGAAGATTGCGGTTTGTTTGGATTTAATTGAAGCCATTAGAAGTAAGAAGAAGTAGTATGGAAATACATAAATATTATAGATCAAAGTTTTGGAAGTAGGACTGTTGGTAGGCTTACATATAAAGAGGGAAAAGGGAATTTTTGTTCTGTAAATGTACTCTTTTAGAAAACTTTTTGATATACACTAAAGCATGACTACAGTTTCTGAAAGAGAAAAATGACGCAATATACTCCACTAGTGATATTTTTTTATGGCAATATTGAAGGTACTTAGGAAAAAAAATAGTAGTAAGATTATAATAATAATCTTAAGTAGGAGAACCAAAGTCACCGACACAGCCCAAATGATTGCGAAACTGAAGTGGTAGTGGGCAGGGCACATAGTTCGACGGACAGATGGCCGTTGGGGCACTAAAGTCCTCGAATGGTGACCACGTACCGGAAGACGCAGTTTTGGTAGGCTCCCCACAAGATGGACTGACGATCTGGTTAAGATCGCCGGAATACGTTGGATGAGGGCAGCGCAGGACCGATCGTCGTGGAGATCTTTGGAGCAGGCCTTTATCCCGCAGTGGACGTTTTCCAGCTGATGATGATAATTGAAGGTACTTTATCATTCCTATAAACTAATGGTAAAGGTATAGAGCCTTTTTTTCCTGTAGACTATAAATCAAATGTAAAAAGAAATAATTTTAATAAAAGAAATAATTTTTATTAGTTCCATTTGATTTTGTACGAAATTCATTTTAGTTTTATTTTATTAATAAAAGCAATGTTTAACTAACTTTTCTACAGGTACCCCTTAGTGGCGTCTTCTAAAAATATTCAAAAATCTCTATCCTGTGTAACGCGTATTCATAATGGCCCGACAAACATTTTTAAATTCCCCCTACCTATTATATGTATGACACAATATCTACTTTAATACATTTTCCTTGTCATCCTATAGTATTATATCTTGTAAGAGATTATTTCAACGGCTTTAACTAACATATACCAATATAAGGCTATATTTGATTTATAGATTTATATCTATTTTCCCATTTCTAGTATACACATTTACAATAAAGTCCCAGCCACTGTTCAGGCATTATCTTTAAATAAATTTAAATGTTTTATTAAGAAATGGCTCTGTCGAAAATCCTACTGCTCTACAGCTGAATATCTAAGTGATCGGACAGCCTTGGACTAGATTATGATTTTTTATAGCAATAGCAATGACAGTACAATATTGTATATTTTTAATAAATAGAACGCAAAAAAAGAATGCTGGGAGAGTTTCTTGCGTCACTTTTTCGCTCTCAGAGCGCCATTTGTTTCCGAAGCGGTAGTATTATCTATACTATATAGATATCGTATATTAGAAATGACATCAAAAAGAATTCTAAAGGAATCAATTTTGAGAAAATAAATGCCTTTTATGCCGTTTTAGTTATGTTTTTGTGCTTAACTCAAAACACCAGTTGCTTCAGTTATACCGTATTTAATTTTAATGTAGGTATTACTTTTACTACGCACCACAAAAGACATTTTAACATTTTGACAATTACTGTATGCGTGACTGTGTGTCGTTGTGCTCTTTTTCAAAGAACTTCAACAATGACCCGAGCTTATGATCACATTACCTAGAATGTTTACTTAAAACGTGATGTTATGTTGTGATCAGGGTTTATTTCAATGGTTTAGCTACACACACGTGTCGATGCCAGCGGCCGAAATCCATAACCGAAAACTATATCATAATGCTAAATTACATTCGCATCATGTTGACATCTGACATACCACAACCGCGTGTTTGGCATAAATTTCTTAGCTCGCACACAGAGGCGTACATTGGTTTTCTAGCAAAGTAGGCACTGTGGATCTAACTAGTCATAGTTGAGCTTTGGAATATGCAAAGATTGCTTACCGTAGGTACCTAGCGTAAGGAAAAACTATATGAGTGGGTGTTCAATAGAAGTTTTAACTTTAAGGAAAACTTTACTAAATATATATTAATTACTAAATATAATTTAGCTTAGGTTAGTAACGTGGTAGGCACTGCTTAATTGCCTATATAATATGCACGACCCTGCTCGCACAGCTACTTTGTTAAATCAATTAGTGACTGGCTGAGGAACCTTCAAGAAAAGAGCACACTCCCATCTTAAAGGCCGGCAATGCATCTCTTGAACCCTGGTCTTCCCTGACCCCTGGGTGTCCATGGGCAGTTGACGTGAGCCTCTTGCTCGTTTGGGCTCTCCTATATAAAAAGATACACATATTCAAACCATTTAAGTTGATATAAAGATATTTTGGTGATTTTGATATCAAGAAAGATTTTGCAAGAATGCTCAGTAGAACGTACGTATTTCATATACCTAAACATCCATCAAAAATATAGATTTCCAAAAATAAAAGATTTTTAAAGGTACAGTATGAGTGTCGATTTTTAGTGTACCTTAAAAAGAGTAAATGGAAACCCTTTTAACATCACTTTCTTGTATGTCTCTCGTCCGTCTGTCGGTCGATCTGTCTGTCTGTCCATCTGTGAAGACCCGCTATCTCGGGAATGCCCGGATGTATCATGTTGATTAAAACATATTTAAAGCAGGGGCAATGAACAGCAAACAAC
This sequence comes from Leptidea sinapis, assembly GCF_905404315.1. Lineage (NCBI taxonomy): Eukaryota > Metazoa > Arthropoda > Insecta > Lepidoptera > Pieridae > Leptidea > Leptidea sinapis. Next base: position 1,844,729 of record NC_066301.1, read on the forward strand.
AACAATGTTTCTTTTGCATAAGATAAGGAAACGGTAAAGAAGCTCTCGTCATGGGGAGTTGTGAGGCAACTACCGATGGACTTAAAAGGCAATCCAGCATACGTGGAAGGAAGGAAATATCAAATTACTCTTACATGATTTCCTTCCAGGTTGTTCTCACCTATGCTGCTATCATTGCTTTGAAAAGTACTATACACAGCTAGATGACACAGTGTAGCACAAAAAAAAATTAAAATTAAGTTTTTGGTATTTAATTTGAGTTCTGTATATTATAATAAATAAAATAATGTTTTAATGAATTTGTCAATTATAACATCAAGAATTATTTCGTAAAATATGCACCCTGTTGTTGTATAGAAATTGTTGCACAGCAGAACTGTCAAACCGTGCGTCAATAAATTCTCTCATAGAAAATATGCCATAGAAAAATTGTTTGAATGAAATCTGGCCGTTTAAAGTGGGTCAAAATTGCGCCTTAATGAGTTGGTTACAATCAAACATACATACAGCTGAAGCTTATAAAAGCGTGTGAAAAGACCACACAAACACAAAGTTACAATCACAAAGGATAACCGAAGCAAAGAAAGTTCTCGCGCACGTAGCGGTAATCGTCACTCACAAATATAGAACGATGTACTCTTTGTTTGAGGTATAGATCGACATATTGGTTGTTAAATGTCAAATATTACGGTTAGGTTCAGAAATTTAATTTGTCACAAACTTAAGATCTATCAATCTACATAAAAATAATCTGCTAGATAGTTAACAACTGTAGTTAATCCTGTAAACTGTAGTTAGGCATTTTCCTATTTATTCACCTTCTAAATCTTTTTTGGACTTCCACAAATAATTCAAGATCAAAATTAGCCAAATCAGTCCAGACATTCTCGAGTTTTAGCGAGACTAACGAACAGCAATTTATTTCTATATATATAAGATTTACAATAATTACAAAATTTTCGGTGCTCAATTGACAATATTACCACCTATGCTAAATTGCGTACAATTTGTTTAATATTTATGACATCTATAGTATTTATTGATTGCGTAATAAATCATTACGTTATTATCCTGTTATTTTAACTAAACGTTTTAAAATACCATTAATATAAAGCTTAACATAGTTCAATGTCAGCAAAAATTATATGATTGTGTAAATACTATCCACAAAAAACGATTTAAGTCGCAATATTTATATAATCTTTGTCCAATAAACCAACACACCAAATGTTTTTTCGAGTCTAACTTGACAACTAATACCTCCGTACTAATAGAATAATCAGAATAGAGACATAATTTTAAAGTACAATATTTTATATTGGAAGTAATCAATCTGAACAAAACATATACAGCTGTATGAGGCTTTTGTTACAATATCTTGAGACGTACAAGTAAATGTGTAGCATGATTTGTTTGATGAATTATTTGATTATACATCTCATTGATACTTTCAATGATATATGCTCAATGAAGTTTTGATTAAGCTGCAAAGAATTAGAAAATACTGTTGAAATAACCGCATCCTGTTATTTTCACTCCAAACCTGCAATCTAGAGCTGTACAAAGCGCAGGTCCGGCCACATATTGCTGTCATCTCTGGTCTGGCTCACCACAATATCAGCTCAAACCATTTTATCGCGTGCATCATGGAGCTGCTTGAATTATCGGGATGCCGGAAATGTCGGGAATCTAGTGCTCTGGGATCGGCTGGGTCACTTGGCGTTACGTAGAGACATTGTGATTTGATCGAAACATTTACCTGATTCCTGGATACTCCTGGATTCTACAAATTAGGATATAATTCCCATCATCTGGATGTCTGGCGGTCGTCTATAGTGTGGTTTTATAGTAACTTTCTACCTCTTACAACCAAGCTGTGAAATGAGCTTCGTTGTGCGGTGTTTCCTGGACGATATGACATGGTTTATTTCAAAAAAAGCGCTATCAACTTTCTAAAAGGCCGACATCGCTCCTGTGATACCTGTGGTCTTGCAAGAGAATGTGGGTGGCGGTGATCACATAACGTCAGGTGACCCGCACGCTCACTTGTCCTCTTCCATAAAAACTCTTTTTTTACTAAACTGCCGTGTCTTCGAAACAAAATATGTTATGGCGATCAGTTTTCACTATGAGATTCGTAATTTGGTTATATTGCCGTCATTTTTCACACCATTTCAGTGTGCAAGTCCCTCAATATAAGACAGTGGCAAGGAATTAGCACTTCCAATTTTCTTAATACGGTTTTACACAGATTTCTATGGTCTTGACAAATGACAGACTGGGTTACAAATATATAATTTATGCCAAAATTATTCTCAAATAGTTGAACAAGATTATAATTTGTTTTTTATCAAGTTTATAAAATGTTTGGAAAATTGTTACTCATACTAATGTACTGGTCATTTGAATATTATTTCTATTATTATTTCAAACATTGTTCTTGTTAAAAAAATGTAAACTCCCTTGAGTTACATATTATTAATATAATATATTAAGTAGACGGTTGACATGTTGAGTAAATACATCTTTGTCCACGTATAAGGGTATCATCTCATTTGCTCGTAAAATGCAAATGAATTTAGTTTTCTCGTCGACGCCATAGCGAAGTGTTGTTGGATCTCTTTCTGAGAGATTTTCCTCCATTAGCGAATGTCTGTCTATCTATCAAAGTCATTCATACCAGTGATCCTAATTTCTCTCTAAGCTTCGCTTAATATTTCACTCAGGATAGTTGACGGCATTAGCATATGACTGAGAGAGCGATGTAACCAAAATAGGGTCTGAAGACTTTGGTAGCAAATGACTGTGAGAGCAATGTAACCAAAATAGTCATCAAAATGACTTCGGTAGCAAATAACTGAGAGAGCAATATAACCAAAATAGGCTTTAACGTTTTCGGTAGCATACTACGTCTGAGAGAGCAATGTACACAAAATGACGTTTTTGGAAAAAGTGGTCGAACAAAATCGTTTCTTACGAATGCTGCCTTAACTATGAGAAATATATAATAATTGTTTTGTATATGATACCTATAATATATGTGGCAGCATTGGAATGCCAACTAATATGGTTATTCTGGTATGAGCGGTTGAAGGCGTGAGTAACTGCTAGTAAAAAATAAACCTGTAAATTAACATTGGTCTTTTATTTTTCAGACGACCATTTCCTCGAGATTACGATAATAGGACAAAAGGGATCTTTAGAACGGGCAAAAAAGCAAATAGACTCCGTATGCACTATAAGGACATTGCTTCCAAGATATTTTGGTGATTTTGATATCAAGAAAGAGTTTGCAAGAATGCTCAGTAGAACGTACGTATTTCATATACCTAAACATCCTTAATTTTCTTATTATGTCAAAAATATTCAAAAATAAAAGATTTTTAAAGGTACAGTATGTGTGTCGATTTCTAGGGTACCTCAAAAAGATTAAATGAAATCTCCTTTTAACATCACTTTCTTGTATGTCTCTCGTCCGTCTGTCGGTCGATCTATCTGTCCATCTGTCAAGACCCGCTATCTCGGGAACGCCTGGATGTATCATGTTGATTAAAACTTATTTAAAACGTTATAATATTCATGTCTACGGTCTTTTGAAGTTGTGAGAAAATCAAACTTCAAAGTTAACATAAAAATCAGATATTACCGTTTCTGATACGCTTGCGTTTTCTTTCTTGCTATATCTTCTGTTCTCTGGCGTGATTTTCTACGTTTTTGGATTAGATGCACATAGACAGATGGACAGGCAGACAGGCTCACGAGTAAGCGTTTCTCATTTTTCCAAAAACAGTCATCGATCCGGAACGTACATTTCTTGAATTCTTGTCAAATTCGAATAATTACGGAATAAGGGATGCGAGATCTCAAACTCAATGTTAATATACTGAATGGAGCAGAAGAGCCATCTGAAACTTCCAGCAGTTAGCTCTATAAGTACAGGTCTGGCTACATATTGTCCTAGTGTTTAGTCTGGAGCAACTCAATTTCTGCTCAAGTAAGTCTGCATGTAAATACTTGGCGCTGCGTAGATAAGTCAACTTTTATTTATCTTCTACGGGATTTATCACGTGAAGATTTTCAAAGCTCCACACCAGACCACAGACTTGGGTATTATCCCCAACAACTAAATGTGTCTGTCTATCTGCCACGTACAACCAATCTTTATAGAGAACATTCGAGCGCGGTGTCTAGCATTTTCAGGACGATCCGACATGGATTCCTTAAAAAAACGCGTTCATCTATCTTAAAGAAAATTCCTTTGATCTTGCAAAACAGATTGCAGTCGGGGGTGATCACTTAACATTTAATCCGCCTGTTTATCGTCCTCTATAAAAATAATGCATCTGTGGTTACAAAGTGTCTCTAATCCACATATCTTAACCAATCAGGGAAATCTTGGAATACCTAGCCTAAATCGTTCAATTAATAATACCTAACTTTTAACCTATCCTCTCTAAGATTTTTGAATCCATATATCTGGAATGAACAATTGAAAATCATTTATAGATTATTTTAAACATGTAGTTTGTTATATAGTAAGGTATTGATTAAAATATAAAAGAATGATTTATTTTTTTAGGTATGTGGTGCTGCTTCCAAGGTTAACAAAAAAATATCAGAGGGTTTCCATACTTAAAATTCATGGAATTGTTGAAGACGTGGAACAATTTCTTGAATACTACAGATACTCGGTCATTGTACGTATATAAATATTATTATATAAATATCTCTATAATGTATAATATCAAAATTCAGGGAGCGCACGGCCTCGTGTAAGCAGAACATCTTTCCTATAAGCGTTGATTCACACAGGTTAAGTGTAAGATGTGTGTTGTAATGTTGATATTGTTACTACGAACAAATAGTCTATCAATTTAGTTTGTTTACAGCTTTACGTATTAAACACACGTAATTGTGTGAATTTTGAATACATGCTATGAAAAAGTCACATAATATTAACATGAACATTAACTTACCACAATAGAAAACAATAATATTTTTAAATAATAATAATAAGAAATTTGTCGTACCCGTTTAAAAATAATGTTTAATTAATTAAGAGACAGACTGAAACAAAATTACATAAATATTATATTATTATTATACCTGGCGTTGTATTGCCATATAAATTAATTTATAAAATTGCAATAAAAAAAATTTGGGGTATATAAGAATAGTTTAAGACCGATTCTCAAACCTACCAAATGTATACCTATATAAAATGTCATAAAAATCAATGAAGCAAGGAGGAACATGACAACTAACATTGTAACACGTAATTTTGAAAGTGATATCCCCCACGTTGGCTCAGTGGTAAGAGCGCTCGCACAGAACAGAGAGGTTGCGGGTTATAGTCCCGCATCGATCATAAATTTTGGTTACAAATTTTATTTGTATTTAATATATAGATAAGATATATATATTTAATATATAGATATAGATATATATATATATATATATATATATATATATGATAGAAAGAAATCAAAAGAACCCCGACTTCACTGCCGGCACACACGTAGAGATTGCCGGCAGGCGTCCTCGGCCCCCACCTCATCGCCTCTCCCTACCTGTGACGCCTATTGAACGCGAAGATGTTCTTCTTATAGGTTATTTAATAAATTTAATAATCCTATAAAGCTGAAGATCTCAATGAAGAATAGTGCAACTTATGTTGAAATAATATTCTCTTTTTTTTTTCAGCTTGCAGAATACGCGAAGACTCATGATTATGTGGATGCCTACCAACATATAATAGATATGACGGAATGTAACTTGGGTGAATTTTTGGCTAAGGCTAATCCACTTGAGTTGCGACAAATTGTCACTATATTCGTAGTAAGACACTATATTTATTTATTTGTAGTTTGTGTGGTAAAATTTAATTGGATAATGGTAATTGATACGTCCTACCCATTACCATGCAGTGCCGCTCAGGATTCGTAAAAAACCCAAAAATTCTGAGCTTCACTACAATTGCGCTCGTCACCAGACATAAGATGGTAAGTCTCATTTGCCCAGTAATTTCACTAGCTACGGTGCCCTTCAGACAAAACACAGTAATATTTACACATTACTGCTTCACTGTAGAAATAGGCGCCGTTGTGGTACCCATAATCTAGCCGGCTTTCTGTGCAAAGGAGCCTCCCACTGGCAATAGCTCTCCCTTCTGCTTTATTTTTCTCGCTACTTTATACTCCCTTTCGTTTTACAGCTTTCTATTTTATAATATTATGTTATTTGGCCCGGCTAACCAACTTTTCATCAAAATACTTCGTGAGCATTTCATTTATACACAGTTACACACTCTTGTTACCGTCATTGCTTGTGGTGATCTCGCGGAGCGGCTCATTCACTTCCCTAAGATATTATATTTGAGGGAACCGATGGCTGGTCCATGCATAATACTCATGATCAGACGCTACTTGTGGTTACTGGATGGTCCTCTCTCTCATTGAAAGACATGCCATAGTTATTAATTTTGAAGTTCTATATTTTTTTAAATATTTATTGTTTAACAATGTCCGTTTAAATCACTATTTATAACAGTCTGAACTGAAATGCATTTACATAACTCTTTTGGATTTTATGTGATTTATTTCAATCTTATTTTTTTTTTCGTTTTCGTATTTTGAAACGTGTGTTTAATATTGTTTTAAAAAACTATAATGATTCTCTTGTAAGTTTCTCAAATCTTCCGAAGTGGTAGCATTTCGTCAAATTTATTTTAATTTGACATTACTAAGTGTATTTTTTTTAGATCTGCGAAAGATTTTTGATTTTATTATACTTAAAAACATCACCTAAATATATCTACTATGAATATTAGTAAGCTTACACAAAATAATTGGTGGAGGAAAGGGTGCACTAATACATATTTAACTGATCCTTGGCAATTTAAATTTTAAAAATATACGATTTTAATTTTAGGGATGCTACGGGATACGCTTAAAAGGAATCCACATAATTTCAAAATCCAAATTAGTTCAATCCTTCCTCTCCATACTGAAGCTTGTGTTAAAACCAAAACTAATCCAACGTCTGCAGTGTCATGAGAACTATGATGAGATACTTAAATTAATAGGAGAAGAAGTGCTGCCGATCGACTTCGGTGGTACTGAACAATCCCTTGCCTATATACAAAGTGAGTATTAATTATTACATCTCCTAGAGCACTTGATTTAAGTAACTGCTAACTATTTAAAACAGCTCCTTTGGGTGAAACAAATGAATGACGTTTATAGCTTTTTTTTCAACTAGATACTAAAATTTAGATATCTTTGATCAAGAGATATCTACAATGTTATGTATTCTGTAAACATAAGTTTACCTAACCTGTCTTTTACCTTTATTTTAATATTTTATATTTTTTAACTGTAACTGTAATAATTATTTATGTAGGTCCTAATTTTGTAGTACATCATGATCGCATCAATATCAATCACTTATTGTTACATCGGAAGTTATTCTGCACCGAATACGCATACGTCTAACGGCCGTTCCCAATATAATATCTACAGATAGAGAGAATAGCAGTCAATAATCTGAAGCTGTCCCATTATACCCGATAAGTCGTTTGAAAATTCCATACAAACTTCTATCGCTGGTTAGCTATACGTCGTCCCATTGACAGACAGTGTGTACAGATTAGATGAGTTACCATTGATAAGTTTATTGGGACAGAAAAGTCAACGATAGTTACGATTTTTATCTCAAGTAAGAGATAGACTGAATATTGGGATATACAAGCGACTTGACAGCCCTGATAATTATGTGAACAATTTGGATTTTTCAGAGACCGTGTTAGCTAGTAATAAACGAATTTAATATTCAAAATACTAAGGAGGTAATTCCAAGCTTGGCTGACTATTTATGACTTGTCAATCAAAATCTTTTACTAGTACTAATAGATTCGCTTTCCTTTTCTTTCTTACTATATCATCATTAGAGATGTTGTTCTCTCTCGCACACTTTGTTTGTTTTACGCCTGAATTTTTTGTATGAAAATAAGGGTCGAGATGAGCAGGACTTACAGCTGATGGTAAATGATACGCCCTGCCCATTACAATGCAGTACCGCTCAGGATTCTTGGAATACCCAAAAATTCTGAGCAGCACTACAACTGCGCTCGTTACGTTGAGAATTAAGATGTCAAGTCTAATTTGTCCAGTAATTTCACTATGGCGCCGTTCGGACCGAAACACAGTAATGCTTATACATTACTGCTTCATGGCAGAAATAGACGCCGTTGTGGTACCCATAATATAGCCGGCATCCTGTGCAAAGGCGCCTCCCACTGGTATATTATATATTATATGTCTATGATAGCAGTAAACGTAGCGCAACGGCAACCAAGGTGAATTTAGATTAGCTGCTTGTGGGTTCTTGTTTATGGGGAATATTAATGATTAATTGAGGGCTATTTTCAAACAGAAGTTAAAAAAATATTTATTTAAAATCAAGTAATATGTTCATCTGAAAATAAGAAAACAAAATTAATAAGTAAACAACTTAAATAAAAATATTTTAATACAAAAACATCATAAAATATCAAAAAGTATTAAATTTAACATTTTTGTAATTCCAGATCAATGGATTGAGGTTTTGTCTTCACCTAAGCACAGAGAATATGTTAACGACATGAATTTGGCATCTACAGATGAGAGTCTTCGACCGAAAGGAGAATTTAATGAAGAGTATGCTGGATTACCAGGAACATTTAGAGCTTTAAGCGTAGACTAAACATTAGTTGAACTAAATTTATGTAATGTTTAATATTTTTATATATATTTGTATATGGGCTACATTAACTAAGTATTTATTATACATGAAGACAAAACTTTCAAAGAGCTTCAGCCCATATAAATAGGTGTTAAAACAATAAATATTAAACAAATGGTTTTTCTTCTCTCTACTTGATCAAAACACAAACGGGTAAGTGAATGTATGCGTATGTTTATAAATAATATATAAAAACATTGAATGGTGTAACATTATGATTACTAAATTTTTCTTTTAATAAATATTCTATGCGTTATTGAAAAATATTAGTAGAAAATTGAGATCAAATAAAATATACTCAAAATTATTTTATTTTTATTCATAACAAACCGAACTCATTTGCCCAGTAATTTCACTAGCTACGGTGCCCTTCAGATCAAAACACAATAATATTTACACATTACTGCTTCACGGCAGAAACAGGCGCCGTTGTGGTTCCCATAATCTAGCCGTCATCCTATGCAAAGCAGCCTACTGGTCTCGTATGGTACCATCCTGTTATATTTTTTTTTTATCCAAGGTGTCCGGATAGCCCATAGACTGAACAAAGCACAGCGATTTTTTAGGTCGGTTTTTAGTGGAAGAGCGGTACCAACGCAATTGTGCCCCTACCACTCATTTTTATTTATTTTGCTTATCTTTTTACTATGGGCAAATGGGAAAGAGGCAAATGACACGATGGGAACTTGTAAAGTGACTCCACATGGACATCTTCATCATCAAAGGTAAAGAGTTTCTTTGCCAGTCTTTAACGTGGAATTATCCTCTAAATTATGTATTTTATTATCCTCTAAATATAGTCGAGATTGCTAATTGCGAGGTTGTACAGTCATACATATACTTAGGATCACTTGTCGCAAATACTGGTGGCTCGGAAGACGAAATTAGAAGGCGAATTTCGATTACCAGATCTGCAATGCAGAAGTTGACGAGGATATGGCGGGACATGAATATCACCAAAGCAACTAAAGTCCAGTTAGTGAGATCTCTAGTGTTTCCCATACTACTATATGGTGCCGAAACATGGACAGTCAAAGAACGAGAGAGACAAAGGATTGACGCACTAGAAATATGGTGTTGGAGACGAATGCTACGAGTATCTAGTAGACACAACGCCGCACAAACGTCTCGATACTTGAGGAACTCAAAGTGAAAGAAAGGCTTTCATCTATAGTCAGAGCGCGTATCCTCAGATACTTCGGACATATCACGCGACGTGGAAAGCAAGCCATAGAGAGGCTTGTAGTTCAGGGTAGGGTCAACGGTACGCTCCCCTATGCGCTGGACAGACCAGATCAAAGCCGTAACCAAAACTTCCCTCAACACATGTGCTAGAGAAGCAACAGCCAGGGATAACTGGCGTAGAAGCGTTCGTCGTTCGACGTGACCACGACTGTTCTGTCAAGAGTAATCCGACGAAGAAGAAGATAAAGAATCCTCTAAATTACAATTTCTCTTTTCAGCTTCAGTATAATTTTGTAACATAGCCTTTTTCATTTTTTTTTAATAAATTATTTATACTTCGTTTCATTTAATATGTTTTGACAGGCACGTGTCTTAAAGTCAAAGTTAAATAAACTTTACTCAATTAGGCTTAACTTAAGCGCTTTTGTATTGTAATTATTAATATTTCTTTTAAATTAGTGAATCTACAATATGTTCGAAAAAAATTAACTCGTCAGAAGAAACTACAAGAAACTCAGCGGCCAATCTTAGAGTATGTTACAATGGCTGTAATATATAAAACAAATTAGATTGTACTGCATCCAATATATTATGATTCGTGTTCTAAGTTAGAAGTGTTTTAAATATCAAATATTTCGTAATATCTAAATATATATATAAATGAATTGCTGTTCGTTAGTCTCGCTAAAACTCGAGAACGACTGGACCCATTTGGCAAATTTAGGTATTGAATTGTTTGTGGAAGTCCAGAGAAGGTTTAAAATGTGAATAAAAAGGAAAATGCTACTAAATTAAATAAAAACGACAAATTTGGTTTTCCTTTGATGTGTCCATACATAATTTCTATGAGCGAATTTATTAACGCACGGTTTGACAGTTGTGCTGTGAAACAATTTCATTACGACAGCAGGGTGCATATTTTACGACGTAATTTTTGATGTTATGATATATTATTGACAAATTCATATAAAAAAATTATTTTATTTATTATATACAGAACAACGTCTGTCGGGTCAGCTAGTTAGTAATAAAGAATAAGCTGTATTAGTTATTTATGCAACTGTTGTTTAATAAGGGGTATTAAAACACGAATATGGGTTTAATATTTGTGATAATAGTATCACATGAGTATTTTAATACCTTATTATCAACAGTTGCATACAAGACTTTATCTAACCCTCTAAAAGATTATGAAACAGTAAGCTTTCTGCTAACATTAAAACAGCCAATCCTACTAGTAACCTAATATCATCCATTACTGATATAACAAATAAACTAAGTAAAGAAATAATTTAATTATTTATTTTAATAGTAATTTACATTATGTGTAGTGCAATTATTACAATTCACTTGAATATTATGTTCTTTTGCAGCGTTTAAAATATCTGGCGGTGTGCTGTGAAAACTTGAATCGCTCATTTTTTGTAAACAAAACAATAAAAATATCAAAAATAAAATGGCGGTGATTCGAATAACCAGACATACATAACGTATACAATATTATATTGCTTATATTATTTTGTTAGTAAAATAAAAAATAATAATGAAATATTTATAACAATACTGGAAGAAAATAGTTTCTTCATCCGCAATTATTTTCTGTTTACTTCTTATAAGACGCCTTATGAAGTCTAGGTAGTTATGCCGGGTGATTCACGGTTGATACGACATGGATATTTTTAGAAAACCACTTACACCAATAACTGGTCACCAACTCTGGTGTTGCAAGTGATAAAGTCACGTCATATCACGTCGGTGATCACTTTCAATCAGAAGAACCGTACGCTGATTTGTCTTCCTCTGCCATAGACAAAAAACTGTACTGATAAAAATGCCGTTGGTTCTACATGTGTAACTGAAGTTCCTTGTCACAATAAGCCTGAAAACTGCCGCTCAAGAGTATTTAATCTCCTACTAGTAAACTACTAAACGCCGAAATTACTACCTTTCAATGTTTGATGAAAAAGGGCCGATTACATTTCGTTATAACTGATATTAACTTATCTCATTTCAACAAAAATCTACTATTGGTTAGCCATAGCATCCTGATTACCGTGCCATAAAGATATTTATTGTTATCGATTGGATATCTAGTATCAGTTTTAGTGATCGAGGACACTTGTGTGCTGCTTAATATTTGTGTTTTTGGAGAGAAAAAATATTTTATGCACTGGTACGTGAATTTTATTCGTATTATTTATTACGAATGATGCTCATTCAAAGTTTTCCTATTAATTGTTTCGTCATTGCGTCAATGAATACTTGGAGTTGTTTCACTATCAACAAGATATCCGGTTTACTTAAAAATTAACAGCCGGTATAGAACCGATTTCAATACAATATTTTGACCTTTTATTCCAACCAAGATTGACGGGAGGGTAAAATATTTCGAAACCATATAGTATTAGCTAATTTATACGTCTAGATGGGGGATCCTTCTTGCTGTTAGAGAACACATGACAATAGGCCAGCATTATTACTTTGGTATGCATGACAAGCTAAGCCTTACACTCGCGATACGTATGTCACTTTGTTTTAGTGTGCGTGAGTTGCTGAAAATATAGATTAACAGTTGGCCGCTATTTTTTTCGCCATGGTCACAGCTGTCACAGTATATTTAGACGTATGAATTATCTAAGCATACCGTCTTATATTGTGCTTTGGATGCTGTTTATATAATATTAAAGTAAAAAAGTATTTTAAAAGCTATACTCGTACTAGCTTATTGCAAATTGCCTTACTACAAATAAAACAAACTAAAATCATAGATGTTTTAATTTCTGAACCTAACTATAATTTGATTTAATTTATCGTGCAGATTTTGTATGCTATCGCGTATGCCGACTAAGTACTTCGTAATTAATTGATATTTTTTGAGAATTAATGTTGCAACAAGTCAACGGCCCTCTCAATTTAATCATCTGAATCACAACGCATCACAGATAGCCCTTAGCGTAACGTAGGTTAACGCTCACATCAAACATGACCATTCACCCTAGCTTAACATAGGATATTTTACTGTGTGTGATTACGCCAGCAACCAAATCCATTAAACTAGAACAACAGTAGATGTACATTTGGCTGTAGAAATAAGTGTGGTGGCACAATTGCTCCGGACCAAAGACATAACGGACGGAAACAAAAAATATAGCTCCATTTCGCTGCGTATTTTTGGTTGACCCCTGGTTCTGCCTCATCACGTGAGCTATTTGTTTGTTTAATAAGCTCAATACGCAAACTCAAAATATGTAAATTTCTTTTAATTGATATTTAATTATCATTATCAATTTTATTTTTTTAACTTACCAAAGTAAGTTGCAATTTAAATACTTAAAGGCTTAACTTCGCATTGAAAACATAAAACATGACAACGTTGTAAATATCATACGTATATTAAGAGTGCTAATTATTTAATAAATAATAACATTTATTTAATCTTTCACATTTTCTAGTGTTACTTTTTTACTTTACGATCAAATAAATCTTGATTCAATTTATTAAGTCCATATATAAATGTTAGTGAAATAGTCTTAACCTATGTTAGAAAATACAATAATAAATAACATATATGTTAGTAACAAACTTATTCTTTATTAGTTGATATAATTAATAAACTTACAAACTAAAGCAGACATCCAGTGCGCTTTGAATGCGCTATTCAATATCTAAAGCGTTTATTTCAAATAAATCACGGAACCAATTAAAACAGTACCTATGATTAAAAATTCACGTTTTAGTAGCAATCCAGACTAGAATTAGACTATCCAGTGAAAACTAATCTCTATATATTATATCTTTTTAAAACTCTCCTTTAATGTAGAAATTAATTTCCTTAAACTTGCTCTAGAAAATGAGACACAATTAATGATATTGTGATTCACATTGCGGATATGTGATAAGACCAATTAACATGACCAAGACGTTTATTATACAAACAACTATGCAGCGTATTATAAAGAGATAAATAAACTTAAATATATGTTTGTTATTTCCAGCTCGACAAGCCTAAATAAATTGATTAATAAAAATGATATTGTATGCAGTTGACCACTAAGTGCGAAGCAATTCAGACGAATAATTTAAATATTGAAATGGATTTTATACCAAAAAACGAGATTCTAGAATTGCATGATGATATTTTGCACAAAGTTAGGAAGGAAGTGAACCTAGATAGGCCCGGCGAAATGAAACAAGCTGTTAGTATTTTAAAGGATTGGATTAAACAGCAACCACATTTTAAGCGGAAGGAATTTCGTAAGTTTTTTATTGTAACTTTGATGAGGTTTGTGAATTCAATTGTTTTTTAAAAACAAGGATGCAAAGCACTAATTATCATCGTTTATGTATATTCACCACTTAAAACTTATAATTATATTAATTATGAACAATCACTTTTGAATTTTATAATATAATATGCAAACAATAATAATACATTTTATACTTGTATTTATGATTCTCGAACAATTATTTTTAATAAAATTTTAAATTTAAATATAAGAGATAATTCTTAAAGATTTTTCAAAATAAATGTTGGTATGATATTAAAATCATCATCGTTAGTATTTCTTGTTCTTACATTTATTTTAAAACATAATTTAAAATTGCGCATTGGTGTTCATTCGATACGCAAATGACGATCATATTTTAATAGAAAATATTAGAAAACAAGTTTGTTTTTTAAAAAGAAAATTGCTTCGAATGAGCAAAACATGCATCTTTAGTATATTTAAGAATACTTACGTAAGCCTAGATACTTTATTCATAAAAATCCACCTTTTATTTCGTACATTAGTTTTATATACCCTCATACATTATTTCTTAAGGTGCTTATCTGCAATCAGTGATGTACTTTATGCATATATTTTGTGAGGCTTAGTCAGGCGCTTATTGCTGCCGTGAAGCAGTAATGTATAAGCATTACTGTGTTTCGGTCTGAAGGACCCCGTAGCTAGTGAAATTACTGTGCAAATTATACTCAACATCTTATATCTCAAAGTGACGAGCGCAGTTGTGCTGCCGCTCGGAGGTTTGGGGTTTTCAAGAATCCTCAGCGGCACTGCATTGTAATGGCCAGGACGTATCAATAACCATCAGCTTAACGTCCTGTTCGTCTCGTCCCTTATTGTAAAAAAAAGGTTAATTATATCCTCCAGCAAGTCACATCCAAAGGACTTTCTCTTGAGACGTTTATCATTAGCTGCTCGTTGTTCGACTTCGGTTTTGATTTTTCGTTATGAGGCACTCATACGTGGCAGTTTTACTATAATATTGTCGCGTAGAACACTTCGATGTACATGACGAGAGTTGTCAAACTTCAAGACATTGATAATTTCAACAGCTCCGTCAGCAATACTCGTAGTTCCTCCAAGCTCCAAGTTCGATATACCTACCAATGATGGAATTTTTTGGGTTTGGTAAAGTTAATAAAATTTTATAATATAATATACAACCAAGGTACCTACAGTTTGTATTGTTAAGCTGTGTAAAATTCAACGCCCCCTCATTGTAAATTAAAGTTACTAAAATCTTGAATCTTTACAAAATACTCTAGAATCTAAATGAATAGTACCAGAATGACTGCTTGGTTCAAGTTATGAAGAATCTGAAAACATAGTCACGTCTACATGACTTTGAAAGAATGGAATATACTATTGGAAGTTTATTTTTTTAAATGGATTGTGAAGAAGTCTTCTTCATAATTTCAAGTAGTATTTTAGTTTTTTCTTTTAAAAGCAGGCTTCCTGTAGATGAAGAAAGAAGCCTGGGTGGCCTTGCAGGATGTCTGATAGGTGGGTAAGACGGCGACAATTTGCAATCACCGTTGTCTTTAGATTTAAAGATAGGCGTACCTTGTGAAATTACTGGTCTGATGTAAGCTGAACATCTTAATGTGACGAGCACCATTACGAGGCCGCTTAACATTGTGTGTTTTTCAAGAACAGGGCCAGGGCGTTTTAGTTACCATAAGGTGACCTTAGTACTCGTTTCGTCACAATTAATAATCAGTCATAAAAATTTAACACGCATAATATATCTATAAATTCTAAGCATAAGTAAAGTATAAGATCAAAGTACAATATACTTATACGTATATTTATCAAATTGTTTACTCACGATGTAGTCTAAAGTACATAATATTATATATATTATCAATGTCTAGCCAATATTTAATGACCCGGATTGTACTGATAAAAGCACGTGTTCTAGCGGAGCTAGAGTAGAGAAGTATCCGTATGATAAATATGTTATTTGCGGTAAAGACCAGTTGCTACTATAAAATGATGGTTCCTCATATTATTGAAATCATAGTACAATAAAAATAAAAATGCTTAAGTGTTAAGTTTTATTCGTCATCTATTTTTTCCTATTTTTGTATTTATTAAGTGGTTTGTATGTTTTAATATGTACTTATTTGTGGAAAAATGCCGATGACCTTTTTATAAATAAACTTGATTGTGATGAAGAAAAACGTCAAACAAGTAATGACATTTTAGTTATAGTCTTACTCTTTGGTTTTACCACATTCCGTAAGGCACCCCGCCTTATAACAAACAACGGCAAATAAAGGTTATGGAATAAAAGAGAAAGAGTAGTCAAATTTTTTAATATTATTTTTTATTATTTATTATTTTATATTATTTATTATTATAACATTTTTATTATATTTATTATTTAGCTAAATTTCTAACGATTGTGAAATATTTTTTCTTTTTTTAATTTAACTCTGTTGGTGTAGACTTAATTTATGAAATGTACAAACCTCAGTGGTTTTTATTGCTTTGAAACCGCAATGTAAAATTTGTTTTTTATTAAGATATATATAAAAAAAAATTGTAGCAAGGTGAGTAAAAAAGAAGAGGGCTTTTATTGTAATTTCGATCGCTATTATATTTAGACACAATCAAAGTCATAGAAATTTTATTCAAACACGTACAATTCGATGCGACCAATTTATTAAATTGTATTTCTCACGAATGCGCTTAACCGGAGACTGTAGTCGTAGATTTGATCTAAGGGATAGATTATAGAAAATTTGGGATTATTTAGCTCTCGAATACTCGTAGACTTTATGACTGATGCAATACGACTGAACGATTACTCACACTTTATGACTAATGATGCTGTAAAGAAAACAAAGGTCATACATCATCATTCCGCTGTCCCTTAGTTTGACCACATTAAACTTAGCCATTCGGTATAATAAAGAGGTACGTAGGTAGGTAAGATGCAGTGAAAGACAAAAATGAAGCCTGATCAGATTAGATGGTTGCATATTACTAAGAAACTAATAGATTGAATAAAAAAGAACTGAAACAGAATGAAAGGAAATCTATAAATCTTGTAAAAAGTATGTGAATGATAATAAATAAAATAATATAATAATTTATAAAAAGCAAAATAATGACAAAGAAAATGATAATTTTGATATGATAACTTTCGTTGATTTGGAAGTTAGTGAGCGAGAGGAAGATCAACAGCGCCAAGGGAGATCGAGAAAGGTGAAGGTGTGCTGGATGAGTTTAAAAATATATATTTATATATAAATTAATGAATTAAAAGTGCAGTGCTGCGGTTTAATCCTCATATGATTGGTCAGTAAATTGTATTCTAAAGCGTTAACCAGAAACGTTATGACCAATATAAATGATAGTACATAGAATGTGCAAGTAGGATTCAGAAAAAGAATGAGATGTATGGATCTGGTCTTCTCCACCAGGAACATCACAGGAAACAATTCTGACAAAGTCCCTTCTGGAAGAGGGGAGTTGATTGCATGTACATGATTTTTTTAAGGTAGCCTCGTTAAAATATACGTAGTTCATTCAATGAAAATTGAAAATTCGTATGTTTTCGGTAACTTTTATCATATATTTTAATCTTTATTCTTCGATATAGTCACCATTAAGTATAATACAATTTGAATACTTTTTTATGAACTTAATAATTTTTTCTTAAAAAACTCTTCATCCTGTACACCTTAAAATTCCTGTACTGCAGCGACTACCGCGGCTGCATCATTTTGAAATTATTAGGGCTAGGTGAATATGAAGGATGCTCGAGTATTTCAGTCCCAACATCTCGAGTTGCAGTCATAGCAACAGCGGACCTGTGAGCCGGAGCATTATCTTGATGAAATAAAACAATTTTTGATATTTTGCTCAGAAAAGTAGGTTAGTAAATAGATCTATAGCTAGTGAAATTACTTTTTTCAAGTTTTTAACCTTATGTTCGATCGCCATCATTGTTGGGTGACCTGTTCGAGGTTTTTTTTTTGGTATGTAGATGTTCTTTCACGTGTAAGTTCGGCACACCAACGTGCATCTATAGCTACGGTGGAGCATCTAAAGTAACCTATAAGTATATATATAAAGTATCTAAGTAAATAATGATTAATTTGTTGTGTACTGAATTTTCTTAGACATTAGTGCCTAATAACCGCAAGCATAAAATTTTTATGTATTTTCAACAACACGTTACGACACACCGAAACAAAAAAAACTTCATTTTCTAGGAAACAAAAGATATGTCTTTTATCAATATTCTTACCTGACCAGCTAGTATATACTTTTTAATTCTTAAGGGTTTGCACCTCATACTCACTATTAATTGAACATCCCTCAAATGCTCTTAGATAATATATTTAAAACAAGGTAACCTAAATGAAACTTTAAGTTTAGAATTAATACTGTTAATGATAATTTAGGAATAACACTAGATAACAAATTTAAGTTTCATATTTAAACAGTATTTTTTATTATAAAGAGAGAGCTAAAATAATAATAATTATTAATTATATAGTAATTGATATCTTACTCCTTTACTGCATACATGTCTTCTACCGCATTTATCACGGGGAGTGTTCCGAAGAGCTGTTTAACCTGATACCTGACCGCCGAATTCCACCTTCGCACGACACGCCACAAGTTAGGATATCATCCCCACCATCTGGATGTGTGGCGGTCCTCCACAGTGCGGTTTTCAAGGAGCTTTCTTCCTCGTACTACAACGCTGTGGAATGAGCTTGCTTGTGTGGTGTTTCCGGGACGATACGGCATGGGTACCTTCAAAAAAACCGGCAGGCAACGCTCTTGTGATTTCTCTGGTGTTGCATGAGAATGTGGGTGGCGGTGATCACCAGGTGACCCGTACGCTCGTTTGTCCTCCTATTCCTTAAAAAAAATACAACAATGGTGTAATAATGCTTCGTTGATTGCTGCGACTGGGGTTAAATTTTAATGAAATAATATTTTCAGCTGATTTTTATCTGGAAACATCAATACTTGGAACAAAAGGATCTCTGGAACGTGCCAAGAAACAGTTTGATAAAGTATGCACAATGCGGACCCTAATGCCGCATTTTTTTGATACATTTGATGTCAAGAATGATTTAGCCATACCCTTATCAAAATCCATGTAAGAATTCAATTCACCTGTATTTGAAGCTTTGATGAAAAATTAATACTAAAAAAATTAAAACACAGAATTAATTTGTCCAGTTGTGCAAAGTAATAGTTGAAATTTTTAATTATAGAAAAAAAAATTGCGAGACTGAAGTTGATAGAATTTTTACAAAAATAACATTTTTGTGAAGCAATAAATATAATATTATGGTAACATTATTTCAGCCATATTGTAGTTCTACCTAAGTTAACAAAAGAATACTACAGGGTTATAGCATTTAAAGTTGTGGATGTCTTCGAAGATTCATCGATGTATTTAAAATTCTTCAAATTCTGTATACAAGTAAGTTTAATTTTAAAAATGTAGAAAAATGCTGTCATTGACAAATTTAGCGGAATGCAAAAGAAAGTGTCTAGTAAACGTAGCTAGTTAAATTACAGGGCAAATGAGACTTAACATCTTATGTCTTAAGCTGACGAGCGCAATTGTAGTGCTGCTCAGAATTTTTGGGTATTTCAAGTATCCTGAGCAGCACTGCATTGCTGTAATGGGCAGGGCATATCTCTCTCGTCCCTTACAATTTTGTTAAAAAAAAAATCAAAGAATTTGCGACTTTTCCTTCTTCAATATTCTTCACATCTTTTTTCTTGTGTAGCCAGTGCAATCGACAAGAGCCGCAATTAACTGTAGGCTATTAGATCAAAAGAAGTGTATGATATGTCGTACTTTAACTCCAGGATATTTCTTAGCATGCCTACGATCAAGATTATTTTGGTATCATAAAAAATTTCGAAAATGCGTTTTTGAATTATCACTATATTTTTTTCACTGGTGATTCCTCTGTTGTTGCAAGAGATTGTGGGCGGCGGTGATCACTTAACAACAGGTGACCCGTACGCTCGTATGTCCTCCTATTCCATAAAAAAAAATACACGCAAGCATTTCTCCGACTTATCTTTTGCAGATGAAATTGTTTCAATTAGACTAACTAGTGTTAGCCCTTATAATATGGTAATCCATTCTCTGATAATTGGAGTTCTACTATCTAATTTGTTTTACCTCATTGAGTTGGACTTTCTCAACTTCTCAGTGACTCTTTTAGTTAATTTTTTCCAGATTGCTGAATACGCAAAATGCCACGACTACGTTGGAAGCTTTAGAATGGTCGCTGATTTAACAGACGCAAACTTGGTCGATTTCCTTTCGAAAATTAATCTTGTAGAAATAAGACAAGTTATGACTATTTTTGTGGTAAGAGTATTGGAAAATAGATAGTGCCAAAAATATTATTTATAGAATATATTTTTATATGGAATAACCGAATGTTGATAAGTTATAGGATATCATTTTACAGGCTGCTATTAATATTGCATTTTATTTTAATCATGATTCTAAGATTTCCTCTTGAAATAATTGTTGTTATATTGTACTGTACAAAGTCCAGTCCTATTCAACCAATTTCGTAAAACTGTAATATATTCTTAAACTCATTCGATGACGAACTTAATTTTTTATATCATATGCACATTTGCTCGTAATAATTGTCGTTTTTTGTACTGTAAAAACATTTGTACCTTTCACAGAATAAGCCGAATTGATAAATGATTTCTAGAATAATATTAAAATGTTATAAATTTACTCTTGTTTTCACAGGACGGCTTCGGTATGCGGATTAAGGGTATTCATTTTATTACTCAATCAAAAGCAGTTGATGGCCTTATATCAATATTCAAACAAGTGCTGAAGCCAAAGATTGCTGGTCGAATGAAGGTTCATAAAACTCGTGATGAGATTCTTGATATTATTGGAGCGGAAGTATTGCCTGTTGATTTTGGTGGCAGAGAACGTTCAATGGAACAATTGTTTTGTAAGTATATAACAGACAACATATTCAATAAGTCTAAACAAACACAATTTCCCGAAATTCGGGAATGCAGCAGCTGATTGATGATTTTAAAAAGTGACTGAACGAAACAAACATTTTTTGTGAAAGTTAATAAACTTGAACACTTGGACAAGTCCTCCGAACTTTCCTCGTGATATATGTGGTAGAAGATGGAAAGAAACTGCACATTAATAAGATGATGGATTTGATCGTCGATGATTCAAGCCCCTCTTCGTTGTATGCTGTCAAATGAAACAAACTGGTACGGGGGTACCTCTGGCCAGAGGTTAGAATAGTAGAAATTAATGTGAAGCCTTATTTAAAATTTGCGCCTCACATAATGACAGGCGTGGCAGTTGTCTTGAATTGAAGTACTGTCTTGATTAAGTGAACACACCAAACTATAGCAAAACGTTGTCGACTCTGTTATAATATTTTGTAATATTGTAACTAGAATTATTATCAATGATAAAATCTTTTCTAGAAATAAAGTACGTAAAATAGACTTAATATAATTACGTACTATCTTTATATATTAATTTCTCGACATTCTGATCGTTATCATAGTAAAATTATTAAATTAAACAAATGAGGAAAACTGATAACTAAAGATAAAATATTTCGATAAGAAACATAGTATGTAAGAATGTATTTATTAATTTCATCTATATGAAATGGTCCATACATCATATTATAGAGAATATAATAGACCGCCTTTTCATTCATTAATGTTGATGAACGACTGTTGGTAAATATTAATTCTTTAGTTTTATTCTTTTAGCTCTGTCGTACATGTTTTGCCAATTCATGTTAACATGCAATTAATTAATTTCTTAAAATTTATAATGTCAAGAAAATATTATAATGGCATACAAAATGTTAATGATATAATATATTAAAAAAAATTTAATTTAATTCAAAATAAATATGTTTATTAAAATAATATTAAGCCAGAGATAAGAAAAGCACAATGCATTTTATTATTGTATCAAATTTAAATATAATTATACCTATATATAAACCTGAATATTATTTCATTTCATAGGTAAATAAATTCTCTATCAACTAATAATAACAGTGTACAGTTCAGAATTTACACATCATTGATCATTGATGCTCTACAAACTCTCTTGATCCAATCATATTTAACTTAAATTTAAACGGCCCTACAAATAAACTTCAAGCAAGAATATTCAAAAGGTAAAGGTTTATTCGGACGATACTGTATACCAATTATATTTCTACAGCCGGAAGAGTTTAAATAGTGTTATTTTGTTTAATTATTCGTAGTGATATAAATCTTAAATTAGATTTTTGTATATGATTCGAGAAATGATAAATAACCTTGGCAGAAAATATTATGATGATTTCTCACTGACAAAAGTTATCAGATTTTTGGAGATACAATTCCATTCCCATATAGCTTCAATGTTTCGTTTCGTGTGAAAACTTTGATAGGCGAAAATCTTCATTTCCACTCTGATAACAAATTTAGCTCTTTACAAAATATTTAAGAAACCTTTCAAATTGATTTTTTTGATATTTTATTATCATAATTGACTTTCAGAAGTGTAAAAGTCGTAAGTACTTAATGATTAAAGAAGTTTCATTTATTTGCAGGACAAAAAATACATTACTTGAGTAAATAAGATGTTTCTCTCGAATACTAGGTTTAAAAATTTCGAATAATAGTCTGGGTAGTGGTGATAATTTAGAATAGATATTGTACGCTCGATCGTCCTCCTATTTTATTAAACCAAACTTGTAATAAATATTTTCGATTTTCCAGTACAAGCAGGTGCATTAATCTGCACACACTGTTAATAATTAACATATAACATCTATAAATAATCTTTAAGCAAGCATTGTATCACCACGTGAAATCATTTTTGAGATATAAGGCCAAGTTTTTGACGTCCAGTCCAATCTCATCCAGCCCCAACAAACAGCTGGACTGTCAGTTCACGAGCGTGACGGAGAGAAATTCTTTTCCTTTGGCATATTTAAGATAAGGAAACGACCTGTCTCGTTACACCATCACAAGCCGATCACATTCAATCAATGATTATTAACAAATCCCTTGTAATGTATTTAATAGTTCGAAATAAGAGAGGTGAAAAAAGAGGGATTAACCCCATCATAAAGGCTGCCAACGTGCCTGTGATTCCATGTGACCTATAAATTGAAGAATTATAGAATTGAATATTTTTGAACGTTTTAATTCAGTTTGCATGCTCATGTGTACGCAAGCGATTGCAATCCTAGTTGAAAACCAAAAAATTAAAATTTATCTTTTAGAAAAGCTCCAAAACTATTGATAACTCGCCTTAAAAAATTTAGAAGTTTTTAAACGTTCTAACATGTTATAATATTGTGTTGCAGACGATTGGGTGGATATTCTATCAACTAAAGAACACGAGGAGTTTATGAAATACATAAGCAGCGCTTGTACAGATGAATCACTCAGACCAAGAGATCAATTTAATTCGGAATACGCGGGTTTACCCGGCACCTTTAGAGTTTTAAGTGTAGATTAATATTAAGTTTATTAAAATATCATCAACATTACTATAAACTATGTGTTGTTATAATAAATGTACATATATAATATGAAGCACTATGTGCTTAATGTTCTGTACTGTTAGGTGCAGTATATATTATAATGTAGTTAGACATAGCTATTGTTTTTATGTAGATATAGTAATAGTAAAACAATATTATTGAAAATTTATATAAGTATTCTCTACAACATTTTCCATCGTATGAAATTTTACAGAAAAGATTACTAATCCTGAAGATAATGTAACCTTTTCAATTGAAATGAAAAATATTTGATTCAAAAGGACAAAGTCAGGATATATTGCTTCATGATATAGTTTAGTAACCAGTAACAGTAGTAAATAAAGCTTTCTAAATAGTAAGTGATTTAGTTCCAAGTACATTTTGTTCTTAAATCAAATAAAATTTTAGAAAAATGAAATGAAACTGTAAGAGTAAGATTTGTAATAAAAATATTCGAAACTGTACATTACGTTATTTAAATGAATTTAAAGAATTATTTTCATAATTGAAGATATAAAATATATAATCAAACTAACTTAATTATTTTATTTTTAATATATTATATATAATAGTTATAATCGTTGACTCACATCACGGTTCGATCCTCGCTCGCCAAGTACTCTGTAGTATGTGTTTTCGGTTTTCGAAAACATAATATTTATTTTTATTCCAGGCTTTAAATGTTCGGAAACACTCTGGTTCCTCTCATGTTACAAGAGAATATGGGCGGCAGTGATCACTGATCATATATCGCTAGGTGTCCTATATAATAATAATAATATTTGACACACTTTTACACAAATTATCTTGCCCAAAATAGCCTAGGCATAGTGTTATGGGTTGCAAGACAACGATATATTTAATTAAATATACTTACTTAAACATACATAAATACATATAAACATCCATAACTCGAAAACAAATATCCATCATATAAATGCTTGCACCTACCGAGATTCGAACCCGGGATCTCTAGCTTAGTAGGTAGGATCGCTAACCACTCGGTTATACAGGTCATCAAATAAATGATGAAAAAATTTTATGTATGATTGTGTAAACTACAATAATACAAATTCTAAAAACTCTACCGCAAAGGTATGAATTTCCAAATACCATATATTTTGTAAACTCATGTACACTTATTTAAAGTTGTTTTTGCGCATGATGTTGTGTGGGTGTGAGCTTGTTTAATGTTTACAGTGAGTGTGTGTGCGTGAAGCGAGGTACAGTCAGCAACATAAGAGAACTTCTATTTCACAACGGGATCTCGATATACACAACGACGTTTCTGAAGTCATCAGAGATGAAGTCTGGCTGTCCCAATCTTAATCCGTGCCGGAGATACTGGGATTCTTAGTCCCCCGCTTACTCCCTTTTCCCCCGCCCCGTGGCTTATGAGGAGCACAACGACAAGCGGGCCGTGACCGTGGGCTGGGCATTATACTTTCAGTCATGTTTCATGTTTGTCGGGAGGTTTTGCCATAATCGCCGCACGTCCCAGGCGAGTTTGTGATCGCAGTTGATAGTGATGCTTTTTCGGTTTTTATCTCTTCGTCGTCTTTTACGACACCCACAGTAGGTAGAACTGTTCTAGTGCAATACAACGCGTGCCATATTCTTCCATTGTCTATCAATAATAATTTAACACTATCAAATTACATTACATTCTATCTTTTTGAATTACCAATAAAATTCAAAATTTTCTTTCTTCATAATCGCTTTCAATATTCAGGCTTATGTGCTAAATTTACTAAGGCTTCACTATCGCGAATTAGCTGCGAAGAAGCGATAAGAAACTCAGAGAGAGATTTTTTTATGGATTAATAAGGGATGAGACGAGCAGAAAGTTCAGCTGATGATAATTGATACGCCCTGCCCATTACAATGCAGTGCCGCTTCCCCAAAATTCTGAGCGGCACCACAACTGCGCTCGTTACCTTGAGACAAAAGATGTCAAGTCTTATTTGCCCTGTAATTTCACTAGTTACGGCGTCTTTCATACCGAAATACAGTAATGCTTATACATTACTGCTTAGTATTATAATAATATACTCACTATTTTTTGAATATTTACATTCTTTGTTATACGTCGATTCATTTATAGACATTATTTTATTAACTTTGAATTTATTTCTTAGCAACTCGAATGGGCGTATTCCATTTGTCGTACGGATAGCCCTCTTCTGCATTCAAGAGGCATTATCCACAGTACCCAGCCATGCTCATATGATATGATGCATGATTAAGACTTGCTGCTTTCACGTCTGTTTGATGACGAATTTTCCCATAGCATATGCTGTAGAACTAAATCTGTCCTACGATTTGCTTAAATAACTTTCGCCTAACTTACATTAACTTTTACTAGTTACTAAATAATCACGAGCAATTACTGTCTCTGAAGTTTTTGCCTCTATTGATAAAATATTAACTAAAAAACAACATAATAATAGTAAAGAATATCGTTTATCAATTGACTGTTCATTCTTAATCCACAATATAACACACATAGAAATAAATAAAGTTCCTGAAACAAAAGAAAACATTAACAAAAAAGACATGTCTTAAAAAATCATGAAATTGTGACAAAATCACAAATCATGGTTTTTTATTTTATTTTACAATTATTACAGCACTCAATAAGAAAATAGTTATTTGTTCAACAAGTGAGCAAAGTTATTGTTTGCTGCGAGTGCTGACTTTAAATCCTGAATTGACGAAGAAGTCTAGAATTGAATCACGAGCGTAGCTAGTGATTCTAATATAGACTGCTGAAGTAGTGAGTGATTTGAAGGCACGAGACAAAAAAAAATTACTCTCGTGTGAAACATACAACATTTCACCACGACTAGTGAGAAAAGTGTTATAGGTTACAATAGTGTAAGAGAAACAATAAAGATTATAAATTTTTGTGTCAATGAGATAATACGCTAGGCTAAAATGAGTTTCGGAACGCACCGGATCGCATTGTTTATTTTTTTCACGCGGGGTAATTCCCAGGTCACGTGGGGTTCGAAATTTAAATCACTTTGCCTCATGCAGTTTTCACGTAGCAATAGCGCCCCTTTCACTGGAGAGGTGAAAAATAATTTGCGATGCAATACATTTTAATCTCACGTGTCAGAAATAGTCATAAATGAATATGTTGTAACAGTTGATCCAATATGTACACAGAAAGGATCGAGTCCTTTTTCTTCAACAACTTCTAAAACTAGGATAGAAAGTGGAAATCCCACTACTTAGAATTGTGATGACCCACCGGTCTTAAATTTAGTGTATCAAATGAATGCGATATCTTTATTATTATATCTAGTTGTCTAATTGTCTAATGCTTTTCCAAAATTTACTTTATTAGTATTCTTGCCTATCGTTCATGTTATACCTTCTGTAATTCTTTCTGTCCTGGTTTTTGTTATGAGAATGAATGAACGCATGCTTCTTAATATTATAAAAAAAAACTGTTATAGTTGCTATTTAGAATTTTAGGAAGTTGCTCTAGTGAGAATTTATTCGAAAAGCAGTTTGGTTTCT
The DNA here is from genome assembly GCF_905404315.1 of Leptidea sinapis. Taxonomy (NCBI): domain Eukaryota; kingdom Metazoa; phylum Arthropoda; class Insecta; order Lepidoptera; family Pieridae; genus Leptidea; species Leptidea sinapis. Next base: position 1,872,072 of record NC_066301.1, read on the forward strand.
TTGTTACTATCTGTTATTAGTTACCGGTCACCGAGTGACAGTTTGGTTATAAGAATACTTTTTATAATAGTAAGTACACAACATAATGCTGTTCTTTTAAACATATAAATTTTAAGGTGAAAAAAAGTAAAGCAGCTAATATTCATGAATAATTGGGGGCTGAAAAATAATAACAAATATTAAATTATAGTGGACTTTGTACTACTTCCTATTAACAGTTTGTATTGGGAAAGCTATATTAGAAGTATCCTAAAAAGTAATACTAAAGTACTTCCCATAAGAATGGAAATTAAAACTATTAATTAACATCACAGTTTGTTGTTGGTTGGTTAATCTTTTGCTATTTCTATCTCGAGAGCTCGTGTCAGAGACTTCAGGAACTGAAGAGGATGTCACTTCACGGATCGCCAAAGCAAGGATAAGCTTTGCACAACTTAGAATCAATTATAATATGTGAAAATATTTCGGTCCAACGTGAAGACCGTATTGATGTACGTGTGAAAGGTCACCTAGTTCATATGTCGTCAACTTCCAGTTATCGTTAAGGACAACTGGGTTAGGCTTTGAAGTATCGTTTATTGAATAATCTTCTTTGAGAAAGTGTCATAAAGTCCCAATTGACCAACAGACTTAGCACCGCAAATGGAACTGGATAAGCCGAGCACTCCGAAGGGATTTCAACCATTTAAAGAGGTCCATTCTAGAGTGGTATCCTCAAATAAATCGCAAACGCGGTCGTCGAAATAAAATCTGGCGGTGACCTTTAATTGACAAAGTTAAAGACATTGTTAAAGGAGTTAAAGCTGGTCTTTCCTCGGGTGAAACCAAGAGAGATCCTCACGACACAACGCGGTGGGGGAGCCCTGTGGATGCCCAGCTAGGGGTTACAGGAACTTAATTAACTTAACTTAAAGCTGTGGATCGAGCTTCCTTGTGCGGTGTTTCTGGGACGATACGACATTGGACTTCAAAAAGGAAAGAAAGAAGAAAGAAAATTATTTTATTTAAAAAGTGCGTTCACCTTCCTTAAGGGCCGGCGATGCTTCTGTGATTCCTCTGGTGTTGCAGAGAATGTGGGTGGCGGTGATCACTTAACACCCGGTGACCCGTACGCTCGTTTATCCTCCTTTTCCACAAAAAAAACATAGGTCATTTATGTATATTATTATTTCTCTTATAGCTACTGCATAAAATCATAATTTTTGTTCATCCTTGACGTTACAGAATGTAAACTATTAATATTTAATGATATTTTTAATGTGAAACACAAAACAGTTTGTGGTTAAACACTTGCACGACGTAGTGACTGTTGTCAAGGTATTGCCAGATTAATAATAATTGAATGAGAATAAATACCAATATAAATATACCTAAATGATTCAAAGAAAATAACTTCCTGATAAAATAGAAAAATAACGAAGTAATTAAAAAAATATAACTTATTCATATGATATACAATAATTATAGTAATGAGATTTTTGAATTTGAAAAATTAACCTGCAAAAGGGATATTTTTATGACAGTACGGAACGAGACGAGCAGGACGTTCAGCTGATGGTAATTGATACGTCCTGCCCATTACAATAAACGGCCGCCGAAACACAGTAGATAATGCTTACACATTACCGCTTCACGGCAAAAACAGGCACCGTTGTGGTTCCCATAATATAGCCGGTATCCTGTGCAAAGGAGCTTCCCGCTGGTGGACCTAAAGACTTGGTGGCAAAAGATCACCACCGCCTCCCACCAGAGGGATTACAAAAAGGTATCCAACTGCTAAATTGGTTAAGTTCGCTTTACATATTAATAGTTTTAGCTGTATTTATTTATACAGATAGCCACAAACTATTTTTTAGGGATGAAATGTAAACACAAAAACTTTCTACAGAGTATTAAGCAGTGACTACTCTACGATTCTGTCACTACACTAAATAACGTCTTCTTAAGTATCCTGTAAGATGGTATTTAAGGTAATCGAACATTGCCATAAGGGTTATCCTAGCTAAGTCACCTTTCATCATCATCATCAGCCGGAAGACGTCCACTGCTGGACAAAGGCCTCTATAAAGATTTCCACGACGATCGGTCCTGCGCTGCCCTCATCCAACGCATTCCGGCAATCTTGACCAGATCGTCGGTCCATCTTGTGTGGGGCCTACCAACACTACGTCTTCCGGTCCGTGGTCGCCATTCGAGGACTTTATTGCCCCAACAGCCATCTGTTCCTCGAACTATAAACAGACAATAGAACGAAGGCAAAAAAAGTTCATAATTGAAACAGGAAATACCAACAATAATAAACCACCTCATCACTATAAAAATTATTATTATAATATAATATTTAATGAAATTTAATAAAAATAAACTTTAATTTTGTCTTCAAACCTTTAATTTAACATAAGTCAACATTGTGTATAAAAATAATTATGAGGGTCAAATTTGAAAACCTATCTTGAGCGGATGAAATTGAATTTGTACAGGAATTAATCAAATATGATTTAATAAGTGTACATTAAACATTGAGATAGTGATGTCGATCTTACAAAAGTAACGAGATGATAATGTTGGTAAAAGTTTCGTTACCTAACTAACCTGTCTAAAGTCTCGGAATGGGGCCGACAAAATTTAGTCCAATTCAACCCTAAGAAGACACAAGTTTGTGCGTTCACCACTAAAAAGTCTCCCTTTGTCGTATCCCCTCGATTCGAGATCACTCCTCTAAATGCCACAGCCTGTATTGGCATACTTGGCGTCGATATATCGAGCAACGTTCAGTTCTGTGGTCACTTGGAAGAGAAGGCCAAACTGGCCTCAAAAAAGCTTGGTGTACTCAGTAAGGCGAGACAGTACTTCACTAAAGCCATCGCCTGCAACTCTACAAGGCGCAAATTCACATGGAGTAATGTTCTCACCTCTGGGCGGGTGCTCTTCCAGTACCAGCTTCTTCTATTTGACCGCAACTATACAACGAAGAGCGGCTCGAATCATCGACGATCAAGTCATCTCCGATCGGCTTGATTCTGTAGCATTGCGTAGAGATGTGGGTTCTCTCTGCATCGTCCACCGCATTTATCACGGGGAGTGCTCAGAATAGCTGTTCGGGTTGATTCCAGCGGCCGAATTCCACCACCGGACATTACGTGCAAAGTATCATCCGCATCACGTAGACGTCTGGCATCTTGCCTCGCACAGCCACTTTGTGGAATCAACTACCGGCAGCGGTCTTCCCAAACAGATACGACTTAGGGACTTTCAAGAAAAAAGCATACTCCCACCTTAAAGGTCGGCAACGCATTTCTTGACACACCTGTTGTTGCGGATGTCCATGGGCGGTTGCCTCACCTCTCCCCATCCCGTGAGCCTCTTGCCCGTTTGCCCCCTCTCATATAAAAACCTAACTAACCTACTCTGTGTTAAGAGAGCAACATATTATGATGTAGAGGTCCACCTAAAGCGTATATGCTTGAAGCAGTACACAGGACCTAATTTATTCCGACATTATAATGATTTAACAGATTAGGAGTATTTTAATGAATAAAATGCTCATTACAACTAATATAATATGTTGCCCTTAACAGAAATATAAATAATATTAACAGCACAGGAAGCATCAAGATAATTATTTTATCAAACAAAAAATTGTATCTGTACTTAATCGGTAACTATTAGGAGTTGTATTAATATATAAAATGTATCGTTTGTGTCAGCCTTCACTTGTGTACACAACTCGACACAGCCTGTCTTCTTATAAGAAACGTAAATAATATATTTTCCAGGTAAGTAAAAAGTATTTTGTTATTGGTATTACCCCCCGCGATGGCAAGCATCCTGATGGAATGACGCTGGTGGCTTGGGCACGGGCACTGGTGTGGGACGCGACTTGCGTCCACACTCTGGCTCCTTCTCATGTCCAAGTTACGTCAGTTCGTGCTGGGGCTACTGTCGAAGACAGCAAGCAACATATTTACGATATGTCGGTCTCAGTGAGTCATACATATTTGTGCCGTTTGGTGTCGAGACACTAGGCCTGTGGGGCCCGGAGGCGCGGAGAACGTTCAAAGTACTATCTTCGCGCCTCAATAAGGCTACTGGAAACCCAAGCGCTGGCAGCTATTTCGGTCAACGGATCAGCCTAGCTATCCAACGCGGAAATGCTGCCATTATTCTTGGTACGCTTCCACGTAATGATAGTCTTAATTTTAAGTAGTCTTAGTATTGTAAATATTGTGTTTGTTTTGTTTGTATATTATTTATTCCATTTTGTTATAAGTCCTATAACGTCCGACAAATCACTTCATGAAAGCGAGGTTATAGCGAATCAGTTGACCCCGCGGCGTTTATCACTTTACGGTGCTGAGTACGAAAAAAAATATATAATAATGCCACTCAAATCACCGCATAAAAGTTTTTATTACACAAATGACGAATGCACATTGCTACAAAGACTCCAGTAATCATTTGAAGACCACTTAATACTCTCGCTTAATGTAAGCCTATTTTAATAATATAATTTATTTTCAATTTGCCAGATATTCTCATCAACATTTTTCAAAGAGAAATAAATTTCTTTTACAAGCCAAAATGGACAAATTAAGGCCATCCCCAATTCTTTTATTTAACGACAAACAGATGGAGAATGTCCGTAAGGTATTTAATTACGAAGACGTGAATAAACTAAAACAAGATTTGGATAATTTGGAGGATTGGATAAGGAAACAAAACCATTTCGTCGTTAAGGAATTCGGTGAGAATGTTTTGCTGTTTTTAATTATGGGCCAATCTGTAAATATTACCTTAATTTTTATAATCATCAGAAGTGTGCGTTGGCGGGATCAAGTCAAGAAATATTAATTTGTTATTCTAAAGAAAAAGTTAGATGATATTTATTCTTATATTATTATTAGATATTTATTTATAGTTAATGTCTAGAATATGCATAAAAATATATAATCACATCCGAAAAATAATAAGAGTGGTATCGTCAAATAGGAATTTCTCATCTAAATTGAAAATATACCTTAGTAAAAACTGCTTATATTCATTAGACGAATATTTTCAACTAAAAACTTGACTATATACTATATAATACTGCTACTAATCTTTTGTTGAATTGATATTATTGTTACTTACTAATGATTTAGAAAGGTATTTTATGAAATTTGCACGTCATAAATGTGGCAAACATGTACTTTATAATATTTATGTAACATCAATCTTACATGTTTATGCAAATAAAAACTTTGACTTTGACTTTAATAAAATATTTATTGTTCTCTTTTAATATATTTAACTATGTTATTTAATTATCTTTGTTAGGTATACATTATTTATTGTCCTAGTACTCGTCATATTAACTATTATTTTTCAATGCAAGTGCTAAAAAGTGGTTATAATATATAATAATATCAAGGAAGTGATCTTGTGCTTTAGTAATAAACCAAATATCGTAAAACAATTTTTCGGTTATTGTAATATTTTTAATTACAAAGTCAACAATAACATCGGGTCAACAGCCGACCAGTCAAAGTGTACATAAACGCATAAATAAAATCTATTTTTATATTGATAGCCTCAACATGCTGCGGTCAGCGCAATCAGTTCAAACAACTCGTTATAATAAAAACAAACAAACACAAACTACATCCAGATCATCAGACTGCATCCTCAGACGACATATTCGTCTTCTCTCAAATAATTAAATAATAATAATACTAAACCTGTAATGAGAAGTATTAACAGTTATTTTGACATAAATATTAGTTGATATCGCTGAATCCTTATATCATAAGCGGCCTTTCCCAATATACTATCTACAGATAGAGATAAATAACTTCGTTCTACTGTCAGTAATTAGCTGTCAATAATCTGAAGCTGTCCCAATATACCCGATAAGTCATTCTTATCGCCTTATATTAGGACGCGTGAATTGCAATTTCCATACAAACTTCTATCGCTGTTGTAAGTTGAGTTACCATCGATAACTTTATTGGGACAGAAAAGTCAACAATAGTTACGATTTTTATCTCAAGTAGGCCAGAGAATAAGCTACCTGAGATAGACTGAATATTGGGAACGGCCGTTATACGCCTAGATAGACTAAGACAGCTGTGAAAACGTCGAAAAAAATTAATTTAAAACTAACTTCTATTTTGAGAAATGCACTCACACTATCACAAAGTGTCATTGAAATCGCGAGTGTAAACCTAGCTTATCACACACGTTACACTAATATTCTTCGCCTGTTTTTATCGGTTGTCTAACAAGAGACTGTCTAGAGCCATAGTTTCGCAACCTTATTTTGCTCACCGCCCACTTTGAGAATATGTTTTTTCTAGAGTATTTTCTTGCATTTTTTTGCACAATATTTTTTAATCTACCCACGCCCCATCCGCGCCATCTCAATGCCCCCTTATTTTCTCTGGGTCTTCTACTGCCCCCCCGAAAGTCTCAAACGCCCAAAAGTGGGCGTTATCGCCCACGTTGAGAACCTATTCTAGACTCTAGAAGATTCTAGACGAATAAATTATCTAATCCTGAATCATTGTGGGGTCAGACGACGCGTCAAAAAACTCATCTGTATACCGAGTTTGGCAGCGGGCCTCCTCCAATCTTCTCCATTCCTTTATATTTCTTGCGACTCTATTATTTTTTTCATGAAAGAGACGACTAACGAGTGTACGGGTCACCAGATAGTAAAAGATCACCGCCGCCTATATTCTCCTGCAATACCAGAGGAATTACAAGAGCGTTGCCAGCCCTTAAAAAAGTGAAGAAAGTTCCTTAATTTCATTTGATGATGACATTTTTTTTTAATATCATCTTCCCATCATATATATCGTTTTCCTTTTTCTAGTTTTATAAGTAGCGTAACAATTCAAAATTTATTTTGTCCATTACTCCTTCCTCATCTCCATTTCAGCTTGATAAGCTAAGTCCAAGCTAATGAAGTAACAGGCACTACTACATATGAATAAGATGGTATGGGTTTATCCAGGTTACAACCAATTCAAATATGTACCAAAATTAATTCAAACTAGGTCTGACATTTGGAATATTAACAGGTTCTCCAGACTTGCTATAATATACTTAAAAGGAATTAAAATTATACATCATTAATATGATCTAATCTGAAAACAAAGGATTCGTGACAAAAGTCGTATGATCGTCAACATTTTAGTAAAACGTTATGGCACGAACAAAAGAAACACGCTACATGCTAAATGAATACTTTGTAAGCGTCGTAAAATTAATAAAATTAGTCTTGCAATAGTATACTATGAAATTGTTCCAATAACATGAAGGCAAAAAATGTTCATTTATTTTTAAATAAATAAAAATACAACATATATTACATATCTTTGAATCTTCTATAAAAAAGGTATGGAAGAAATTAGTTGATGCACGAAAATGCATATTATCATTCGTATAATTTGAATTTACCACTGATTTGGTTGCTTGAAATACTTATTGTGAATTTTTTTTTTTTTAATTATATAATATGAAGGTTGCATTTCTGATTTTCGATCAGCTTTTCAGCCTAATTATTATATACCATATTTCGATCAGTCATATGCAAAACTTAATAATCAATTCAAAGCTTCAAATCTTTCAAATAAATTACTATTACTCCTGATGCTTTTAGTGAAACAAAACAGAAACTCTGACATAGATATTATTCTCTACGTCATATTTTTTTGGTCCTTTTTACTCCTAAAACCATAAATAAAAATACCACTATATTTCCTTGTACAAAAAAAATATATGGATATGAAAACAATAGCTCAAGTTTGATAGATCTAGAGAGTTCATATAAAAATAAATTCGTTACATCAAAATATAATCAATCCAGCAGTTTTCCTGTTATTAAAAAGTATATTATTGGAACATTCCAACCACATACTTACTCAAAAAATGAAACAAAATATATCCAGTGGCCATTTACGAGTAGGTATACAATGTTTCCGCAGCTGTCAATAGCATGTCAAGACTAAGGTAGCAATGGACTGGTTACTTTGCAAGAAAATAATGTTCCTAATGTAAGAGGGTCAAGAGTGGCAAATTTGGGGAGAAGTTACCAAAATCAAGACCGTAAATGCGTTGGAGAGATAATATTAAACGTGTTACGGTGGACTGAACTGGTTGGATGTAACCCAAGATTTTATTAGATGACGACAACTAAAAAGGCTACACTATTATAGTAAAAAAAAATCTAGAATGAAAAAGTGTTGCAATGCTTCCAGCATGTATTTAAGCCGCAAGCAGCAGATCGATAGACATGCATACCACTCGATACACTAAATATTTCAAAATACTTAATTATGTACAAACATTTCCAGATAGAAAATATCTTGAGCGGCTTCTTCTATCGAGTAAAGGTTCTGTGGAGATAACTAAGAAACGTTTTGATAGATTATGTACTATGAGAAAGATAATGCCAGAAATGCTCAAGAACATCGACATGAAAAATGAATTCATTTCGCTTCATAAGTGGCAGTAAGTTTGAATATATTTACGATTATCACAGGGTTATTTTATTCCACCACATGCTTTTGTTTTTTAAACTTTGCTGGTGAATGTAATTTTTTCTTTACTGTTGTGGTATTAAACACTCTCCCCGCCTTGAAAGGCGAACTAGTGGAAGCACGAAAGCTGAAGCTTTAGATTTCTCTCGTAAAACAGTTATTAAACATATTCAATATAATAACTTAATATTAAATATTGTACATAACTGTTTGCTTCTTTTATTTTAAGAAAATAAACGAATCAATAAGTATTGAGTATACTAGGTGCAATTCGCATTCCCTTACTCTAATAATTTAAATAGCAGGGCTTTCGCAAAACAACGCCAAATTCTATTAAATAAATAATTTGTTTCTAATCAACGATTTTCTGAATGTATAATAAAATAATTGTTTTCATTTCAGTCGTTATTGCGTACTACCAAAACCAACATCAGACAACTACCGTGTTATAATTGCAAGTATATACAACCCCAATGAACTGGAATGTATTGAATTCTTTGACATGTATAGATATTTAGTATCGGTAAGTTACTTAATGTCGTAGGTTTACCACTTTTTTCTTGGTCACTTGATATTAAGTGATCACCGTTGCCGTTGCCGGCCTCTTAGAAAGGCGTACGTTCTTTTTTGAAGGTATCCATGTTGTATCGTCCCAGAAACTAAGGAAAAATAGGTATGCTTATTTTACAACTTTAGTTGTGCGTGGAAGAAAATTCCTTACAAACCGCACGGTACAGGAACGCGAGGCGTCTAAATGCTGGGGACGATATCCTAGTTTTTTTGAGTCAAGTCTCATTTGCCCAGTAATTTCACCAGCTACGGCGTCCTTCAGACCGAAACATAGTAAAGCTTACACATTACAGCTTCACGGCAGAAATAGGCGCCGTTGTACCTATGATCTAGCCGGCAACCTGTGCAAAGTAGCCTCCCACTTGTAATTTGTGGCGTCTCGTGCGAAAGTAGTGTTCGGCGGCAGCAATCATTTCAAACAGCTCTACTCAACACCCCCCCTGATAAATGCAGTCAAAAGTTTCAAATAAATATTCGATATTTACTTGATATTTCACTTTTTATATGAATACGATGGTGCAACATATCCCGCAGCGTTACTGTTAACGTTAAATTTGACTTAAACCTCAACTATAAACAGCCTTAGTGAGTTACTTCAACTTCATCAACATTGCTTCTATAATATTATGAATAATACTTACTATTTTTTTGTAAAACGTTAATAATCCGGTTTGTTTTAAGATGGAATCATGCACTGATAACAGCGTAACAAAATTAATAATAAGGTTTTTTCCCTGATGCGTATCACCATTATTTGTTCTAAATTTATAATAACGGAATAACATAATATATTGCATCCCTCGAAATAGATCTTTGTTTCTATCTAAATAGTCTTTAGTCCTAAGATAAAACTACATAACTCAGATACTATCATTATATTTCTTTATGAAAATAAAGAACCAGACAATCAAGACGTTCAGCCGATGGTAACTTATACGCATTGCAATGCAGTGCCTCTCAGGATTCTTGAAAAACCCAAAATTCTGAGCGGCACTACAATTGCACTCGTCACCTTGAGACATAGATGTTAAGGCACAGCCCTGCTTCATGCACTGACTACTTACTATAATTACTGCTTCACGGCAGAAATAGGCGCCGTTATTGTACTCATAATCTAGCCGGCATCCTGTGCAAAGGAGCCTCCTACTGGTATATATATTTATACCCCGAGCTTGAATTGTACAATGTTACAATACATAAATAAAATCTTATTTTTCAAAGTCAAAGTCAAAGTTCTTTATTTACCAGTAACATTCACAAGGAAAAATGTTACAAAATTAAGAGCAGGCACATATTTCGTCTTGTCAGACATGCAAATATTTTTGTGGTTTCACTTCACAATATTATTAATCTAACACAATCAATAATTACTGCTACATTTAATTTAATCAAAGTAAAGCATACTAAAAGACCCTACAATACACATTTATAATAATAAATGAAATGCTAATAGATAATGTAGTCAAAATAATCACAACAAAATATAATATTATTGGTAAAAATAGTATTGGTGCCAGTTACCACGTCGTTTGATAATAATCATTTGTTGAGTAAAAACAATATTTTTTAATTGTGTTAATAATTTAAATTTAAATCTATTTAACACTGTCTCCTCTCTTATTTATTTTGGTAATTTATAAAATATTTCTACACACCCACCATGACAGTTTTTTTTGGTACAAAGTGGTTCTAATGTGGGGTACTCGAAGACTCGTAGGATCACGCGATGGAAACAAAGAACAGTCGCCCATCCGAGTGAATATATTTGAATTTTTCTTAAGAAATAAGCTAGCCTCTAGTACGTAAATTTAGGTTACAGTCAGTATGTTTAAATTTAAAAATAGAGGTCTGCAGCTGTCGATGGGACATATTATAGTTTCCTAGACATGTTATAATTTAGTTCAATTTCATGCAAATAAAACACCTGCAGGATATAAATATAGGAAATATATGTACGAGTACAAAAGATTGCTGCGCTCTCTCTATCTTTGTCTATTCTCCCGTGACACTTAGTGATGATTTAAAGATAGTTGGATATTGATAATTACTGTACGTAATGTTAAGTACAAACAATATAAATAAATCAAGTGACGAGATTATTAATCGCTTGTGTTTACACACAACTGTTTGAACTCGAAAGTTTGACTATCTCTTAATACATTTATTTTTGTATTTTGCAGATGTTTTATTATTTTTTTAATCGTGACTATAATGCAGGATATGAATACATTTTCGATGCTAGGAACTACACATTTGGAGTGGTTACAAAACTAAATCCACTTATAATGCACAAAGTCGCTTCAGTATTTCTGGTAAGTATATATTAACATATTTTTCTAATGTGATAGTAGGTAAGCAAAACATTTCAATTAAATTAAATTGTAAGCTAAATATAAAAAAATCTTTTTTTTTCATAAAAATATTTGAATTTACATAATAATAATAATAATGACACACTCTTACACAAATTATCTTGCCCCAAACTAGGTACATGATAGCAGAGTACGATTTTTTCCATATTTTTTTGATTATCTGCGTCATTGTTGTGGATTGTCACTGATTAGGTTGGACGTTGGTAGATATTGGCAGGACTTTACTGGTAGATAGCTATAGAGAGGAACTATAATAGGCATAATTGAAATTTCTATTTTATTGTCATAATAGACACATTTAATTCTTAGATTGCCACCTAAACAAAATCTACGCGAACATGGTCGTGGGTTACTCGTTACATGATAATAATTGTAACCATTTTATATAAAAAATTGTACGCCTCATATTATGCTATGCGTTGAGGTAGTGCTCTACTCTGGGTATGTCAATAAAAGCAGTTTTCTCGAACTTATATTTTATTTTTTATTTATTTATATCGTACTTACAGGTTTATATGAGTGCACTTAAATAATCTGGTTTATTTGAGTCAAATAATCTGTGAGGTAAAAAATAACATTTAAAATAATATTTTCTGGACGTTCGTACATAGGTGTACATGTTGAAGCGAAATTGGTCGAGTAAATTATATTATTAATAAATAATAATACGTTAATCCAAGCAATTTTTTTTTCAGGAAGCAATTGGGGTGAGACTCAAATGCTTGCATATGATCAGCGGTTCTAAACTATTCGACACTATTCTGTCTTTTGTGAAGCAGGCATTAACAGAGAAATTAGTGAAGAGAATTGTTATACATGACAGTGTGGAGTCTTTGCATAAATATATTTCAAAAGAAATTCTTCCAGTCGACTTCCAAGGCGACGAGAAAAGCATTGCAGAATTATCTGGTAAGTTACATTTTTGAATATTATCTATAGTTGTGTTGAAAGGCAAGTGTGATGATAATAAGTATATAAGAATATTTAAGGTTATTAAGAGCCGCTTCGTTATCGTTGTATTTTGCGCAGACACACAATATTAATGTAAAAGTAACAAAGACAGGTTGTAGGGGTACTCTGTGTGTTATTCTTATTGTACCAAGCTTATAATATTAATATCTGAACAGAAAAGTAAAATAACTATGCAGTATTGACATTTAGACTTTTTAACAGTAACTGAAAAGGTGTCAAAGAAGTGAGCTAATTGATCTTAAACCTAAAAATAGTCCCCATAGTATCACCACTTAGTTTTTATAGTTGACTACACTTAGCAATACCTACATATAATATTATATTAAATTTATAATAAAATAGGTAACACAATATTGATGACTTTGTAACCTTAAGAAAAAAAGTAACCAACTCAGGGAATCATTGAATTCATCGACTATATCTTCACATTCTGATTATTTATCAAAAATTCTTCCAAACCTATCAACGCGTAATGCATATGAGGTTATAGAATTGAAGGAGGCGGTGGCGAAATTGAAAACCTACTCTTGGAAATAAATACACTAAAAAGGTTAGCTACAGAAAAATAAATTATAATTACCTACCTTAAAAAAAATTGTGATGGTCATCCTAAAAGTTCCACAAAAAAGGAACCAGATACAAATCACTTAAACTCAAAAACAGACATAGGTATATCTTCAGAAAACCCATTCAATAATAATATAAACAATAGCTGCATCGACTTGGGGTTGGAAATTGAGAATGATATACATACTGAGGAGAAAACCAAAATATTTAATAATATGAACAGAAACAGTATGGAAAGAAAGGAACAAAATGAAATTTGTAGAAATCTGCAGCATCAACCTGCTACTCATCATGGGAAAGGCATGATAACAATAATTGGTACCCAACAGTGTTCGGGCCCTGTGCTACGCCTTATTAAATCAAGGACTAAGACAAATTATGTAAGATATTCTGTTTATCCAACTTTGAAACCGTTTGCATTGACAGAAGTATTAATTCAATGTTGTTAATCTGCCAGAGACTAAGAAAATAATTACTTAGTTTAACATTGGTGAAAATGACACTAACCCATACAAGATTCTCATCGACATAACAAGTGCTACACTTCACTTAAAAATGTTAAATAATTATTTTAAGTATTATAATCAATATATAATCAATGTGTTCGAGGACAAAAATATGCACATGGATATTCTATGCTTTTCTGAATCATTTGTAAAGTTAGGAGATGAAACAAATATACATTTAAAAAGTAACTGGCTTGCATCTTCCTTTTCCAGACAAAAGAGAAAGGAGGTGGAGCTTGCATCCTATTTGAGAACTCAGTTGAATTTAACCCACTGCCTGCTTGCAACCAGTTATCCCAAGAAAAAAATAAACTACGTTTAAAAAAACCGACTTCAAAAACTCAAATAACTCAAAATTTAATTTAATACACCTCACCTAACCTTATGCAAACCTTTACATTTAATATTAATAAAATACTATTATTCATACGTGCTACCTATTGATAGGTTTTAAGTCAGTGCCAAGCCCTAAACAAAATAAAACTTAATATTATAAACAGCAGCAGTTATTTTTTCTAGACGAAGCTATCCCGCTCAAAGTCACGCGTGGCGAGTGTAGGAACCTTTATTACATTTGGCTTGGCACCGACTTCAAAGCTATCAAAAGCATCAAATGTAGCACATACAAATAATAGTATTTTATTAATATTAAAGGTAAAGGTTTGCGAGGTGTATTAAATAAAATTTTTAGTTATTTGAGACTTTTCAGTTTTTGAAGTCGGTTTTTTAAACCTAGTTTATTTTTATTTTTTACGTTTTGTGTCAGTTTACAATAATATATAATCAACTTAAATGAAAACTCCAAAAAAAAGCCGTACACAGAAAACAACTATGTCATCCAGGTAGACGAAAATTTTCATATAAATGTTCATAAAATGAAAACTGCTAGGCCAAACTATGTAAACTTTTTATGGGACCAAATGGCACATATTTTGCATCAAACAAAAGAGGAATTACGTAAATCCAATCATAAATATCAGAGTAATAGGTGTACATACATAAAAAAAATACCGATCGAATTGAAAACCTCCTCCTTTTGGATGTTAGTTAAAAAAGGAAGCTAATGCAAAACTACTATTTCAGTAAGCATCCTGATCGAAAACAGTTACTCAAAAAATACGGTAAACTTCTTAAAATATGTATATTGCGAGTAAAAACCCACCACAGTAAACTACGCATAAGGAATTCATCAAATAAGTGCAAGGCTGTTTGGGACCTAACCAAAAACAAAAGTGACAATAAATTTTTCTCCGCGTACATCGATAAATTAATATACAAAGGAACTACAATAAGTAACCCTCAAGAAATTGCTGACCTCTAATTCTAATTAAAAAATAATAAAATATTTGCGAATGCGACAGATCAATTAATTATAAAAATACTCACACCAATATTTGTTACAAACAAGTTAAATCAGTAAATAATTATATTTATCTGACGCCTTGCACTCACGATGAAGTAGCAGCTGCAATAAACACATCACATAATTTAACACATATTTAATAAACATTTCTTTTTCCCAAGGAAAATTCCCAGAAAAACTTAAATATTCAATAATAAGACCAGTCCACAAAAAAGGTGAAAAAACAGATGCAGGCAACCATAGACCGATCACACTAATTCCGATCCTATCCAAGTTATATGAGAAATTAATGCAAAGTAGACTGGTTCAGTTTCTTACAAAATTTAATGTTTTATGTGAGGCTCAATACGCATTCCAAAAAGGAAAATGTACTAAAAGTGCAACATTTTGTTTAGTGAATCATATTTTAAAATATATTGACGATAAAAAAAGAGTTACAGACGTATTTTTTGACATGACTGAAGCATTTGACTGTGTTGACCATGATATATTGTTAAATAAATGTTATCAATATGGTTTAAGGGGAATTACTTTGAACTGGCTACAAACTTATGTTAAAAATAGAAAACAAAGTGTTCATATAACAAAATGTGGACAAAATTATAGTATAATGGCTTATGAATCCAAGTCAAGACTTATTCAAATTCAGGTGTACCACAGGGCAGCACTCTAGGGCCCTAGCTGTTTCTTATATATATAAATGATTTACCAAATTCTACATCACGAAAATGCATACTTTTTGTATACGACGTTTCTCTTCTAATACCTAACCTTAACCCATCAATAAATAATGACAAAATTGTAAAAGATGAAATCTTAACAATTATTAATTCGATGGAAAGAAACAAACTAAGTATAAATATTGAAAAAACCAATATAATTCAATTTAGTAACAAGAACACGAATCATGAGTTTAAGAGTATAAGTTATCAAGGTAAATCAATTGAAGAAGTCCCTACTATAAAATTCCTTGGTATCATTGTAGATAAAAATTTAGACTGGAAGGCTCATATAGAATCACTAGTTAAAAGGATACTTAAATTTATCTTTGCTCTCAGGCGCACCAGAAAGACTATATCAAAAGAAGCTGCAATTATTTCCTATCATGGATGGCTACATAGCATGTATAATTAGGTATGGTAACTTGCTATGGGGTAACTCCACAAACATAAACAAAATATTACTGGCTCAAAAGAGATGTATAAGAGCTGTGGCTGATATAGGGCCCTCCGATAGCTGCAGACCTCTACTTTTAAATTTAAATATACTGACTGTAGCCGAAATTTACGTACTAGAGGCTAGCTTATTTTTTAAGAAAAATTCAAATCTATTGACTCGGCTGGGCGACTGTTCTTTCTTTCCATCGCGTGATCCTACGAGACTTCGAGTACCCCACGTAAGAACCACTTTGTACCAAGAAAACTGTCATGCTATGTGTGTAGAAATATTTAATAAGTTACCAAAAGAAATAAGAGAGGAGACAGTGTTAAATAGATTTAAATTTAAATTATTAAAAATATTAAAAAATATTGTTTTTACTCAATAAATGAATACTATCAAACGAAGTGGTAACTGGCACCAATACTATTTTTACCAATAATATTATATTTTGTTGTGATTATTTTTACTACATTATCTATTAGCATTTCATTTATTATTATAAATGTGTATTGTAGGGTCTTTTAGTAGGCTCTACGTTGATTAAATTAAATATAGCTGTAATTACTGATTGTGTTAGGTTTATAATATTGTGAAGTGAAACCCTGTATAATCTCGGGCACGCATTGCAACTCGCGCTGAGTTTAGTAAGGCATCAAAAACAGGATACCACTTCACGCACTTTTGTCAGCAATGCGGCACAAAAATCCCCATTCATCGTAGTTTTCAAAAATCCCTTGACAATACCAAAAAACAGTGGCCATGAGCTTGGATACCAAACTTTTGACTTTGAACAACGGGCAAGAGGCTCACGGGATGGGGAGAGGTGAGGCAACCGCCCATGGACATCCGCAACAACAGGTGTGTCAAGAAATGCGTTGCCAGCCTTTAAGGTGGGAGTATGCTTGTTTCTTGAAGATCCCTAAGTCGGATCTGTTCGGGAAAACCGCAGCCGGTAATTGATTCCACAAAGTGGCTGTGGGCGACAAGAAATTTCTAACAAAACGCGCGGTTGTGGAATGCCAGACGTCTACGTGGTGCGGGTGGTACTTTGCACGTAATGTCCGGTGGTGGAATTCAGCCGTTGGAATCAACCCGAACTCCTCTGAGCACTCCCCGTGATAAATGCAGTATAAGATGCAGAGAGAACCCACATCTCCACGCAATGCCAAAGAATCAAGCCGATCGGAGATGGCTTGATCGTCGAAGATTCGAACCGCTCTTCGTTGTATGTGGTCAAATGGAAGAAGCTGGTACTGGGGAGCACCAACCCAAAGGTGAGAACAGTACTCCATGTGAGGCAGAATTTGCGCCTCATAAAGTTGCAGGCGCTTTAGGGAAGTACTGTCTCGCCTTACTCGGTACACCAAGCTTTTTAGGGGCCAGTTTGGCTTTCTCTTCAAAGTGACCACGGAACTCGATATATCGACCAAGTATGCCAATACAAGCTGTGGCAGTTAGAGAAGTGATCTCGAATCGAGGGATACGACAAAGGGATACATTTTTTTTTTTTTTTTTTTTTGAGAGGAGGAAATACTGTTACGTATTTACGCCCCGGAACGGGGCGCAATATGTCGGACTCGAGTGTCCGCGTAAGCGGACACCCCATACCGACTAAAACCTCCTCTGTGCTGTTAGCAGCTCTGGCTTTCACAGCGAAGTAGGACGTGGGCCGTGGAGGCCGCAAAGACTACGCAACAACAGCCGCGGGGCGTCTCCTAAGGAGACTCGAACCTCAGACCGGCTATGTGCTTGTGGGAAGGAGAGAGAATGAAAATGAAGATGAAATGAAGATGAAAGATGAAAAGGTGATAAGAGCACACTCGCCGGCGAGTGTGGTGATGTTTTGTGTAATGTATGTAAGTGTGTATGTATGTGTTTATGATTGTATGTATGTGTGTTTGTATGTATGTACGTAGTGTAAATGTTTGTGTGCATGTATGTTTGTGTTTGTGTCTGTTTGTGGAGTGTGTTTGTGATTGTGTAAGTGGTGTATGTCAGTCCGTCAGTCAGTCCGTGTATGAGTGAGTGTAGTGAAGCGATTACAGGACGAGGACTAACGTCTCGTCGGGTATCAAAACAATGTGTGGTGTATCTAGGGTGCGGGCCGCTGGCCATCGTCAGAGTGACGAGTGCCAGTGGTTTGCGGTGGTTGACCGCGCCTACGCCTGCGAAGGCGGTGTGTGCGTGTCTGTGTCGGTGTTTGTGTGGGTGTCGCGTTCGCGATGGTGATGTCGTCATCCGGGTCTACCGTTACATGTCTGGGACGTCTTATTGGGTTGAGACTATGGTGAAGGGGGGTGTACCCGCATGCCTTCCTAACCAAGATGTTGGGATGGTTAGGCGCCTTGTCAAAGAAGCGTCGCGAGATCTCTTTAAAGTGTTGAGCTATTGTCGGAAGCTCTAGGTCGCGGTGAAGGTCAACGTTTCGGATGAACCACGGGGCTCCGGTTGCCATGCGCGTGAATTTATTTTGAACTACTTGCAAACGTCGTAAGTAGCTCGGTCGGGTGTGCGCGAAAACGACGCTTGCGTATGACAGTATGGGCCGTACGATGGTTTTGTACAGCGTCACTTTGTGTTTGAGCGGAAGTTTGCTTCGCCCACACACAAGTGGATAAAGGCGACTGAGGACAAATCGGGCTCTATTGCATACCGTATCAATATGTTTCTTGAAGTTCATATTGCTGTTGAACGTGACTCCTAAGTATTTGTAATCCTTCACCCACGGTATGGGTGTTTCATACAGTTTAATAACGTCAGTCGGTTGTTTTTTAGCGCGGATGCTATTCGCGTTACCGAAGAGTACCGCTGCACTCTTGGTGGGGTTCACTTCAATCCGCCATTTTCTGAAGCAGTTGCCTAGTTCATCGACGGCGGCTTGAAGCACTTTAATGTTCTTGCTCAAGGTTGAGCGGTTGGAGCCGAAGTAGAGTGCCGTGTCGTCAGCGTACTGAGCGAGCTGGACACTCGGAAACTTGGGAATGTCGCTCGTGAAGAGCGAGAAAAGAGTGGGAGAGAGGACCGAGCCCTGTGGCACGCCAGACCTGATGGGTCTGGGTGAGGATAGGGTGCCCTCTACTCGATATCGGAAGGAGCGATCGGTAAGGTAGGCTCGAATGATGCGCACGAGCCTGTCTGGCACTCCCAGTTGATACAGCTTGAATACTAAGCCGTTGTGCCATACCTTGTCGAAGGCCTTCGCGACATCGAAAAACACGGCTGCCGTGGTAGCGTGAAATTGACGCCGTATGAGAATGTACTCGGTGAGTCGGTGAGCCTGCTGGGGACACGAGTGAGCGGTTCTGAATCCGAACTGTATGTCGGGTATCAGGTTAAGCTCCGCGATGTAATGATGAAGACGCGCGAGAATTAATCTTTCGTAAAGTTTCCCGATCGAGTTAATTAAACTAATAGGCCTATAGCTACTCGGATTAGCTTTAGGTTTATTGGGTTTTGGGATACCGATAACAATGGAATCCTTCCATTGTTCGGGGAACGCGCTATTAGACAATAGAATATTAAAAATGGTAACCAATAAAGTAATAAGGGTCGAGGGTAGGATTTTAAGAACCCTATTGTTTATAGTGTCGGGCCCCGGGGCCTTCTTGGAGTGAAGCTCCTTAATGATTTGCTTCACCTCTTCGTAAGAGGTGGGTTTTATTACCTCGCCTGAAGGGCTCAGAGCGGAGCGACGTTCAACTTCACGATCAACTTCGTCAACGTGTGTCGGGTCGGCTGCTGCATTTGGAGAGCACTGACTCGAGACTATCGGCGAGGCATTCAGCCTTCTCATCGTCATCGAGCGCCGGCTGCAGTCCCGGTCTGTCCAAAGGAGGCATGACAGTGGGCGGCTCCTGTTTGAACGCGCGAGGCAGCTTCCAGAAAGCCACATGTGATGGCTTAAGGTTGCCGAGCAAGCGGTCCCAACGTTCGCCGCGGAGTTCCGCGATACGTTCCCGTACCACCCGCTGTAGGTAGCGGAGGTGGCGCCTATTCTCGACCGACGGATACCTGTCGTAAAGTCTAGTGGCTCTGTGCTTCTGTGTGAGTAAGTTCCTGACCTCTGGAGGCAGGTTTAGGCGATGCGGTTGCATCGTCGGAACCTGCCTGGAGCAGGCCTTGATCCTACTCTGTATATGTGACGTCACATGAGAGATAGCACTGTGAGCCGTGTCGACCGAGTCGATGACGTCCGGTATACGGTCAAGGTCGTCGGACTTGATAGACTCGAGATCCTTTTCCAGCCGTTGCCAGTCGATCACTGTTTTCGTCGGTGGTTGAAAGTTAACCGGTGGGCCTAGATTTAGGACGACGGGCCGGTGGTCTGACTCTAATTCGTGAAAAACCTCGATTGAATTTACATCGAGCGTTACGTTTTTAAGTAACGCAACGTCTAGAATGTCGGGTCGGTGTGCGACGTTATCCGGATAACGTGTTGGTTCGTCGGGTGCTATTACTGAAAAGTTCCGCGTGTCTGTGAGAGAGTCTAATAAAATTCCGTTTCTATTTGTGGCTCTACTGTTCCAGCTGGAGTGTTTGGCGTTAAGATCGCCGCCCACTATGACTGCGGCCCCGTGGCCGAGTAATGCTTCTATATCTGTGTCTAATATTTGTTTCGACGGCGGAAGATAAGCTGAAATAACAGTGATCGGCTGGTGATTCGCCATACTGACCCGGATGGCAGAGGCCTCGATGTTAGTGAGGACCGGAGGATCTATAGGTATACAGTGTAGAGACCTTTTAAAATAAATGAGGGTGCGGCCCATACGGGTGGTGCGATCATTCCTAACTAAGTTATAATTAGCGATACGCGGATCGCGTATACGTGGTTTTAAAAATGTCTCTTGCACTAAGAATAGGTCTAATTGATGTTCGTGAGCGAACTCCTTCACCAAGTCTAGTTGAGGCTTAAGGCCTTGGGCGTTAAAATACGCTTTACGGAGCGTATGTGGTTTAACCCGTCCGCTTACGTAATTAGGCATCGCGAATGTTGTTTTTATACTTTAGCCCTATATCGGTGAGGGCACGGAATATTTTGCCGTTGTCTGCCATAACTTGCAGGAGCGACGGCGGGTCTTCCCGGACAGCATCGAGCCTGCTGGCCAGGGCTGTTATTTCGTCAATGTCGAACATCTCTGACAGTTCGAACATGAACGCAAAGGTGCTGCCGCCTTTGCTACCTGTTGCCGCGGACGCGGGCGCCGGTGGCCTCGGTCGCGGGACCGACGCCGCCGGGCGGGACGCTAGCGGAGGCCGCAGGGGCGCGGGGGCCGCGAGAGTGGCCTCTGTGGCAGCGTTGGCAGCCGGAGGAGACCTCGCCCAGGCGTTTACCTTCGGAGGCGGCGCAGGTTTGAAGGTTGGAGTGAACTCCACCTTCTCTGCTCTGCCTTGCGGCTGGCGGCGCCCTGGGTGACGCTTGTGTAAAGGGATACAGCGCCGGATTGTGATGCATATGAAGATATAATGTTGAAACACAGTTGCTTGTCTAGGGCTATCTTTACAGCCATAATAATGTCGCTTACCCTTTCAGTCTTTATTAGTCTCTGAGGTAGATTTTCAGACAGAATTATTCCTACGCCATTTTGACCGCTGATGGTTCCGTTATAGATGATTTTGTACCCATGACCTATTAATTTTGATTTTTCCATTTCCACCGTACACAGCATGCATCTACTTACCATCTTTTAAGGATGTCGCTTAATTCGGCTTTTCTGCACGTCATGGTACCTACGTTCCAAGTTCCAAATCGCAGTGATGAGATGTATTGAGATCGTGTTGCTTTGTCGTCGCCGTCGCTTATGGGGGTCGCTCTTACATTTAATAGATGAAATGTTATTAGGTTGATATTTGATTTGGTATTGTAAAATTTTCGCATGAGGTAATGATCATAATTTTTCATATATATATATGTTGATCGAAATTATGGCCCGAATAATCCAGCTACACAATAAAATTTACGAAGATAATAACAATATGTAGTACTTTTATAAAAAGCTGTATATTTATTTAAGTTTTACAAAAAACAAATAATTTTAAATTAAGTAGTTGTTGATGTAGTAAGTAGTGCTTATACAGTTTTTAAATTAAATACTGATTTTATTGTTGTAGAAGCGAATTTCAAGGAACTTTGCACAGAAGAACACATACAATTTTTGAAAACTTTGGACAAAGCAGAAACTGATGAATCGCTTCGGCTGAGTGATAAATCCGATGCTGAGTTCATGGGAATGCCTGGTTCCTTCAAAACTTTGAGCATCGACTAATAAAAAATGGAAGTAGAAGACATTATCTACATCTATTAATGATAATTTATGTATTTTTATATAGAGATCGAAAAGCACAGAGGATGGCTATTTAATAATTATTAAAAGTGGCACAGTCAAACAATCTCTTGAAACGAATACGATTTGTATTGATGCAGATGAATTTGTTTAAAAATTTGTTGTTTTTGCTACCGCCTGAAAGGCAAATTAACGATGAATGGTTAGGACTATAGAACCTAGACTTTCAATACGAGTACACTAGCGAATAATAATAATAAGAAAGAAGGAAAAACATTTCTAAAAGCAAGATAGAATAGGAAAGTGATGCTATTGTTATCGTTACTGACCTGTCCTTTTCACCAGATGCTGGCTAGATTATGGGTAACACAACGGCGCCTATTTCTGCCGTGAAGCAGTAATGTGTAAGCATTACTGTGTTTTGGTCTGAAGAGCGCCGTAGCTAGTGAAATTACTGGGCAAATGAGACTTAACATCTTGTCTCAAGGTGACGAGCGCAGTTGTGGTGCCGCTCAGAATTTTTGGGTTTTTTCAAGAATCCTGAGCGGCAATGCATTGTTATGAGCGTATCATTTTCCATCAGCTGAACGTCCTGCTCGTCTCGTCCCTTATTAAATAAAAAAAAAACAAAGTAGCTAACGGACACATTGACAAATCAAAATGGCCATGCATTATCGGGCTGTCAGTTGGTCTGTACGATAGTACATTAAGTCTTTTCAGTTCAGACAAGCAAGCAATGCAGCAAGTAGAAGCCTACTGATTTTTGAGGAAGAAATACGTTTATTCTTGAAGATTACTGGCAGGAATATTATGACTCACTTAGCATCGCTGGGTTGGCATCATTGTAATATCTGCCACAACAAACATTGGAAATATCCAATTTCCCATAACTAAGAGCTCAGCATTCCTACCTGCGCAATAACATTTTTGAGATCTTCGCTGATACTGTAGTCTACCCAACACCCAAACTATCTTACATATTTTCCATGGCGTGTAACGGAGACGGACATTTTATTTTTATTTCAAAGCTTCACGATAAAATTCTTAAGATTTAACTTAACATTAAGTATTTTACAAAGACTTATCTTGATCGTAATAATCATTTTAGGTTGTCTTGTTACATTTATATGCTATACTTAGTCTGAGACGAAAGGCAATGTCAGAAGAAAAGTATTTTTAAACACTCTACAAAGATCCAGGGACTGTTTTTATTCAGAGTCTCCAGAAATACTGTCTGACATTCAATTAGTTCTCCACACATCGCTAGGTGGCGTAGCACCCTTTCCTTTCGCCTTAGATATTTCACGCCGACATAATATAGAATTTTAATTGATAATTTGTGTTTTAATGCGTTTGCAATGTTTAATATGTATATGTATTAATATCATTTGCTTTTGTAAATTGATTGTTAAAGTAAATCATAATGTCTATTAAGTAATTCGAGGGTTTTATTAAATTTTTGTAAGGTATTTTTAACTTAATTATTCGGTCACTTCAGTGAATTTTATTTAATTTTATTATTGTACCTGTTTGTTGTGATTATAATTTGGTGGATTAAATAAATAATTTATAGATTCCTGTGTCTGCTTAATGTCTCTATTAATTGTCTGAGAGCTTTTTGCTCAAGAAAGCTGAAATGTTAATAAGAAAGAATAAAAGATCTGAATCTTAGTAATCCTATGAAAAAGCGTTTAAAAAAATTAATTGCGTTGCCGGTCTTTTAGGAAGGTGTACACGCTTTTTTTGAAGGTATCCTTATCTTACAATCCTGGAACGGTTCGGTTTTATGTGGCAGAAAGTTTCTAGAAGTTTCTAGTATCCAGTGAATGATATTGATATAGATAAGTTGAGTACGAACAAAGGTGGAATTTGGGCAGCAAGAATAAAGTCAACTAGCTTTCCGGACTACACCTTGTGATAGAGCGAGCCAGTGGGAGGCTCCTTTCCACAGGATGTCGGCTAGATTATGGGTACGGCGACAACGGCGCCTACTTCCGCCCTTAGCAGTAATGTGTAAGCATTATTGTGTTTCGGTCTGAAGGGCAACGTATCTAGTGAAATTACTGGGAAAATGAGACTTAACGTCTATGTCTCAAGGAGACAAGCGCAGTTGTAATGCCGCTCAGAATTTTTGGGTTTTTCAAGAATCCTAAGTGGCACTGCATTGTAATGGGCAGGGCGGATCAATTACGATCAGTTCTGTTCTGTTCATCTCATCCCTTATTGCAATAAAGGAAGCTTCGGCTCTACACTGCTAGCAATGCATCATTATATGACTCTTCGCAGGCATCACCTGCATTTATTGTCAATAAGTCTCCGCGTTAATCTTGAAGCACTGAATAGACCCAAAATTTGGGAGGACCACAAGGAAAAACACAGTTATAATTTTCCAGTATTTCATAACATACCGTCACCTATACATTAATTAAATATTATTGTCAACAGCTTAAATATTAACTATACAGTATATTCTTTACTAGCAGAAGTACTCTACAGGACCTTTGTTTTTTTTAAGTTAATTGATTTTAATATTTTTATAATGCTTAAGTTCAACTCAACTGTACGTTCAAAAATTATAAATTATTATTCTATTATATTTTTACTGTTAGTCACTACTTTTATACTATTATTTGTATTGAAACATGTTATTTTTCAAGACTTATATGATACCGTGGGATGTTCGGCGATGGCGTTGGATGGATGGATCGCTGCCGATATTATAATCACAAAAAGACGAAAATGCAGAAAATATTGACGAAATAAAAACGATTCAATCGGCAACTCAAATAAGGCAGAAATTACACGCAATTTAATTAAGCTACAAGCTAAATATAACCTTATATAAAATCACACACGATTGATTGTATGTATGTACATACAATCAATCGTGTGTGATTTTGACTTGTATCAATATTGATACAAGTTGCACGTTCTGATATTATAACGGTTTTTGAGTGAAGAAATAGGGAAAACAAACAGTTGCAAAATCAAAAATAATCATTTTGTATTGAAGTAGTAACTGGAAGAGATATAAACATTCTGTTCGACAACTCTGCGGTTATCCTACAATTTCATTAATATTTCGCGGAAAATAATTGCGTGAATGCGATAGTTCAATCGAACGTGTATGCAAAGCCGTGAAATTCATCAATGTGGTTTGATTTTTTGAAGTAACGTTATACTTATTTAATTGCAATTAGTGATTTTACTTTATTTAATGTTATGTTGATGTGAGTTTATTTATTTTCTTAAAACCAGAGAAATAACAGTACAGTTGCCGGTTTTTTAGATATGAATTGTTCGCGATATTTTTCCCGTAGGTACTCATGTCGTGAGCCTAGAATACAATGGCATAAAGCTTTTTCCTAAATTTGAAGATAGTTCCTTTAAAGAAGTTCCTAAAAAACCGTACTACAAAGGAACGTCATACAACCTGGTGGTAAGAATAATAACATATTTATTGCGTGTGGTGAAATGGTGGTATTCGGCGCCAGGGAGTAGGTCATATATAATAATATCCTCGGTAAAGTGACGTCTCTCCGCAATGCCGAACGGTTCACAGTGCTGTGAGTACTGGGTCGCGCGAGACCAAAGATATACACCCTATATGTACAAACACCTTCGCCTTACAGAGCATTAGAATATCAACTACTAGTGGTTCTTCTAAGCCAATTTGGCTTTGCCTTTCAGATGACCACGGTATCACCAATCGAGCAAGATTTAGTTACATCGTATCACAATACTAGGTGAAGCACCAAGAGAAGTTGAGAGAACAACAACTTGAATAGGGGTGCACTTAGGGGTAGATAGATATATGTATTTTGGTTTTATGGTAAAAGTATTTACTTACTTAAGATACTAAATTAATCTATGACACTTGGTAAATAACTATAATTATTAATGGTTCTATTTGTGAGTACGCGGATTTCTATTGGTTAAAATGGTTACTCGGACCAGTCCTGTAATAGTTATAGACAAATGGTTAATGGTAACTAGGACCGGACCGATCAATGGTTACTCGCGTACTGCCTTATTAAAGGCAACACATGGTTATAAGTAATTAATATTATCTACTAAGCAATATTTGTAACATAATGGTGTTCGATGGATTTACTGAGAACAATCCTTGTAGTTAAAATAAAATTCATTGCCTTTAAATTTGGTTGGTTATAATCGCTTAGGTATCTATACCACAAGTACTTAAGTTCTACTTCAATTAACAATAGTTTGTGTATACATTAAGTAGGTAATTAATTAATTCACATAATAATGATATACATTAATATGAATAAAACATAGCGATTATAATAACGAATCCTGCCATGGGAGCTCTTAAGTTACTCAATGCTTTCGTTATTAAATGTGGTTAATGTAATGTAATAAGTGAGATCCACTGGATTCACAATCAATTAAGATTTTCAGTTATAACTAGTTATAATAATGAAATAATATACAAATTATTGTGTTGCTGTCGAAAATAAAAGCTGTTTATGCTTATAAAATTGAAAACTTCCCTAAATAAAGACTTCGATGCTCTTTCAAACGAGAGAAACTTTATGTAAACAGCGAAGATACAATCAAATAGTTTTTTGAAGAAGTTGAAAATTGGAGGGCCTCAAAGAGCTGTTGATAATTAGCTCGGTTAACATAATGTATACATTGTAGCATCAGTAGTCATATTAATGTAATATTTATCCTATGTTTTACGTTGACCTTCTTCCTTATCAAATTGGAAAATCTCTGTCATATTCCCCGTACTTTAATAGAGGTCTCTAAGAAAAATCTTGAATCTTCATAATATACAAGAACCTCTATCGGAAAGCACGTATAATTATTTTTTGATAAAACATTAATGCGGGTAAGTTATATTAGTTGTTTATTCTAGTTATACGTAATAGTGATACTATAAAATATTTTAATGGATTTAATATATACCTAAAAATTATATTATGATCAGTATTTTTATTATTTAAAATGATTATAGTATAGAGAGTAGTAGATTTAATAATAATTGTTAACCCGATAATCTTTTTATTAAGAAAAAAAGTCCATAAGAATTATTTGATGAATTATATGAATGAAACAAAATTTTCTGATTTTTTTTATAAATTTATAATTACAAACTTTAATATTCTAGAGTATTCTTCTATCTTCTTATTAACTAGTATGTTTGAACCGTGAAAGCCAAACGGTTTCCTATCTATTCTTGTAATCATTTGAAAAATATCGGATACGTAAATAGTATAGGAAAAATAGCCTTAGAAAATACTAATTTAAAACACACAACTAAGATCTTAAAATTAAAAATATGCATTTTATAGTTGGTGATTAAACATGAACGCAGATAATAATAGTTGCTTTATAAATTCATTACACTTAAGAACGCGTCTTATAATTAATTTATACATCCACCTTATCAGGGTTCAAGAAAATGTCTTTAGCCTTTTATCTATAGCCAATCTCCACGCGGAAGGAGTCACAGGGATAAATTCATATAAAAAAAATATTTCAATTCACAATAACAAAAAAAATGTAAGCATTAATTAAATAAGTGTCTCAATTTCATTCATTATTTTATACAAGTATATATTTTATAATTGAAGAGATTTTATAGTAATTTAAAGAGAAATTAATGTAGGAGATCATATTTATTATTTGAATTGCCTGAAGTGATGATACGACCAACCATATTATCCATGGTTTTTGACCCACCTGCCTGGCTTGAAGCCAGTCATGGATGTCTGTTTCCGAGTCATGGGTGTTAATGTGTATTTATATATATTTAAATATATCGTATTCTTAGATCATTTATATGTCTAGATAGATTGTGACAGTTGTGTCAATGTCGAAAAAGTTGAGGCTGACAGTTAACCTCTAATTGAGCACGCACATTAACACACAATTACAAACAAGTCGCGAGTGTAAGATGTAGCTTGTCACGCATATTAAAGTCATAAACCTGGCCTGTTATCATCGGTTGTCTAGCAGCAAGAGGCTCTATCTAGATACATACATTATCTAAGATCATAATAATATTATACAGTTTTCTTGTATCTATAGATATGTATGCCTAGTTAAAAGCAAGATAATTTATGCAAAAGTGTCAAATAAAAAAAAAATTGAACGTAGTGCAGGTGAAATTGCGCATTTTGACGTGGTCCCGACGAAATTGGGCTGCTGGTATTAGGCTGAACAATTCCTCCGAACACTCCAGGATCCTAGCACTAGAAGAGACTTAGATACCACACTGACACATCCTTACATAATGCCAAAGAGTCCAGCTGATCCCGGCCCACAGGTGAGAACAGTTGATTTAATCAAATGTTAATTGAATAATGTGAAAATGATTTGCGCCACATAGACTTTCAGGCGATGGCATGAGTCATATTATCTCAATTTACTGAACACAATTTACTGAAGTAGGCGTTACTTCACGGAAATCCATAATTATCCAAATGTTTTGAGTTTTCTTTAGTGTTAATTCCGCCAATATTTGTCACATGCTCTTTGTTGCATCCTCAGGAGATGTTGACTCACCTAACTCTGGCACGAAACTCACGAGTCTAGCCTCATGTAGAGGCGAAACACGTGTCGAATTCTTTAAACACAAAACATATTGGCGGAATCAACACTAAAGACAAGTCAAAACATTTGGATGAGCACAATCTTTCAAATACGATTCGCAGCCAACTATCTATAATTCAGTTAATAAAATTTCCACAAGGGCAAGCAATAGTGACAAATTTCTATCTTAATCGGAGAAACGAGTGAAAAATAGTATTTGTATCAGTATCATGATACTCAAACGATTAATATAAGTATTTTTACACGCTTTTTATTAACTTCACCTGTATGCATGTTTGTTGGTAACCGATTCATTTGGGCGCGATAACACATTTTATACGGCTAGATTCCGTTCAAACTTCGTAGATTTATCAAAGACCGATGACAATACACGAATTTGATACAATTATTCCATTTTTTAATTTGAAAAATAATATTTTTGTTAAATTATATATTTTTTTTCATCTATCGTCGACAAGGCAGGAATTGATGTTCATTATAAATTTTGAAATTTATAAAATTTTTTTTTTTTTTTTTTATTTAGTTACTCGAGTATGTATGTATTTTTTTTGCGTACACATTACACATTATGAAACTTTTTTATCGAATAACAAAGCTCGTAATGTTTGCCGATTTGTAAAAGTAGCAATGATTTTTTATTAGAAAAGTTGAACAAAATGCTCAATTAAAGAAAATTTTTTAACAAAAATCAACTGACTTCAACAACACTATTCCAAAACAATAGATATAATATGCACTAAAAAGTATAAAAATAATTGCTTATTTTTATAAAATCTAATTAATTAATCTAATTCTAGTTACGTTATTGTAATTTTTGGAATCGGTGTCCTTCCGCCGCGACCCGGTCTCGCTTCTCGCCTCCTCACAACTCAAGCACATCTCATCTATAACTATGTATGTAGTTACAAAACTATCTTGGAGGACACCGACTCCAAAAATTACAATAATCGCAACTAGAATTAGATTGTATGAAAATACCCAATTATTTTTATACTTTTTAGAGCATATTATATCTATTGTTTTGGAATAGTTTTTTTGAAGTCGGATGTTTTTTGTTAAAAAAAAAAATTCGTGAATTTGAAGTACACTAACTAACAATTTGTCTAAATATGTGTAGATATACTTTTTTTTTATTACGAAATATATATAAGGACAGCATAAAAAAGATTCGGCCAAGTATCGTTAATTTGCACCTAAGAATTAAAGGAGTTCCGTTACTTTGTCATGGATTCCATAATCAGAACCTAACCAAACTATCTTTGAAGTACTTATATCCTTTCCAATAAAAAAAGAATCATCTAAATCGGTGGGCGCGATATTGAGTTATTCGTAAATTTATCATCGACTTTGCTATACGTATGTATCGCAAATTAAAGACTTTTATGGATTTCTCATGGATGCCATTGTCAGACTGGACCAAATTACAATGGGACCACACGGAAAGCACCAGCTTTCAAATAAAAAAGAATTATCAAAATCGGTTCACCCAGTCGAAAGTTTTGAGGTAACAAACATACAAATAAAGAACTTACCGACGAATTGAGAACCTCCTCCTTTTTTTAAGTCGGTTAACAATAATAATAAAATTAATACCATGTATAATCATTACATTATGATGTATTTTTTTTTTTGTAAGAAATACGTGGGTTTGTTATTATCGTGTGAACCATAAAATTACAATTATAGTTTTGAATACCATTATTACATTAGTTGGTGCTGTCATTATTTTTTTAAAGGCTTGACTTTATACTTAATTAGGTACTTTTAACTAGAGCCATTCAATAAATATATTTAATAATTGTTATTATTTTCTGTTCAGCTGTTTATTCTCATTTTCAATGATAGATAATGCTATGTTAAAAGTATTTATAATATATTTCTATCGCTATTACCCTTCATGGACGACGAATTCATGAATATGTTGATTAAAGACTTATTATGTATTTTTTATAAATATTCCATTGTCTAATTTACTTCAAATTATATTATTAATAAGCAACATAGATCGTCATGAGTGATATACAATTCTGATAGTATCAGTACTTCATTAATAACACATACGCGAAAATTATAAGAGATACTTTTAATAAAGAACTATTTAAAAAAATATGCATTTATAAAACCTTCTCTTAAAAAAATATCATTTGTATTTTTTTCAAACGAACAGTACAGTACCAACAGCAGACCAAACATTAATCCATAATTATATTTATAAGACTTAACATGAATTTATCTAAAATTTATATCTGGGGTCAGCGGGAGGCACCCACCAAGTCGAGCGAAGTCAAGCGGCACGGCCGTACTTATGCTATTCTAGAACCAGTTCAATCCAATTTCAACCCCCTTTAACTTCGTTGTGAATAAAATTAGAAGGCTAAATTTTTAGTAACCAAGCAGACAGTGAAGATTATTGTTTAAGAATTATAACTAGTGACAGCTTATTAATTTTGTCACCCACTGACTGACTGACTGACTGACTGACTTACTGACCCATCATCAAAGTCTAAGGCACTTCTATCAGACATAGAAACTTCAAATATAGAATACAATGATGGTTTAGTATATGAATCAAGGAAAAACCAAAATATTATGCAAGTATTAGTCCAGTTTTCTAGATATATCAACTGCATAAATAACATTGTAATCCCATATAAAATATATATAGGATCCTCCGAGAAATACTCATCGAGACAGGCAGTGGGCTTTGAGAAAAACTATATGTTGCTGAAGCTCAAGAAACAGTACCGGAAAATTAATAGAGGGAGACTTCCTACAATATAAGAAAATACCATATAAATGTTAAAAATATTTTGTTTTAATAAATAGATTGACTTGGCCATCGCACAAAAAATCTAATTTAACATAATAATTGTATTGTATTATATTATTATAAATATCTTGTGATATACACTATATTTTAGTTTAATAATAATAATAATGTTAAATTATGTGGTCACTATGAGATGTTGCTATGTTTACTAATTACGTAATAACTTAAGACAGGAGGACCATTATTTTGGGACTGAGTCAATTGACCGACTTGCTATTACATGGATCTCACAACTTTAACGGTAGAAGAACTGAGTTGCGAGACTTGCGGCATTTCATCACTTAAAAATAACAAACTACCAGTAAACACACGAGGTGGTTTTTTATTAAGTTATAAAAATTAATTATGCTACCCTGTGTCTGTGTAATGGACAAAATAAATAAAGGTATCATCATCATCAGCCGGAAGACGTCCACTGCTGGAGAAAGGCGTCCCCCAAAGATTTCCACGACGATCGGCCCTGCGAATCATAAATAGGTATTTGCTCACATTGCCTCGAAATTTCATTCAGCAGGTAATAATTGAGAATAGCTATATTTTATAGATGTGGTTTTAACTAAAATCATAATAATATTACTCAATTTCATATGCCGTATAAAAATATCACCCGATCCAAATAATAATAATAATTACTTTATTTCTCAAATGTTACAATAAATAATAGTACTACTAGTTTAAAATAATATATATTATATATAAATTATATTTTTTTTATTGCATTTTAATTAAGTCTGTGGGTATATATTTAATCATGTATTAGCTGCATTGTAATATAATTGATAAATGTGCACATAGAATAATTGTCGTCTAGCCAAATTTGTTTTATGTGGGGGAATTTTACATATTTCACTTTTATTTCGTTTCAGAATAGGTCCGAACGTTAACTATTTACGTTGCTTTAGGATTCTGAATTCTGAGAGGCTTTCTAGGTAAGATTTTTAGAATTCCTCTGTTTCCGCGTTCTAGTCGCAATAATGGCTAGACTCTAGATAACCTATATTATACCTTCATGACGTTTGTTTAGCGATTTTTAAAAACTGTAGACTTATAACATTGTTGTAAGTAAAAAAAGTAACATCGCCACGCTATCTCACCTTAAAAAACTTTTTGGAGCTGGTTATGCCGGAAACAATTAAAAATAATGTGTGAAGAGCAACCATAATTGAACATAATTGCAATATACGTAAATAAATCTTAATTCGAACATTTACATGCTTAAAATTTGTTTAAATTGAATTGTTTTTTGCAAATTTAATTTGAAAAATGCTGTAACGTAGTTAAAAATAGGCCCACGCATATGCAGCCCTCAGACATAATGGCTGAAGAACGTAGAGCAATATTCTTTTACAATAAAAAGTAAATTTTAACGAATGCTAGAGTTCCTCAAGTAAAGGGTCGTTGGACCTACCGGCTTATACCAGTAATTCCACTGTCTTTGTCACAAACATGGGGAAATAAATAAGTTTTTTTTTTTATATATTTATTTAAAACTTTACATATTTATATAAATAAAGCAGCAACCAAAAATCACGAAGATTTGTCCGGATTGCTAACATGAGTTGAGTTCGCAATGATAATTAAAATAAGATCAAACTGATGCTATCGATATTACCTCCACGAAATTGCAAACTTTAAATAGTTCAGGGTAGCTTAGTTTTATTGCGGCGAATGTGATCTATTGTGATATATATTACCTGCATTGATTTTAGCATGATGACTTCTCAGATTACCTAAACTATATGTAGATATAATCGAAGACGCTGGTACACAAGCTCTCGGCATAAATGAGGTCCTGTCCTCCCTAGGTACAAAAACAACACCTTAAAAGCTTATCAGTGTAATGTGAGGCTTACGATATTGTTCAAAATTCAACGCTGGTCTGGAAGCTATGAAACTTTGACATAAAAGGAACTGCGCTCGATCTTCTGATTTCATATTTAATAATAGAATTCAGAAAGCCGATGTGAATGGCAGGAGATCTCCTGAGCCTGTTCTTAGTATGGAGGTACAACAAATGTCTATTCTTGGACTGTATATCTTCCTTATTTATATAAATAACGCTCTAGTGCGCAGTTTTATCGAATATGATAGCATTATATGGAATCCCCTATATACGATCCATTCGGAACGCATTGAGAGTATCCAAAGACCATTCACACGACACCTTGCATACATTAGTACTGGATTCTCGGATAGATACTCACACCATCAGAATCTCAGGAAATTTAATATGATTTCGTTGCTTGATCAGAGATATCTTGCCGGAATAATATTTATTTACAAAGTCTTAAACGGTCAAATGCAATGTAGCCTCTTACCGAATATTAACCTTGCTGTCCCATATTCATTCCCAGCGTTCAAAATAAAGAGAATCTTCCAAGTTCTTTCTGTAAAACCAACCTGGAAGTTCAGGCACCTCGCGCTCGAATTATTCGCGAGTACAATAAGTTGAAATACCAAATCAGAACTTGATATATTCGGTAGTGGGCTGGTCAGATTGAAAGGAAGCGTTGTTAAACACTTAGCTGGTACTCAATTTTACACCACTAGTTTGTTGTGTTTTAGCACCAATAACCAATTGTAAAATAGGAATAAAAGTAAACATATAAAATATAAAAATGTTAAATATATAGATGCGAATGTTTTGTTAAATGGAGAGGTGGTAAAACCGGAGGAATCTACTATATTATTTGGCATTACTCTCAATATTGAAGGAGTGGCTATGAATAGACTAGAGTATACAGTATACGCGGTTAAAGAGATAAGAAAATTAAGTGATACAGATACGGCGCATAAAGTAAAGTAACTTTAGTTATTTTCATAGTATATTTTTATTTTTTTCTACTGTACTGAGAGGCATACTATTTAAATAGTATTTAGTTGTAATATTACCTTTGCATTTTGTAAACGCTTTATGAATACGTTGGATAAGGGCAGAGCAGGATCGATTGTCGTCGAAATCTTTGGGGAGGCCTTTGTCGAACAGTGGACGTCTTCCGGCTGATGATGATGATATGAAAGCATTTATTTTTATTCAGTATCATACCATTAGGCTCGCACCATCTAAATAAGCTATTTTTTGGAAGGTCGTTGAATAAATATATTAAATAGGTGGGGATCTAAATGTGATCCTTGGGGTACTCCTGATGTTATAAATAAATAAATCCTTTATTTTGCTAGAAAACATGTAACAATGGGTGTAAATAGTTTTAATGTATCAATGTTATCGGCCATTTCTGGCATGCAAAATTATTATAAACAAAATTCTAGTTATTATTATAATTAATATTAACAAACTCTATATTTTAAGCACTTAGGTCAATTTAAATTATAATTATTATTTTTAAATGTCATTATTTAAAGACTAGAATTAATATATATTTTAAAGTGAATTTAATTTAACATATTGTGTCAACATTTCATTTATGGAATAAAAACATTTATCTATAAGCCATGTAAAAAGATCCTTTTTAAATCGTTGGACGGGTAATACGCGTAAGCTTGGAGGGAGTTTATTAAATATTTTTATACACATGACATAGCTACATTTTCCGTAGGATGCATTATGGTATTTGTGTGCAATCACCAGTCTGTCACCGTTTCTTGTATTTCTCGGATAAATAACTCTTGCTTTTGTAAATAAATGGTCATGTT
Source organism: Leptidea sinapis (assembly GCF_905404315.1). Classification (NCBI taxonomy): domain Eukaryota; kingdom Metazoa; phylum Arthropoda; class Insecta; order Lepidoptera; family Pieridae; genus Leptidea; species Leptidea sinapis. The sequence continues at coordinate 1,907,455 of NC_066301.1, forward strand.
GTTTGACAAAGATACATATATTTTCGTATATATACATACAGGAAAATGGAAGAATACGTAATTCTTTAAACAGTGGTTCATACGAATCTAAGTAAAAAGCTCCTGTCATAGCTCTTAAGCATCTCTTTTGGGCTATGAAAGCCCTATTAGCCTCGCTAGAGTTTCCCCACAAGATGAGTCCATATCGAAGTACTGATGCGACATAACCATGATAAGCTGCCAGGACTGGCTGCCAGGACTTGGTAAAGCCGTTTTACGCAATCTATATAACACATAAACATATCTATCTATTTTTTGGCATACCATGTCTACATGCTCTTTCCATTTTAGATTTTTATCTAGAAGTACTCCTTAAAATTTAACATGCAGAGCTTCTTCTATTTGGGTATTTGTATAATTTATCTTAAGGTTATAGTTATTAGAGCGGTTACTTAAACTAAATTGCATAAATGAGATTTTTTAAATATTAACTTGAAGATTATTATCCTCTAGCCAATTTACCACTGTATTAATTTCATTGTTAATTTCACTTTCATAAATATCAATCTCATTTTTATTAGTACATGTCATAATTATTAATATGTCATGGGCGAATATATAACAGTCATTTTTTGTCTCACTAGGCAGGTCATTAAAATAAATTAAAAATAAAAATAGTCCAAGGACGCTTCCTTGCGGAACACCAAATCTATTTAATTTAAAGTTTGATTGCTGGGCAATTATGGTAGCCTTTTCGTCGATAGAATCGATCTTCACACATTGCTTACGGTCTTTTAAGTAAGACTCCATCCAGTTAAGAGCTGGTCCTCTAATGCCATTTTGCTCCAACTTATCCAACAAGATGGTGTGTGATACGAAGCTAAAAGCCTTGCTCATATCAAAAAATATTACACACGTTGGTTTTTTTGAATTTGTATTTTCTGCTATTTTGTTAACCAGTTTAAATGCAGCTAATGTTGTTGACTTGTTTTTTTGAAAGCCAAATTGTTGCTTGTTTATTATATTAATTTTTGTAAAAAAAAAAGTTAAACGGCCATACATTGCTTTTTCAAAGACTTGTTGTTATTTTGTATTTTACAGATTCAAATCCGTTATTGCTGCTGCATAAGAGGCTATTCGCGCTATTTATAACCAAGGTCCTAAAGAATCATCCAGAGAAATAAAAATAACTTTTTATCTGTTGTGTCCCAATATTTTATTATTTTTGATAATGTTATGTATGTTCTTAGGAAAATTAGCGAATTTGCTAAAAACTGTGATAATCATATATTAATACCAGGAACAAACATAAACTTGCTACGCTTATTACTCGGATATGTCTATTTATACTTCTTATTGATACCACAGATTGAGAATGGAGCGATCGCTCTCAGGCTATGTAATAATAAATTTTATTATACGATATTATATACTGACGAAATTTTGTTAAGAATAGAAGCACACTGACCTTCTTACGCCCGTTATTCTCAGTTCAGGGGCCATACATCATTCATCAATAATTCATTGAAGGTCATTATTAATAATAATAAGTAATAACAATGAAAGTATTATAATATGTGATGAAATTTTCAGATGCATTTTTTTGACTCAAACTTTTTGTATGCCTATACAGCTGATGAGAAAGAGCAAATTAGAAATGAAATTGGATTAAAAGACAATAATATAAAAGAAGATGTGAGCAGTATACTGGAATGGTTCAACAAACAGCCTCATTTGGCAGCTGCACCAATTAGTAAGTGTATATAAAATTAAGTGTTAAATATAATGAGGGTAGGTGTGAAAAAAGTTAACACTGTTTTTAAAGAGCTCCGTATTTTCAATCATCTTAAAATTAAAAAAAAAGTAATTTTATACTATTATTTTAGTAGATTTAGTGTTAAGTGTGATAAATGTGATAAATAGTACCCACCAGACAGTACTTATTCTCCTAGTGAAAGTCAATTAAGTTCACTTCTTTAATATCCCTTTGTTCCGATCACTACGTATCACCAGTCATCATGGATGCATTAAAAGACTCGCTCAACGCCATGGCTGAAATGTTCGAACAGAAGATGAGCGAGTTCCAGCAGGGCCTAGATAATGGACCCATTACAAACACATCCCTGGCTGCAGAGTTTAACAGCTTCAGGACCTTTGTGCTCTCTGCCATGAATACTTTGCAGAGACAGGTGGAGTTCCTTGGTATAGAGGTTGATCGTCTGGAGATGCGTAGAAGGCGCAAAATGCTACTAGTGCACGGAGTCAGCGAAGATAAGTCGGAAGATGTTACTTCACGTGTTTGTAAAGTAGTAGGGGAACATCTTGGTGTGACTGGATTCTCTGTTGCTTCCATCAAGTCATCCCATCGCTTAGGACGTCCTTCCGAAAAGAAACCTCGTCCTATAGTGGTAAAGTTTGCGGATGTAGCATTGCGGGATAAGGTTTGGTTCTCCAAAACTGGATTTAAGGGCAGCGGTTTAACTGTGTCAGAGTTTTTAACAAAGAGTCGTCATAACTTATTTATGGAGGCAAGGCAGAGATTCGGCATAAACAAGTGCTGGACAAGGGATGGATGCATACATATTATAGGCTCAGATGGTTCACATCACCGAGCTGAGTGGAAAGCTGACCTACACAGCATACCACAGACATCTAAACAGACATCTAAGCCTCTGACTCAGGGTACTGCCAGTCTCACCTCCAGGTCCAAAAGAACGGTCAAAAATAAGTAATAGGTATCATTAATCTGTAAGTATTTTAAGGTAATGTAACCTTTAAATAACTTGTACAATTCATAGGTTTAGTTAACTGTAAGCTTTTTGTAACTTCTAATTACCTATGTCACTACCACAAAGCCTAAGCTATCCTAGTATGAATCTTTATGTTATGTATATGAATTAAACCTTTTTTTATTTAGTATTTATAACTTATTACAAAATTTCATAACCATCCTGTGTTGATAATTAAGATAATATATAAAGAATGCATATACCTAACTTGTAATGCACCACATTGTAACATTTGTGTTATAGTTTAATAGTTTGGTAACAAGCCTGCAGTATTCATTTACATCCTGTTCTGTTTTTTAATACCAAAAATAAAATGGAACATCATATAACTATTAAATGCTATTTATTAAACATTTTAAATAAACAATTTTCCATAAAATTTGATAATTTGATATTACTAAATGCAGCTTATATTTCAAACATTTTCAATTGTTACATAGTATAAATGTCATACTACATAATTATCAGATTTATATTGCCTATGCTATTTCTTTCCTGTGTATAATATATTTAATAAACTGTAGTTTTAGTGTAATAAATCAAATTCCGTTGTTGATACTAGAAAATGAAAACTGTAGTTGTTACATAATAGGTACCTATTAAATTACCATTGTTATTTGTGTAGACTGTAGTGTCTTGTGTGACTGGCAGATGTACGTGACAACTGTCATCTAATGACAGCTGTGACATTTAACAAACCAGCCGCAGACTAAATAACTGCTTTGGATACAAGGCTTTTGGTCATCACTGCGCTGGCATTTATAGATTATTAGAATTAGATTATAGAATTACATGATTAGTAAGCTAAGTTATTGAAGCTGTAAGATAGCGCCGCTTATTATTTTATTATTTATTTTTTCTCACCCTTAATATGGGTCAAGGTATTAAAAATATTATGTTTTAATTACTGCATCATGTTTTCACCGTAAATAAAATTTGTACAGCATAAAAATGGAGTACTCAGATGGAGGCGCGCAATCTTTATTTCTTTTTTATAATAATTTACGTGAAAATTACAAGTCTATCTCAAAACAGCTTCATAGATATAGTTTATATTATTTTTATTCTTTTAATTTGTATATGTACTTCATTTTTATTATTGTAATTTTTTGTCTTTAGTCACTTAGTTTTTAGTCCTCTAAGTTACCTATTTAAAACCTACCTATGTTTTTTGAGGGTTTTGAGATAAATAGTTTATTTTTGCTAAAAGGAAAAAAGGGTTACTTTTTCATTTTTGATTGTTTTTACTTTATCTTTTATTTTTTTTTTTTTTTTTTTATTATTGTTTGTTTTAAGAAGTGAATTAATCTCTCCTTGCAACTGGCGGGTGGGTTCGTTAATCATTTAATTTAATTTAATTTAATTATTTTTGTATATTATTTTTTAGTTTAGGAAACTCGTTGCAGGTATACTTTTGGATATTATTTTATATAGGATTATTTTTTGTGTAATAGTATAAGTAGTAATAAACAGTAGATAATTTTTAAATATTATCAAGATTCAAAATGTCACATAACTCTAGCCTTGATGATTTTCAGTCTATAGTCTCTTCTGGTTCTAGTGGTGAAGAAAGTTTTCAAAGTGTATCTTATATTCCTATTGACGTTGCTCTCAGTAATCACTTCCCAGACACACAGAAAAACTTTAATATAGTTCACCTAAATGCACAAAGCATTCCTGCACATTATCTTGACCTTCAGGCGTCGTTTGATTCTAGCAATGTTCATGCCGTACTTATTTCTGAGTCGTGGCTTAAGCCCAGCCTCCCTTCTTCCTCTTACTACCTTCCAGGCTACCACCTCCTGCGCAACGACCGTGTGGGTAGAGTTGGTGGCGGCGTTGCAATCTATCTTCGATCTCACCTTCCGTTTTCAATCATAAGTTCTTCTAGTGATTCCATGTCACAGAATGAAGTTGAGTATCTTCTTGTTGAAGTTATCCTTTCACATACAAAAATCCTTCTTGGAGTATTCTACAGTCCTTCACTTAATGTCGATTATTTCTCTTCCTTTGATCATATCCTCGAGAAATTTGTACCACTATATGATCACTTGATTTTGATGGGTGATTTTAATACCTGTCTTCTTAAAGATGACCATCGTTCAAAAAAGCTTTTGTCCGTTACTGATTCCTACAATCTCCATATCCTTCCTCTTACAGCCACCCACTTCTTTCCTCACTCTACTCCGTCTCTTCTTGACCTCATCATAGTCTCTAAGCCCGAGTATGTAAACTCGCATGGGCAATGCTCTGCGGATGCTTTTTCCTTCCACGATCTCATTTTTCTCTCCTATAAAGTACGCCCCCCTAAACGTAAACCCCAAATACTGATGCAGCGGAATTTTTCTGGGATGGATATGCAACGTCTTTCTATAGACGCACAAACTATTGATTGGGATGTCATTTTTAATTCTAATAGTATCAACGATAAAGTTGATATTTTTAATTCTTTGCTAATACAGCTGTATGATAAGCATGCGCCAGTTAAACCCGTGAAGATAAAGCATTTACCTGCTCCTTGGCTTACTGATGATATTAAAAAACTGCAAATTTCTAAAAATCGAGCTAAATCTATTTATAAGCATAATAACTCTAATCTTAACCGGGAAAAGTATATAAGATTAAGGAATCGTTGCAATACAATGTGCAGAGACGCGCAGCGACGCCATATCTACTCGTCTGTTGAGAACGGTGAAACCAGTAAAGTTTGGAAATTCCTAAGAACGCTAGGAGTTGGGAAGCAACAACATACAGTTTCCAATAATCTAAATATTGAACAACTTAATCAACATTTCTCTCAAAATTCATCTTTTCTTGACAATAACACTAAAGCTCAAACGCTTAAATCCCTATCCTTAATCCCAACCCCTGACTTTCCACCGTTCAACTTCTCTCCCTTCACTGATTCTGACGTTAAAAAAACCATTTTGTCTGTTACATCTAAGGCCGTTGGTAGTGATTGCATTAGTCGTAATATGATCCTTCCTATCATAGATATCCTAGTTCCTACAATCTTCCATATTCTTAATTTTTCTATAACGTCTGGCCAATTTCCTGTAGCCTGGAAAGACGCTAATGTTATTCCAATACCTAAAATTTCTAAACCACATAATCTTTCTGACTATCGCCCCATATCTATACTACCTTTTCTTTCCAAGGTTCTTGAACGCTTAGTCCATCAACAATTCTCTATATTTATTAATAAGCACAGTGTTCTTAACCCTCTCCAATCTGGTTTTCGTCCAGGACATACTACGACTACTGCACTTATAAAAATTACCGATGATATCCGATCTGGCATGGATAAGCAACAGCTCACAATACTTACACTACTCGACTTCAGTAATGCCTTCTGCACTGTTGACTTTGATATTTTGCTGAGCATGTTGAGTTCTATTAACGTATCTCCAACAGTGATAGGGTGGTTTCGAAGCTATTTACGTGGGCGTCGGCAAAGGACTAAGATTGATGATAACACTTCAACCTGGTCTAACCTTTCCGCTGGAGTTCCACAAGGCGGTGTACTATCTCCTCTTCTTTTTGCAATTTTTATTAACTCTATAACTAAAAATTTAACTTCCTGGTATCATATGTATGCAGACGATCTCCAGATATACTCACAATCTTCTCTCGAGGGTCTGCCTTTAGCTATTAAAAACACTAACAAAGACTTAACTACAATCGTGGAATGGAGTACTGCCCATGGACTAAAAGTGAATCCGTCGAAAACTCAATGTATTATTGTTGGTAGCTCACAACTAACCCATAAAATTGAGTGGGGTAATCTACCTCCCATTTCTGTAGGAGGAACTCTTATTCCTTTTAGCTGCTCTGTTAAGAGCTTGGGCGTATTCATTGATCGGAATTTGTCTTGGCACCATCAATTAAAAGAAGTTAGTAGGAAGCTCTATGCTGCCTCTCACTCATTAAAAAAACTCCAAAATTTTCTTCCTATTCCCACGAAAACTTTACTCGCTCAATCCCTTCTCCTGTCCATTCTTGACTACGCTGACATTTCATATGTCGACTTAACCGAACTCCAGTTGGATAAGCTTGAACGATTGCAGAACATGTGTATTCGTTTTATATTTGGACTACGTAAGTATGACCACGTGTCTGAATTTCGCAAAAAGCTCAAATGGCTCCCTATCCGCTTGCGTAGAAATTTCCATATACTTATACATCTCTATCGTGTCCTATTTGATCCTAAAACTCCTATATATCTCAAGGAAAAATTTTCAGCATTAAGTTCTCACCAACTATATCTTCGGTCTGTTCATAATCTCTTGCTTTGTACACCTGTTCATAAAACTTCCTTTTTCAACAATTCATTTGCTGTGCAAGCTGTTAACCTATGGAATTCTCTTCCCTCTGAAATCAGAAAGGCTCAAACTCTCCAATCTTTCAAAACAACGCTCCATAATTATTATTTATTACTGTGACAATTTCAATACTAGTTCTTTTCTTGGAATTATTTACTGTATGTTTAAATTATATGCATATCGATAACACCACCTTCTGTTATCTTTTCAACTATAACTGATTCATTATAGGTTGCCTGGTAGAAATCGCTCTTAAGCGATAAGGCCGCCTATTGCTTTTTGTAGTCTCGATTTTTGTTATGTTTCATAATTTTGTGGTATGCAATAAAGATATATTTCATTTCATTTCATTTCATAATGTGAGTAGAGTGGGTAATGAGATGAAGAAGTTGTACTGAATTTTTATTTTATAAGACTAACAAGTGTTTGGGTCACAGGCTGGAAAGTTTTTTAATAAAAGTTAATGCACTTCAAAAGGGCCAAATCATTGATAGAAGAAAACATATTTAATAAAAAAGTTGACGCAAATGAAAGGGGGCAAATAAGAGTTTAAGGAACAGAAGAATAAAGCATAGGTTAAGGGTTGATGTAACTGTAATGGGTCCAAGATAAGCTAATCATAAACAATATATTTTGTACATAGGTTGATGCAACTAAGATGGGGCTCAGAAATGAGAACCAAAGACAGGAATATAAGATATTTTTAAGCTAAGTGCATTAAGAAGAGATGAATTGATCTTCTTTAAAAGGTTAAATCAATCAATCAATCAAATTCTTTATTTGCGTAAAAAACATGGTATTTTACGATGGTACAATTTTATAGTTTCACATGTTTCGCCAGGTTTAACTAGGCATGCAAATTAATTGAATACAGTAAATGGTATAAGTTATTAAACACATAACAAAATTAGATGATGAAATATATCTGCATCAGGAGCAATAAAATTTTAACTAACATAATAATAAAAAATAAAAAAATATAGACTAGCATAATAATATTTATATTAATTAATGAAATTGTAGGAAGTCTGTGAAGTAGGACGGTAGCAGATGGGGGTCACTCATCTCTGCTTAACACTTGGGAAAAAAATATTTTAAAAAGCATGAGAACCCCCGTGATTATCTAAACTACAATGTAAGCGAATCTGAGCTGTCACGCACAACTATGTAACACTGGTTCGGGTTAAAGTCGGCTGGAGTCGATTAAGGGAGGCTTGCTTGTCGAGCATAGGTTTATTTCGTATTATAACCAACTTCACCTTAATTAATTTTTAATTTTTGAGGTATATTCTTAAGCACACATCATTTACTATAAGTACGCGAATTAAAAGTTTCAAGTATTATTTTAAAAAAAGAAAACCATATTTTTTAGATCATGATATGGTTGAAAGAATGATCTTGATAGCAAAAGGATCTCGAGAGAAAGCCAAGTCAAGAATAGATAATTTTTATAGATACAGGGCTTATGCGCAAGATGTTCTTGAATCCAGATTAAAATTCTTTTCTGATCCAACGGAAAATGGCTGGAAATTTTAGTAAGTATCGGTATTGTAATATTTTATAGGCATCTTATCGAAATACAATAATATTAATATATTGTGTTCAGCCGCACTGACACAAAATCTTACAATTCGTCCTTCACTCTTCTTTCAATAACGGCTGGAAGGATATTGATAAATATTAGAACAAAGTAATGTAATATATCAAATAATGGATTTATAATGTGATATCGATAAATATTTTAGTAAAATTTTATATAACTACCAATACACGAATCGCAACAACTCCTAAGACTATTTTTATAAAAGTGGAACAAGTTTTGGATTCAATAAAATACGCAATAGTATTAATATTTAAAAAAAAAATATCTCTCAGCTAAGTTTGATCTATAAAAATTCTCTGTTGTGTCATCACTCAATGACTGCATATTATCTAAACTAGGTTTTTATTAAACAATTCGAAATTTTTATGTTGTTTTAACCCTCACTTCTGAAATAATAATCATTATTTATTTTATACAAAATATTGTAAAATTTATTGAAGTAGGCATTACTTCGCGGAAATCCATAATTATACAATTGATTTGAGTTTTCTTTAGTGTTAATTCCGCCAATATTTGTCTTTAAACAATTCGACACGTGTTTCGCCTCTACACGTCGCCTCTACACTGTCCCATGCAATCACGCAGTCTCGTGCCAGAGCCCAGATTTTGGCGAGACATCACTACCTGAGGATGCCTCGTGTAGAGGCGAAACACGTGTAGACAAATATTGGCGGAATTAACACTAAAGAAAACTCGAATAATTTGTACAAAATATTGTATTTATAGTATATCTGTCAATTACTCCTTAAATAAACTATTATTAAGTTTTACTTCAATCGCGCGTTAAGATTACTGCGCGTTATTTTTATATTAAAAAAATGATAATGTTTTTCAGCCATCAATCAGCAATGCTGAACCTCTTTGAGGGGAAAAGAATCTCCGTTGTTAAAATAACAGATCCTAATCCAGATAACTTTTTCTGTGATGTTCTGTTTAGAAATACAATAATGGTAAGTTTCTAATGAAGATGCACAAGGAAGCGATGCCTGGTACATGAGTCACGCCTAAATCAGTCGGTTATCATGAACTGTTTAACTTTTAAAATAATTCGCATAATACCTTTATTTATTTACTGGGATTGACTAGAAAAGTCAATGTATTCTTTGAAGCTTTATATTAATGAACGTGTGTATAACACACTTTGTGGAAACGTTTCAGTTATTTTGTTGCTTTACTTTACATAAGCTGTAATTAAAATATGAACAAAGTATATAAATATGAAGCTATATGTACTGATTTTAAAGAGTAATAGAGTTTCTTACCAATTCTTTCCCTTTAAGCTCAATTATTTTTAAGTGGTGGCAATGGTAAAGTACTATATACCTTTATATATATAAATTCAGTGTCCTGGTGTTTGTTTCCAGTGAACTCCTATACAAATGAACGACTTTTCATGCAGTGCAGTTTAGTCCAACTTGAGAGATAGGATAGTTTTTATTTTGATTTCGGACCCATAATTATATGCATGTCCAATATTTGTTTTGTATGGACATATTTTCTATGAGATAATTTATTGATACACGGTTTGACAGTTCTGCTGTGAAGCAATTTAATTATAACAACAAGGAAGAATATTTAAACAAAATAATTCGCGGTGTTTTGAAATACCATTGAAAAATTCATAGTAACTAGTATTTTATTTATTATGTCCAGAACAACGTCTGTTGGGTCAGCTAGCATGTATGTATTTTTTGAACAAATGTTCTGGATAAATCATCATCATCAGCTGGAAGACGACTGCTGGACAAAGGCCTGCGCTGCCCTCGTCGTTACTATATATGTCTACATATATAATATATACTAACTACTGCTCCGAAATATGCTGCATCTTATATAGTATAAGTATTCAGTATCAGTTCTCAATAGATATATTAGTAAGTTTCAAATATTTATTTAAAATGAAGAGGTTGTATGACACTAAATCAAATCAATCGGAAAGTGAGTTTTGAATAAAGTATTACACTTAATTCTCTAGATTAACTCAAATTGAAAGGCGGCTTAAAGCAACCTGAAAGACTGGCAAGGCTGTTGATCAACGACAAAGATCCAGCAGGACAGGAAGACAAAGGAGCATCTTCCATAAAACATATGCTACTAAAAAGTTTAATAAAATTAATTAGAAATCAAATAAATATTCATTCAAAGTTCTAACTTTTTACTTATGTTGCTAGTTCCTTGTCGCTACCGCTTTAGTGTACTTAACATAACTTAACGTGCACTTTACTTTTTATTTTATAGCTTGGTGACCTGCGACTTAAATATGACTACATGCTGGGTGACATATGGATTATTGACTTAGAAAATGTATCATTTGGGCACATAACGCGACTCAATCCAAGCGTAATCAAAAAAAGCTCTAATATATTTCAGGTAACTTAAATAAAATTGTCTAACACACTAATGACAACATTATCTGTCCTCTATTTGATAGAATCTATCTGTATGTATTGTATCCACCAATATAATTCAACAATTCTGAAATGTTAATTATTGTTCCTACTTTTTACTTATTTTACTTTCTTATAAATTTATCTATATTTTAGTATAGTATATACTATGTGTGTCTATTATATATATATATTGACACTTCTTACCCTTTTAATGTACTGCCTTTCTCTTTTATTGTATTACAAATGGTTGCCTGGAAGAGATCACTATATAGTGATAAGGCCGCCATTTGCACCATATCATGTAATTATGTATGTTAGTAGTTAAGTTATATTTGTTAATGTGGTGTCAAAAAAGTGTAGTAAATAAATAAATAATTAATGACATTCAACGAACTGCTAATCCAAAACCAAACAATCCACACGTGATATATTATTAAGGCGCTTTAAGAGCTTGATTCTACAATATAATATGTGTAAATAAATTTTTAATTTTCGGACTTACTCTAAAAATTTCATGTGACTGCTAAATATTTAGTTAAATAATTTAAAGTAACTGTTGATTAGGTCATTATTTGGAATCTTGATTTAAAAAACTTAAATATATTTATATACATACAGCGATGTACTGTAATGTAAGTGTCAGCTTGACAGGGGTTGTGTAATGACGTCACGTCATTGCGTATCTTCTACTTCAGTCATCGTAGGAAGTGATAGGACTCATTATTACCAGCAATTATCAGCAACACCTAAACGCTGGTACGCTACTATTAATGCTGTTTTCAAGGAACTGTCCCCACGTACAATGAATCAACTATCCAATGAAATTACTTGCAATGGGTTTTCAGGATAATACGAGAAAGCACGTACATACAACCATCGAAGTATCCGAAATCCGAAATCTGTTTTGCAACATCAGAAAAACACTTATGGTTTTTCTGATCTTGCAAAACAGTGTGGGTGACGCGGTTGGTAATCCTTTTTGCTTTGTGTCTTAAGCAACGCAAAACTAAGCACAACCAAAGTTAGCCCAGGGGTTAGTGACCTTACCTTCTCAACTAGAGGTCCCGGGTTCGAATCCCGATAGGTGCAAACATTAGCATGATGAATATGGATGTTTATTTCGGAATTACAGATGTTTATTTTATGTATTTTTGTAAGCATATTGTATTAATTAAATAAAACAGGTTATGCCTAGTTTGGTGCAGGAAGATTTGTATAAAATGTGTCTTATATAAAAGAAACATTTCATCAATCAAATAAACTACTAAAAAAGTTTAATAAATAAACTTAAACTAAGTACGTTTTATTTCAGGAAGGAATGGGAGTTAGAGTATTCGCTTTACATTTGATTAACGCACCCACGTTCGTTAATAATTTGTTAAACTTTATGAAACAATTTGTCAAAGCTAAGATTATGGATCGTGTTGTTATTCATGATAATTTGAAGAGCTTATACGAGCATATACCAAAGAGTCATTTGCCCAAAGACTTTGGCGGTGACCAACCTTCGTTGGATGAATTCAAAGGTAGTGTATAATTCCAAATTATGTCTTTGTATGAATATATAATTTTCGTATTCGGAATAACAAAAACCACTTAGCAAACTTTTTCTCTAAATAGAATTTAATAACAATAACATTTATATAAACTAAATGGCTTGTGATCCGTCGCAACATACCGACAGTATGGTATCGTAAAGACAAATGACAATCATTTGCATTATAGTAACCACATTAATGTTTATTCAAGTTTTGATTTTCGAATCACATTTGTTTTGATTTTGTTGTAATAGTTATTTATGCAACTCTTGTGTCATAAGGGGTGACACTCATGTGATACTTTTATCTCCCACATTCGTGTTTTAATACCTAATTATCAGCAGTTGCATACAAGACTTTATCTATGAATCCTCTATAAAAAATTCTGAAACAGTCAACTTACAGCTAACATTAAAACAGCCAGTCCTAGTAACCATAATATCATCCAAAGGAGTGTTATTATGAAAACAGATGTTATAATGAAGTACTGATTTTCATTACAACACTCGTTTGGATGATGTAATTGTTATTAGGACATTGGGTGTTTTAATGTTGGCAATAAGCTAACTGTTTTAGAATCTTTAATAGAGGATTTAAAGCGTGGGTGTAGATAAATAGATTTATTATACCACCAAACAACACAGTTAATATAACAGAATGTAATATCAATAATTACATACTAGGCATAACAAGCTAATCTTTGTTCCTCATGCTAACAATTTGGTTGTCACAGTTTCTAGAAAGTTCGTCAATGTGCTGTGTACATACATCACATTATCTATGATATTATATTTAACAGCCCGCTTCTGCAGCACAAATAGAGTATTAATATCGGATACATTGCCTATGGTAATATCCCATAGGAATTAATAAAATGAAATCAACTAAAGTGAACTAGTTGCACAGTATCTCCATATACTGCAAAACTAATCTATTAGCTAAATCTTCAGTATGAATTCCTCACGCTGGTCTTACCTCTCTGAGTTTTATATTAAGCTTTAAAATTTTATATATGTAGCTTTATTGCTAATGCGTTAATAGTGCAAAACTAGTACACGATGTCAGACAAAACATAGTTTACTTCGTCATAAGTAAATTAGTTTATTTTCACTTTAAATAGTGAAGTGTCACCCACAAACAATACTACCTTATGTTTTATTTACAAGGTTAGGTATATCATTAATATAAATAAGGAAGAGGAACGGTCCTAAATCCTTATAGCACCCCATTTTGAACTTTGACGTCACTTATTAAGTATTTACTTTTTCAGAAATTCCCCGTATATATTTATTAATATATATTAATAGCGACAAGTAAACAACAAACTGTTAAAATTAAAGAAATGGCCGTTATATTTCGGTTTATATTATATTAATTAACATTAAAATTCAAAATATAAAGCAGCACAGACCTGATCTTGCACTATTAAAAATAACTTCAACTAAATCGGTTGTAAATTCATAAGTTAGTTTTGTAAATTGATAATTATTGGTAAAAGAAGAAAATGTAAGCCTCCATGAATGAATATTCTATCCACTCATTTTTATTTCAATCTTTACTCGTCAAAAACTGATTCCTCCAAAATATATAATGCTGACGACGTCTCTTCCAGAAATGTACCTAAAAGAGCTACAGAGAGATCAAACGAGGGATTATCTTACTGAGTGCTGTCAACAAATATCAGATGAGAGTCGTCGACCGACAACACAATATCCAGACGATCTGGTTGGATCTTTTAAGAAGTTAGACTTTGATTGAAGCCGCAATAACGATAAGTGAACTGTCAATTCAATTCTTCAAACACCATAGTAATATATTGAGCAAAACACTAACGGCCGATTTATATATTCAATCGTAATTCTAAATCGGGAATCAGAGAGAGATTGATATTTTTATCAGGTTCTAGATTTTGGCATTTCAATTTCCGATTATGGAGCGTTTTGTAGATTTATTTTTAATATTCTGTGTTGGATGATGTATTGGTATTTTCAGATTAATATTTGTGAATGTGACAGATATTAGGCGTTTTATAAACTTTAACGGCCTGACGCATAAACTTGGTATAAAGAAGAACCTGAGAACAAACTTAGAATATGCAAAATGTTGACTATATCACTGTCAACACTGTCAATACAAATCCTGATATTTTCCAAATGCCATACAGCCTTGTAAATAAACGCGGGAAACGTTATATTATGTCCGAATAAACCTTGAATAAACCAATAATAAGCAAATGTATATTTGTAAACATTTTGCATAATATAATTGGTTCATTCTCAGGTGTAAATTTATACCAAGAGTAATTGTAAGGCCGTATGGATTTAAAAATTAATGTTAACATAGTATAGGACTTCAGATTTAGGATCAGTTGATGAATGAGATAAAATCGGGATTGTCAAAACCAGAGATTGTTTAAATAAAGATAATGTCCAGGTTTAAAATTTCTTTGAATTAGTTTTTATTTTATATATCTACTAAAAAATGACATCAAATGTACGATGAGCACATGAAAAAAAAATTATGATGGGCCCATTAATTTTTGATCAAGACCTGATGTTTTATAAAAAATGTTATTCTCAAACCATTCTTATTCGAAAAGGCTCTAAAGTTTTGAATCATCGATACACTTTTTCGTTTATTTACTAGATCTATAATGATAATATATTTGGAAAATTAAGAACCCGTGAAATTAAGAGTCAGGCATATGTACACAGATTTATAAGATCTTCAATACAATATGAACTCTAGATTTTTTATACTAAGCGTTCTATACACCACAAAAACTTTAACAAAAATATTTTAACGGTACCTTTTTAAAAATAATATTTATAATATTTTATGTAGAAAATCAATTAAATCATTACATTAACAAGTCCTTTATTATTATATATAAGTATTCTATACTGCATTATATTTGTTCAAATGTAAACATCGATTACTGTATAGTTCTTTACAAAAAAACTTACAGAACAACAACACCTAAACCTTGTCCATACACAAAGAACAACGGCGTTCAAAATATATGAATAATTAATATTAATATTTATTATCTTTCTATCCTCCTCGTCGTTTATTGTACCCAACTTTAAACTTTATTTTATTAATTATAATGTTGAAAATTGACGTAAGCTAATTTAAATGTTACCTTATAAGCTTTACTATACGGTTTCTTATATACTTACTTACCTATAATATAATTAAATATTTAATTGAGTAAGAACAAATTATTTCGTAAAACTGTGCAAGCCTTTTATTTAGATGCGGTGAAGTCGTGGAGCGGGTTGTTTCTATTTTGCGTATAATGTTGATGACAGCGATGGTTATATTTTACAGCTTATGCTTTTGATGGGTTTAGTGACATAAGAATTCTCCAAATTCCTTGTTGTTCTTATCTTTTATCTCCAGTATCCTCCAGTTATTTTATTACCTCATCAATCTTATGTTCTTAAGAACGTCCTCTGACCTCATTGTCCTGACTAGTTAGTGAAAAATTCTATTCTTATCAATCTTCTGATATTGCCACGTGAAAAACCCTTTTCCAACTCAGTCGTGTCATGTGCTGAAGGGTATAAGTTTATTTTTTGCATTTTTGTTGCTGAAATTCGTTGAAAGTCAGGATTCAGATTATTTTCCACAGCTTGTTATATTGTGTTTTATGTCCATCATTAAAATTTCTTATATCACTTCTATTCAATTCAAAAATCGATGTAAAAGTCACAAGTAGTTTACCTATTTATAAATTTACATTAGCAATATAAAATTTTTGCTAACTTTTCTATAAGATTTGCATTTTTGTTATAACACAGTATTTGTGCAATAGAATAAGTTTTTATGGATAAATAAAGATTTATTATTGTTTTTATTATTATTATTATTAATTTCATAACATGTGTCCATTGATATATCTATTTTACTCATTAACGCATGGGTATATTTTATGATTTACGTAAATATTTTTTAACTTACATAAATTGATACGCTTGAGTGTTTTTGTTAATGATTAAGGTATAAAAATAATTTTAATGAGTGGAAATGAGTTTCTTGCCACTTCTTTCCATCATAGCTTGTTGCGAAGTGGTGGCAAATGGTGATACTTTTAACTTTGACATTCTTAGGCTGGGTTGCGACGTTACAGGCGTCGTTGAGGCATAGTTACGATTTTTATCTCAAGTAAGAGATAGACTGAATATTGGGAACAGCCGTAAGAATATACGTAAATAAATTTATTTAAATTTAATCTTAAAGGCCTCTGTCCAGCCGTGGACGTCTTCCGGCTGATGATGATGATGATATCTAAATAAATTATAGCTATAACTTTAGAGTTTTATTAATGATACATATAATATAGTTGTATAATATTATATAACTATAACATTTTGATATTATGTCTCCAGAACTGATATCTTTATTATTATTAACGATATTATTCCACGACCAGTTATTGATATACTTTGTTCAGTTCATAATATTATACATAAGATATTAGGATTCCATATTGATAGACTCTTATTAATAAGCTTTTTTATGAGATAAAGTGACGAGAAGAGCAGGATCAGGTAAGCCTTGCTCGTCAGAGCATAAAACTTACCTCAAGTAAGCTGTGGTAAGTTTTATACCGCGTTAACAATGCAGTGGCACTGATTGTGCGAATCGATTTCTCTCGTCATATTGAGATATAGGAAGTTAAGTCTATCCCAATAATTTCATTAGCTAAGGCGCCCTTCAAAACTGAGACAGAATGTTGCTTACACAATACTGTTTCAAGGCTGAATAAGACGCCGTTGTGGTACCTAGCTAGCATCCTATGCATAGAAGCCTCTCACGGGTAAAATTATTTTGTGACAAAATATGGGATTTTAGGCGGAATTCTTGAAGAGTTCTGTCGGGCACGGGGTTCAGTAAGTTTTACCATAATAAAAGTTTACATAGAGAAGAAACGCAGAAAACTAAAACGAATAAGTCTGTTATATATATACTAGCTGACCCGACAGACGTTGTTCTGTAGGTAATAAAAAATCCTTTTTTATAGGAAATTGCCAATAATATTCTCAAAACATCAAAAATTATTTCGTAACAAATGTTTCTTGTTCTTATAATGAAATTGTTTCCCAGCAGAACTGTCAAACCGTGCGTCAATAAATTCTCTCACAGAAAATATGTCCATACAAAACAAATATTGGAAATAAAAATAATTACGGGTCCCAAATCGAAATAAAAAGTATCCTATCGCTCAAGTTGGACTAAACTGCACATCATGTAGTAATCCCCATTAAAATCCGTTCATTAGTTTAGGAGTATATCGTGGACAAACAACGTGTCACGTAATTTATATATATTAAGATATATATTTCAAATTATATAAGTGAATATTTGTTTACTTTTATTTAAATATATCAAACAGTAATCGCATTGGAAAGAAATAAATAACCAAACGATAAAATAATTTATTTTTTTGTTGGTTATAGTGATAAGTAATAAAAACCCTTATTTTGATAATTTCGTGAGAGCATTAATGTATATTTCAAAAGGTGTTGGAAGGAATATGAATTATCAATTGCATCATAAGAAAGTAAAATAAATAAATAATGAATTATTTCAGCTATATTTTGTTAGGGTTGTAGCTGCATCTAGTGATCCTTTTTATCAATTTTAACAATAACTCCCTTTTAATGACATGTACAAACAGGCGCCCGAGCTCGTTTCAGGGTCGTCAGGAACTTCAAAAGCGTGGTTTTAAATATAGAACATTTGAAACTTACGCAAATTATTTTGCTTAATTTTCTTATATACGCATAAAAAAATTATTAAAAGAAATACCAACTTCTATCATACATACTTATAATATACTTTCAAAAAAAGGGAACTGAAAAGTAAAAATATTTTACCTAATACGGCACCTGCAATGGCACAGGCCTATTTTGCGTGGTGAAGTGGGCGGCTAATCTTGCCATCCCAGCTCCTCAAGGTAGTTAATCAATTAAGCACCCATGACATCGGGGAGAGTTCTCGGTGACCCCAGGTGTCTGGCCCGGTAAGTAGCCACACTCCTACACTCCAGAATGATGTGTGCGGCCATCTCTTCTGCCTCCATGCAGGCTCTGCACAGCGGGCTGTCGGTGACACCTATACAAAACAGATGTTTGTTAAAAGGGCCGTGACCCATTATTACATGGGTTAATTTACGTAATCTTTGGCGTGGGAGTTTTAGTAGCTTGCGAGAGAGCCTGACGTCTATCCACATAGTATATGAACATTCACATTTACGTGTACAATACAAGTAGGCTACTAACAAAATACCAGTACAATAAAAATAAAAAGAAGAAAAAGGTATACATATATATATATAGAGGCGGCTGCCGAAAGTAAGAGAGAAGGCTTGGTAGTTAGTTTGGATACAGCGACGGTCTTTGATCGAATTATAGCATAAGGCACTTCTCTCGAAACTTCCACCATATTTTGGCTTCTCGAGTTTTTATTTAAAGTAGACTACCAGCTTCACTAGGTGCAGCATAAAGGTTGTAAACGTCTTTAACTCAAACACGAAACCCGTGAACGCTGCATGTCCCAAGGCTGAGTGCTATCACCAACAAGTGCCGGAAGAAACTTGTGTCTTCTAGTGAATTAAAAAAAAGCGTACACTTTTCTAAAAGGCTGTTGCATAAGAATAAGAGCAGAGTGATGTGACCGTACGCTCGTCCTCTTATTCCAAATAATATACAGAAAGAGTACAAGATTACGTCCACAGAAGATTCTAATAAGCCCAAAAACGATGCCCAAACATGGCTAGTAAACATTAATGGGGTGGGCATGTCCTTCCGGCTTCATCAAAAGATTAGTAAAGTGGTGCTTTGAATTTCGTTATAGTCGCTTAGCTATGACATTTTTTTATCATTGGTCACATACTTACATACTTTAAATGTAACGATTACCATTTTGGGTCATCTTCATTGTAAGTTTCAAATAATAAAATGATACCGTTCTATATACCAATAATTGTTGCTGAAAAAGACAAACCAACATATTATGACCATTTATTTTATAAATATTTAGTTATGTTAAGATAATTTATATCATTCCTGCTTTTTCTGCACATTTTTAGTGAAATGAATCGTTCCATTTTCCTTATTGTTGCCTTATGTATATGATCTTCCTTAATAATTAGTTTGTCATAATAATACATGTAAATTTTCTTTTTTCGTCTTTATTATAGTAGTTGTTTCTGTAGATCTGTTCTCTTTTCTAGCGCGGCTTAAGGATAATCTGCAGTTTTCTATATCAGAAAATAATATATTCTTTAACATGTATGTTTTTGAAATTACAGTTTTCTTCAAGCAGTTTTCTTTTGTTATTAAATTTAGATTACGACTGACTTATTCATGATTTTTCTTTCCTATTCTATATACAACGTGAACCAGAAAGGGTATAACATCCCTTCAATGTTACGTTATTTGGGTCATATGCAATAGTATGGTGATGTTTAAGTTTTAATAAATAAATAAAAAAAAAGAAAAAACTTCCCTACGAAATAAAAATATTATTTTTCAATTTCTTAACTTAGACATCCCTAACTTTTAAAGAGACTGCCAGTTTTAGGCGGGTCCTTTGATTATAAACAGAATGAGGTCACCTACCTATGGACTTAAACATAAACAATAATCTATGATTAAGGAGTATGCACACTACATGAAATGTGGCTTGTGTCTATGTATTTATTCATTCATTTTTTACTTCCTGTTATTGCAAAACAAATAAACAAAATAAGAAATTACATAACATTACAGTTTCACATCTCGTATTCCTGAAGGGTTAAAGGTGTATTTTTTCCACCCACGTTTCACTATGTTTAAATCCCACGTAATAGGGGGCGAGCATCTACATTTCTGAACTATGGGCTAGTGAGAAATTTCCTACGAAAAACTCAATAACTGCCCCATTCCATACCCAGGCCGGGTAGAATACCCGGTCCGGGAATGGAGTACCTATTATTAATACGAGGATGGTCAAAGATATCCATATTTGACAAAAAAAATCCTTGAAGAACAATTTCTTAATAGGAGTCTATTAGAATTATCTTTATTGGATAAAACATTTTTGAATTAAAATGTCAAGTCTCATTTGCCCAGTAATAACAACAGCTACAGTGCCATTCAGACCAAACCATAATAATGCTTACACATTTTTGCTTCACGGCAGAAAAAGGTGCCGTTATGGTACCCATAATCTACAATTACAAATTTGGAATTATTTTCAATGTAACTTGAAGAAAACTTCAAATAATTCTACATTGAAGTGCTTACGTAATAACTTATTAAATATGTGAACTCATTTAATTTCGAACATAATAAACAAATCTTGAATTAAAAATGGTGCAGTGTGTAGGGTGCCTTTAGAATAGACATTTACACACACAGAGCATTAAATATCGTGTTTCAAAGCACAATTCAAAGAGTATTAACGCAGACAGGCCGATTTTTTCAACCTAACATGTTTAAATAAACACAAAATGTAAAAACACAGTTGTAATGTGTAACACTCGCGGAAATCAGAGTAAATACTAACATAAAATAATTAGATTAGAATTAACTTAGAATTAACTTAATTATTGGGTAATACATAACTACAGTAAATACAAATTTAGAAGTATTTTTAATGTCAGCTAAAGCAAATGAACATACAAAATAACTTTGTCTTCATGGCAAAATGAGAACACAAATTGCTTCACAGCTGCAATGAATAGTAGGCATTTTACTATTATCTGATATTATGTCACATCTACGTTTTTCATCTGTTTTAGGTCAAAGAGAGTTTAAAAAAACAACTGATTAGGGTTGAGGGAATCATAGTTTTTGCGAAAACTTAGCACTTTAAATATTGTATTAAAATATAATGCTAATTCATTTCTGACTTCACATAGTCATTAGAGATGACCTAAGGAATGTCTGGTTCAAAGCAAAGTATACCCATTTAGTTTCACCTTGTATATTCTGATACCGGTTTTAATAACAATCAAAATTTAGTTTCAAATATTTTCGAGTTCAACATATTATTTTGTCATCATGTTATTTATTGATTTTAAAGTGTTACCGACGTATTCAAATTGTGTAAACATATTGAACGTGACTATTTTAAATATAATTTTCTAGAAGGTTAAGAATTTTCTGGGCGGGCTTTCCTGAATCTAGGTCGTGTCATCTTACACCTAACATCAAGCGTCCTATATCAATCACTCTTGTGAGAAGCGTATATCAAGATAAAATTTGAATAAAGTTAAAATGAAAATTTTACCTATTTTTTTTTCTCTCTTTAATAATTGTTAAAGTTATATGCGATACTTATATTTTGTTGCAAAGTCATGTCGTTTGTCCTTTTCATCCATGAAAAATTAAAATCATTTCATGTTGGGCGAAATTTAATCTATGTTAAACACTGTTTACAAAACTGTCACCAATTACAATGTTACACATCCCTCGGTATCATAGCATACTAACTTTCTGAATTTTAAATTTGTTCTCAACATGGAGTATAAATTTTAGATCCACGTAGAGAAAATACGAAATTTTGGCGTTTTCTACGCAAATAACGAGATGTAGAAGACAACCGCCATAGTTCCAGCTAAAAGAAATCGTTTATTCATGACCCGCGATGAATGTCTGACAATATTGCTGACTCACACACACGTTGCTGTTATTTATCAAATGAAGCATCCGCTTCAAAATGGCGTGGTAAAGGTACATTTGACTGTTTTCTTATAATTAAGTTTATATTAATATCCTAATTAAAATTACGACTATGTTTTTTTATGAAAAGAAGGGACGAGAAGAGCCGACGATTGATACGCCCTGCCCATTACTATGGAGTGCCGCTCAAGATTATTCAAAAACCAAAAAAAATCTGAGTGGCACTACAACTGCGCTCGTCACCTTGAGACATAAGATGTCAAGTCTCATTTGCCCAGTAATTTCACAAGCTACTGCTCCCTTCAGACCGAAATACAGTAACGCGTACACATTACTGCTTCGCGGCAGAAATTGGCGCCGTTGTGGTACCCATTATCTAGCCGGCATCCGGCGTAAAGGAGCCTCCGTCTGGTATTTTTATTTCAACTACTAAAAACCTAATATGCATGATTGTTTTATAATTTATGGAAAAGGAGACAAACGAGTATATAAGTGATCACCGCGGCCCATACTCTATGATATCAACAGAGGAATCACAAGGGCGTTGCCGACCTTATGTAGCGACGAATAAACTTACTTAATAGTAGATTATTACTGATTCGTAAACCGAAAACATTTAGTTTAGTTTAAAGTAACTGGGCTGTTTGTGCACGTTTCCTCTTGATTGGGCCTTCAGCTTGAGACCAGCCTCAGATACCCTTTTGGCTAGTTTGTCTGCATCACTGTATCATTTCCCAGTGAAATGCTGTGTCCTTCGATCCATTTTAGGGTGACTCTGTTCGTATTTGCAATTGATTGGAGTGCCTTGTGACATTCAAGTATATCTGTCAGAGGTTAATCAATCTGGACAGAGGTTATGGTGTGGATTTGTAGGGCTTGAAATACGGATGCACTCTCTGAGACAATCTGTCATCTATTAA
This sequence comes from Leptidea sinapis, assembly GCF_905404315.1. Taxonomy (NCBI): domain Eukaryota; kingdom Metazoa; phylum Arthropoda; class Insecta; order Lepidoptera; family Pieridae; genus Leptidea; species Leptidea sinapis. Next base: position 1,930,673 of record NC_066301.1, read on the forward strand.
GGTCTGTGACATCTCTGGCTACTACCGTCTGTGCTCTGGTAATAAAAATTGGTGGGCGAGGATCGTTCCGTGTAGCGACTCAATATCTCTACCTTTTTCGCCACCGATGTTTCCTTTTTTTTAAAAAAAAAAGAAACGAGCGTAACGAGTAAGTGACCAACGCCATCCAAACTCTATTGCAACTCCAGACGAATCACAGGAGCGTTGCCAGCTATTTAAACAGATGTACACGCATTTCTTGAAGGAATCGATCTGAAAACATGGCGCAAATCAGCTTATCCACAGTTTGATTGTTCGTAGATGAAAAAGAAACATGTTTTTAGTATTACCTCCTAACCCTTTCGATTTTTAATTTGCACAGCTGCGATCGAATCTGCTGCCCGTTGACTTCGACAGGCAATCAGTGTTACTAATTTACCAACGAGTTTTATGTAAATTCATTTATTTTATTTATTTATTTATTTAACACCAACAAGACAAACACTAACAAAAGTATAATAACATTATTACAATGAATAATAAATTCTAAGTGTTGACTTAATTATAGGTGTTACACACATTTCAAAAACATAGACACAAACATATTTAATTAAAATAAATGCAAACATTATCGGAATATTACAAATTGAATTAAACGTAAATGAATAAGAGATCAATAATATTATATAATAATAAAAACATGCATCATTTCACAATTATATAAAACAGACTTAAACTTATCAGTATTTATTAATTATTTGAATAAAATATACTTTTTGCCTATAATTTACAAAAAAAAAATCATGAATATAAATGAAATAAATTCCGTTTAAATGACGAAATATGGTCTGAAAATATATCAATATCAACTTTTTTATCTTTTTCTTTATCCTTTTCTTTATTAACAGTAGTTGTTATGACACCAATACATTTCTTATGTGATAATTTATATATAGCATTATAACTCAACATCAATCTATTAATTGGAGAATAGCGTCTTTGACGTGAGCGTGTGCTTTTTTCTACGAATGGCATAAAAGACGACGGCCTTATTGTCTTCAGTGGGGCACGAATATTTAATTGAGCTAATAAATAGGTACTATCAATGACGCCATTCACCAACTTATATAAAAAAGTAAGATCGAGGAACTGTCTTCGATTCGAAAGTGACTGAAGCTTGAAGTACTTTAATTTATCCTCGTAACTCCTAAGAGTTTTAACTAGACTATGATCGTAAGATAGATGCAAAAGAAATCTCTTTTGTATCCTTTCGATTCTTTGTGAGTAAATATTAAAAAAAAGTGTGGATTCCATACAACGATGCAGTATTCCAAAATACTACGTCCCAAAGCTGAGTAAATAATTATTTTAGTGCGAGCATCCTTAAATTACTTACAGTTACGAAAGAGGAAGCCAAGAGTCCTAAAACCCTTGCTAATAATATTATCTATGTGGATATCATAGCGGAGCTTCTTGTCTAGCGTAACTCCTAAATCGCGTATGTGAGGAACTTCAGACAAAAGACTACCATCAATGTAATATGTTGATGCAAGAGATGTTTTCATTCTAGAAAATTTCATAACATGACACTTGTTAGCATTTAAAATCATGCCATTGTTACGACACCACAATAACAAATTGTTTTAGTCTTCCTGTAAAAGCTCTGCATCTGCATTTGAAGAGACAGGTCTAAAGATCTTAAGATCGTCAGCGAATAAGTAAAACTTAGAATTCGTAAGGCAATCACTGATGTCGTTATTGATTTCTCTGATTTGTTTAATTTTTTTTTATGAAAAAAAGGGACGAGACGAGCAAGACGTTCTGCTGATGATAATTGATATGCCCTGCCCATTACAATGCAGTGCCGCTCAGAATTCTTGAAAGACCCAAAAATACACACTACAACGTCGCTCGTCACCTTAAGACATTAGATGTCTCATTTGCCCAGTAATTTGTGTTTTGGTCTAGCTAGTGAGCTACGGTGCCCGAAACACAGTGATGCTTACACATTACTGCTTCACGGCAGAAACAGGCGCCGTTGTGGTTCCCATAATCTAGTAGGCATCCTGTGCAAAGAAGCCACTGGTATATATACATGGCATATATATATAGTATTAATTATCAACTGTAAAAACATCATATAACAATATAATATCACAGCATACGTATTATTACATGGAACAGGGAATGTTGGACTCACGCCACTTCGGCCTCTGCTTGTGAGAAGAGGGTCAAGTTTGGTATTCACCACGAAAATCTCCTCAAATTCATCGAGTTCCCCTTATTGTTCTTAAAAGTTGTTTTCGTTATTATAACACTAGAAATAAGGGATTGCTTGTAACTAAGTCTAGTAGGCTTCATAAGATACATAATAGCTTTAAGGGTAAATGTTATACACATTTATAATAAAGTCCCAGCCATTGTTCAGGCATTATCTATAAATCAATTTTAATGTTTTATTAAAAAATGGCTCTGTCGTAAATCCTATTGCTCCGCAAAAAAAGAATGCTGGGGGATTTGCTTGCGCCGCTTCTTCTCTCTCAGAGAGCCATTTGTTTCCGAAACGGTAGATACTACATCTAGTATATTAGAAATGACATCAAAAATAATTCTAAAGGAATCAATTTTGAGAAAATAAATGCCTTTTATGCCTTTAGTGAGCTTCTCCGGGATCATTTTGGGGAACAGCATTATTAAGTCTCTTGTTGGGCGATGAACAATATGCTTGTCAATAGGATCTCAGAAAAAATATAAAACACACCTTGTATTACAAAATTAAAAAAAAATAACTAAAGTTAGGAGTGGAGCAGCAGCCTTCAGGCTATTTATAGTATACGTTTTATTTGAATGATATTTTGATTAAGAAACGGGACAGCTGTGTTTCTTGTGATTGTTCTTTGCAGCCATATGACTCAGACCTTTTAGGGTAGCTTGAAGATTTTGACGTTCAAGGTGATTTAAAAAAGATATTTCGAATTTCCTAAGGGCCCAGAATACTATTTAATCCAACCTATGTCAACCACAATTGCCCGAGAATATTTACCTGAACATTGAGGATATTCAGATTCAATCGAAATAGATTTGAATGTGGAGAATATTGTGATTGCTATTTGACATTTCAATATTCTAATTCAATATCTGGAAGTATACTTGAACTGGGCTGCGTTAGATTTAACATTTTATTTATATTTTATAAAATATTTTTCCGTCTAAACTTTGCTCAGGTTGATTTTGATGTTTTTTTTAAAATGAATATAAGGGACGAGACAAGCAGGACGTTCAGCTGATGGTAATTGATACGACCTGCCCCATGACAATGAAGTGCCGCTCAGGATTCTTAAAAAACACAAAAATTCTGACCGTCACTACAATTGGGTTCGTCACCTTAAGACATAAGATGTTAAGTATCATTTGCCCAGTTATTTCACTAACTACGGCACCCTTCAGACCGAAACACAATAATGCTTACACATTACTGCTTGACGGCACAAATTGGCGCTGTTATGGTACCCATAATAGCCGGCTTCCTGTGCAAAGGAGCCTCCCACATTTACAAAAATTATTGCCAGTGGTTGTGACGATACCAGTCGGGTGTATGGGATGACGGCTAGATTGATGCCACGGCGGCATACTTTTAGGATATCGTACCCAGAGAATAAACAACGCAAGCCCCATTACTAAGACACCGCTATCCGTCACTTTATCTACGTGTTGTTTTCATAAATCGAAACACCTCGAAAAAAAAATTATAAAGAAGATGATGAATTCAAAAATGGCCACCATAAAACAATAATATTTTGAGTCAGCTCCGGCGCAAAAATAGAGTTTACCTCTTTCGAAAAATTCAAAACATACAACATCCTACAAGACATTCAAAATACTTGTTAATGTCTATGATGAAACCATACCATAGGGAAGCAATACCAACGTTAGAATATTATTCGTCAGTCGTTAGTTATTCGTCGTATATTCAGCACGCTGTATCCCAATAACAGTAGCAACAATCGTGACATAAATCGTTTATTCATGAGCTGACGACGTACGTGTCCCACCCAGTGTTACACGATCGCATATTTCTCTTTATTTGTCGACGACGTCTGCAGTTCATTCTTAGATGACTTGACTCTTTTTTACCATCCACCAGGTTTCAATACACGTCATATTCCAATAATATTCCTGATTTTAAGACTATTAATGTATCTCTGTGTCTTTTTTATAGACAAGAACCTTTATCGATCTTGACAAAAATTGATGTGTATAATTATATGTTATAGTATCTGATTCATATTCTAATTCTAATTACGGTTCAGTTGGAAAGCGCCAAGTTTGTATGCTAAACTCGTAAATCCAAATAATGTCACCAGTAATAATATGTTTCATGAATTTTGGGTCGGAATTGACTCGTCCTAACATGTCCTCGGCGAATCTATTGCGATTGAGTTTTTGAAGAAAATTTAGCTCTTTTGATACTAGCCGAGTGGCAACATATTTAATTCCCCAGGTAATTATTTAAAATGATAAGGATTGATTCTTGAGACACAGAAAGTCCAGAATAAGTATTTTCAGTCACAAATTCCTTCAATTTTGCGATTAAGTCTTCTGCAGCAGGTGGTGATGGCCTACCAAGGCGAGGCTTATCTTCCATTATACATCTCTAATGGATATGAACGCTTTGTATTACCAATAAGCCCAACGAGTTTTTGATAAAGTCGTTTCCGAAAGTCTTCTGAAATATTATGAGTGTCTCCAAACAAGAATTTCTTTGGTGACCTAAATTTCAGACAAAGTCTTTGTTCAATATTTTTGTCCATTATTAAATTCACAATACACACTAGATCTATAATCTAACCATAGACAGCATTGTACATAATTAAAATTACAAATACAATTCAAACTCCGCGCCAAAGTGAAAATCAGTTGTGTCAATTTAACAACAACAAAAACAATTTTTTATTTTTAAACTGTTAATCTCAATACAAATTGAATTTGTAACCAAATTTTATCCTTTATTTATTTATCCGAGAGGTCGCAGGTTCGAGTCCCGTATCATTCATAAATTTGGTTACAAATTTAACTTGTACTACAACAAAAAAAAAAAAGTATTGATTTTATTTTGGAACACAGTTTTGGAACCATAAACAAACCATGTATTGCCAAAATATATGTTGACTGAATGTTTCTCACTCAGATACAATGTTTTCCTGAAACACATTAATTAATAAACAAGGCAGCGCAATGGGTCACCGAATAAAATTATACTTCCAATAAAATAAATTTAAAATATTCTGGAAATATGAGTATTATAAAATCGAATAAGGAGCTCACTCTATAAATTATAAATATCTCTTAGGGGAGAAAGCAATAATTTTAGTAGCGACATTCTATTCAGCACTCCATTTACAATTGCTTTTTTATAAGGACAGTTTTTATTCAAGAAACAATATTGATTCTGATTCTGATAAGCTCTTTGCTACTATAAATTGTAGTACAAATTCTGGCGAGCGTTCACCACTATGGAGAATGACGCTCTCATATAATGCGTGCTTTGGCAATATTTATATTATTTCCACTCGTGTGGGCTCTTTCAAAAAGCGGGTCATGGATTATCTTAGAATTATACTATATTAGACTAAACCTGTCGAATAATTACAATAAAACTAAACTAATATATTTTTTATGACTACACTTATATTCGTACATGTAAATTATGTACTTAAGTATTAATTAATAATTATTTAATAGACGTAGTTGGTAGCATGTATAGTATTACTGTATTATATTATTAATGATTTTTTTCTAAACACTGCGTGCCGTTTGTTGAGCCGAATAAATAAATAATAATGATAGCAATTTAAAATTCAATATAGATCTGTTGAGAAACTTATTCACAGCAATCTTAGATTGAATCGATAGTTTGTCAAGGTTCTAGCTTTTATTTTACACTTTTCTCATCTTTTCCATTTAGCTTTATTGCTTCAAGAATAAAGAAAATATTGTAATTGATGTCGATACAGGCAATCGTGTCCTGAGATTGGTGCTTAGTTAGCCCATTGAATATTAGTATTTTGCAATTTGTATTAACCTTGAATATGATTGTCTATATTTAAAACGATCTTTTTCGCTTCAATAAATTGGAAATATACCAACAATATTTTCTTTTACGTTATAATCACCTGCGTTGTTAATATAAATTATCTTAAATGGCCGCACATTTAGATTGGTTGAAAAGTTTTATTTTTTTTTCAAAGGACTGCTCATCTCTCTCTCATATTAATATCTATTAAGTACCTATTTTATGATTATAATAATAATAACACGTTTATTTTCAGATAACTACAATCCATTGTTAATAAAATTATATTCTAATTGTGTTATTAATTTTATCAACGAAGGGACATATTTATTGTTTTTAAATGGAAAACATACAGACTGTGCCCGCTGTCGGCTATCACCTTCAGACAACTGTCACTGCTGCCTCGTATTCGGCGTAGTAGAGATGCCGCTTTTTTACGTAGAACGGCGCTAAAGCTGTCAACCACAGCGTGTGCAAACATAGCTGACGCGCAACAAAAACGTGGCAGCTCCAACAGTTCTCTGAAGGCGTTGTTATACTGAACTCGTAGAGCGCTGTACGATTTATAAGTATAGCACGCCCACAGGCTACTCGATTATGTAGAAGAGAGAATAAATTACATTCAGGCGGATCCCTGAGAAAAAGTGTTGCGGTAGATAAATCCCGTAGCAGCTACTTTTCAATTAGCACGACAATACTTCAGGCCGGCTCTCACGCGTTTGCTGCTGTCATTGCTGTCATCTTTGGTCTGGTACACCCCAGTATCAGCTCGAACCATAGAACTATGTGCAATGCAGAGCTTGTCAAATTGTCGAAGATCCAGTGCACAGTGAACGGGCTCTCTGTTATTAAATTCTAGGGCAAAATTTTTATGTAGAGACGCTCCATTTTTGTCTTAATATAATGGGCTTGAAATGATCGTTGTATGTTCGATTTAAATTCACTGCGGCACTGCATTGTGACACTCACTATCAGGAAAACATAGTACTTATCTCGTCACAAAATTTTCTACCAATCCTATCCTACATTAATATTTCGAAATACACGAATTAAATAAAAATCTAAATCCGACAAGCTTCACCAATGTGTTCTCATAATTTAATATTAAATCTGTCGCAACTTTTAAAAAGATCTAAATCAATTAATTATGCAGGCATATTATGGTAAATTTTATAAATTATTCACTGCATTAATATTTCTATAATAGCTTCAATCAAATTCTATTCTTTGAAAGATTCAAACTGATCATCTCGATAATATCGTTTTCAGACGATAACTCTCGTTTGATACTTGTAGACAGGACTCACTATAATAATCCCTTGATTAATCTCTTTGATCTCTTTTGGTACATTTCTGAAAGAACAGTGAACCTTTTAATCTTATGACCACGATTTACGAAACACAAAAGATTAAAATTAAATTTAACACAATATGTTATTCTTTCATTTTTTTTATTTTTTTGAAAAGCGTTTTATTTGTATAAGATATATAATCCATGATAGAAAAAAAAATATAATAATTATAAATAAATCATAGTTTTTAATTTAATAAATTAAAACGTTAAATCTCAAGAAAGTATATTACATCTTGATAAAATTTTCTTTAAACTAAGTTTTTATTAAACATATTATTTGCGTTAAGTTATGTTATTTTTAATTAAAACACACTATTTTTAATACTAATATTAAACTCAAATAACATCATCACTCACTTTCTCAGATTTGTTTCAATAAAAAAGATTCCCTTATTCTATATGAGATTGTTGAATGTTTTTCCAATTAATTATCTCATAATTACTTATTTTCTAATCTATATTTATTATTTTAAATGATAAAGAGAGCTGTTTTATTTTAAAAACAATGATTTTAAAATTATGATCTAATTCAAATATTTTATTATAGTTTAGACACATGAGTTGGGAGAGTATAGGCTGTAGTTATTTCTATAAAATTTAGAAAACATTGAGAAATATAAGTACGTATTCGACAGTTAAATGATGGCATATAAATATATTGGAAAAGATCTGGACAGTCCAAAATATAGTTAATGATTTTGTAAAAGAAAATGAACTGCCAATAGTTATAATTAAGAAATATTTCATGTAAGATATAAAAATGAGAATATATCAAACTCTTGTTCAAGTTATCAACGAAGAAATAAAAATTCTCGTACAACCGCCAGATTGCTGCACTTACGACACCCGTGTGTATTGTTGATTTGTCAAAGGGAATTGATATATCAAGCTTGTTACCATTGTGTTCTGTATTTGTGGTCCTGGTTGTATTTCCTTAGAAAATCTTTACTTTAGATATATTATTTTGTTCTTTAAATAACGATGGAGTAATACAAACGGAAACCAGTGGGAGGCTCCTTTGCACCGGATGCCGGCTAGATTATGGGTACCACAACGGCGCCTATTTCTTCCGTGAAGCAGAAATGTGTAAACATTACTGTGTTTCGGTCTAAAGGGCGCCGTAGCTAGTCAAATTACTGCGCAAATGAGACTTAACATCTCAAGTCTCAAGGTGACGAGCGCAGTTGTGTTGCTGCTCAAAATTTTTGGGTTTTTCAATAATCCTGAGACGCACTGCTTGCAATGGGCAGGGCGTATTAATTACCATCAGCTGAATGTTCTACTCATCTTGTCCCTTATTTTTATAAAAAAAAAACAAAGTGCAAAGTACAAATACCAATAAACCCGTCCTCGTCACGGCGTGCCTCGGCCCAAACTGCTTGCACAGATACATTACGTACCTACGTCTGTGTGTTTACAGAAAAGAAATAATGCGAAATTTTTATTTTCTACAATAACTTTTGCCCTAAAGTGCATAGTTTACGCGATATCCACCAAAAACTTTTTCGAATTGAAAACTTCTTTGGCGGCGTTGAGCACTTTTCTTGGGATGGGTAAAAATATTAAACTCGCCTCATGACACGTGGCCTGATCGAAAATTCGTAAGACAGTCGTTGAAATTATGGATTACAGTTGATTTTTCTGAGAGATAAACTCTTAAATGTAAAATAATTGTAATAGTTCTGAAGTGTTTAATTTTTTATGTAATATAAATTATCATTTTTGTGTACAAGCAATCAATCAAAATTGTAGTACTTAGAATATAAAACCAGCTACGCACGCATTGTCAGGTCGTCTTTACGCTATTGGTGAGGATAAACAGGATGCAAGAACCGTATTTGAATAAAATATAGAAAGAAACACAGCAAGACGTACACAGTCAAGTAATCTCAAATTTGTCGCACAGTCGACGGGGTGTACATTACCAACACAAACAGGAACCCCAAACTCTGTGCAAAATTTACGTGTATTTTTCTCATTCCCTTCCTGCGTAATATATTCGTATCTCGTACGTCGAAAATTGTTTGGGTAAAAAATATTTACAAAATTTGCAGTCCTTTTTGTATGCTCGAATTGTTAGGGTGTTTAAAAAAGATGTTAAGTCCTGTTTATTTTTACTGGTTACGAGATTTTGGAGGAATGAATGAAAAACATTTGCGAAGAGGATCACGTAGCTAATTGCTATATTCTTTTATAGTATAACTTTTGTATGGGCTTTTGTTTTCAAAACCTACGTTCGAATATTTGAAGGCTATTCTTTAAATTATACATTGAAGGGACTTTTTAACATTATAAACAGAATATGGGTAAGTTTGGTTGGCAGTGGAATATAATATATAAAATTCCGAACTTCGCCTAGGAAACAATTTTGATTAAAATGAGTGAAAATGCGTTTCTTGCAACTTTTTCTCATTAAGGCTCTACACATTCCGAAGTTGTGGTAAATAGTAATATGTATTAATTTTGACATTCATAGGTACTATTTGTTTGACTTAGATGAATAAAGTGATATTGTTTATTATTTGTTTTGATTTGATTTAATTGTGACTTCTTTGGAGCGGTTTACGGTTTCGTTTTGCTTTCTTTGAGAAGAATGTATTTAGATTAATTATTATTAATGGAAGTTGTTGTAATTGTAATAAATTTATTAAAAAAAACCATTAGAAATATTCTCACTAACATGCTCAGACGAATGCAAGATGTGATTTCAGTAAGGGGGGGTCACACTAGCAAAATAGCAAATAAAATTCCATTTAAGATTGGAAAAAAAACTATTTGTTTAGAATATAAATATTCCTACTAACGAAAATTATTCATTTAACTACTTTTATAAAAATAAACATTTATACAGGTTATGTCACAACTACGTCCTAAAAGTGGGGGGTTGTTTTGACTATGAATCTGAATATATTGACTCTGAAAGTTTCAAAATTAAAAAAAAATGTGATGCGTGAGATTATTTTAATTTTTTTATAATAATTTGCAATGCAGTCCGTTTTTATCACTGAACAGTTAAAAGAGATCTTTGTCTTCAAAAATAAATCAAAAAGTATAAAATAAAATTCGCCGCCACAACTTACGGTGTTATAAACGTTGTTCAAGTGTTATTGACCCTTATTACCTTACAATGCTGGCTAAAAAGTCTACAAAATACATAACTCTCTCGCTAAACTTCCAATAGCTATAATTCAGTTACAAAACAGTTATAGGGAGCTCTAAGGAACACTTACATACTCCGAGGTTGTTTGGCTACACCTGTATATAATTTGCTTGGACCCATTTTGGTTTTCATTAAGTTGATATTTTATTTGTTGTTGTTTGTTAAACGCGAGTAATACACAATATTTTTAGTTTCTATTGCGCTTTATGAGATCCAAATCGCTACTATAGAGACGAATAGAAGAGTATTCGGATACGAAATCCTAATACACAAAACATGAAAATATTGTACGTATAATTTGACATCGTTAATCCAATAGGTTTACAATATAATAGCGTATAGACCAACAGAGCGTGCGAGAGAGATGCACATCTCTAACAGTGATACAGCACCATAAAAAAGAATTACATCTCTAACTGAGATACAGCAGGATAAAAAAAGGATCATTAAGAGAAAAATTTGAATTTGACACAAACTTATAATGCCTACTATGTATATGCTTCTACAATGATGTGTTACGAAATTTAAAAGAATTGTTAAAAACGTTTGTGTGGGAAAGGTTACTATAGCATAAACGATTTTCCATAGACTGGGAATGAAGCGAATACCCTCGACCTTATTAATAATAAATGTTTATTGTACGATATTACATTGTGATGCATATTTTTATATAAAAAAAGCCCGCTGAGTTTTTTGCGCCCATTCTCCTCAGGTCTACTAGGTCTTCTCAGGTTACTAGGACTTCTCAGGTCTACAGGCAGTCTATTTTGAATGGGTTATGTGGTGGTTTTTGACGTTCAATAAGTAAATTTGAAACCTATTTTGAATAAAAATAATTGAATTTGAATTGTTACTGTGACCGATTCTGATTGACAAGTCTTATACAGTCAACCACGCTTGCAATTAGTACCTTAGTATTTTGAATATTAAACTAGCTAGGAAACTACTATCACATAGTCTATTCAAAATTATCTGGATGTCAGACAATACGATATAGAATATCATATTTAAATATTTTTAAAATGTAATGATTTCCTTGTTGTAAACAAGTCGGTGAAGTAAAAAGCTGGAATCTTATCGCTTATTCATGAATCCGTGATAAATGGCTGACAATATTGTGGAGACACTCGCGTCTTAGTGTTGTATATCAAAGGTGGTATCAGTTTCATTTTTAGGTGGATATTTGTTTTTTTTCGGTATATTTAACTTATTTGTAAGTAAAATTTACACTTTTCAAACAGAAATCTGTCCATACTAGATGTATTAAAATTTCTTATCTTTTAAAATGTTCCTTGCACCACTTTAAGCCGTAAAAATTTTTCCGCCGATTTCAGAAAGTGAAGGTCTCAATTCAATTCTTTTTTTTCTATATGTTTATTAATTCGTATGTCTTATTGGACATATTACTAATACTTTATACTTCCAGATTTCCAGATTAATTAAATTAAAAAAAATATATCGGAAAATGAAGGCTTTAACTAATCGAGGGGAGAGGAGGAGAAATCAAGCGTACGGGTCGCCTGGTGTTAAGTAATCACCGCCGCCTACATTGTCTTCTATCATTCGGACTGAAGCTAGAATCCAAGAATCTACGGGATATAGTTAATTGTAAAAATATATTAGAGCCGTTTTGGTTAAGTGATTAATTTCTTATTCATGTACTTCTTATTATTTGGTACGTAGTTTCATTTGATGTGTAAAACTCCTGTTTCTCAGCGCAGTGGGAGCACTACCTGAAAGAAATTTTTATCATTGTCTTTGGAAAGTATTTAAAAGTGTTTTAGTGCATATCAGAAAATTTTATTTGAGCCATACCTACAAGATAACTTTTAGCTGAGAACAACTAATTCACATAGTGTAAGAATCAGGAAAATTACTTTAGCATAATAAATAAATTCATAACTCTTACAGTCATAGGTTACGATTATTACTCGTATATAATATACCATATAGGAAATATCCATACATAATATGATAATACTTTCAGCATTATACTTACTATGTGAGTGTAGCGTATGACAATGCTGCGAAGAGGATTTTTATTAAAAATATGTTTTCTGTGCTCTTAGAAAGATGAACCTCCTCTTTATAATTTTTTTTCTGGATATTATGATACTGTGAATTACATTTTACACTCAAATGTTAGTTCAAAAATTCAAACAGCTATTTGTTAACTCGTAAATATAGCTTAGAATAATTTTATTACAAACAGCATGTATTCCTCCGATGTTTTACAATATAGTGATTAATTCCACACCTACGAGGAAAATAAAAATGTTTTAGATTTAAGTTAATAGATTCAGCATTCATAATTAATTATCGTCATAGTCATTAAGAGAAAAATTTAAAGAAATAAATATTTTGACTGTTGCTTCTCAATTTATTCTTGATAATGTTCTATGTGTTCATAAGCATTTGCTATAAAATGTGACAATCATAATGTTACACATGGAACAAAAAACATAAACTTGTTTTGGCTACTACTTGATTAGGTTGAATTAGTAAATCTTTTATGGGGCAATGTTTATGCTTTTACAATATTATCCCAGAAAATGTACAAAACAAATATTAAAATAATTGTTAAAAAAAGTTTGTGTGGGAAAGGTTATTATAACATAAACGATTTACTTAATGATACCACAGACTTGGAATGAAGCGGCCACCCACACAAGCATACGTATTGGCATTTTTTCATCCAGGTGAGTCAACAGACTTGCACGTGGCGGGTAAGCACGTGCCAAAATGATTTTGTTTCACTAGTGGAATTAACATAAATGGTCGTAATGTATTTTTATATAGATAGATTTAACCCCCTCAGAAAAACTAAATGTAGCACAAAATGCAATAGAAATACTAATACCTGCAAAATCTAGATAAAAGTATTTAGCTGCGATTGTTTATAATTGTATGCCATACGTGTTTGATTTTTCCTCGAAAGTGTGATGAAAAAGTACGTATGAAACTCATGAGCTACTTGCTCACTTGACTGATTAACATGCACAGTCTCCTATATGATGAGCAACTTGCTCACTAGACACACGGTTGGCTGATTTACATGCACAGACTCGTATATGATGAGCAACTTGCTCACTAGACACTCGGTCGGCTGATTTACATGCACAGTCTCGTATATGATGAGCAACTTGCTCACTAGACACTCGGTCGACTGATTTACATGCACAGTCTCGTATATGATGAGCAACTTGCTCACTAGACACTCGGTCGGCTGAATTATATGCACAGTCTCGTATATGATGAGCAACTTGCTCACTAGACACTCGGTCGACTGATTTACATGCACAGTCTCGTATATGATGAGCAACTTGCTCACTAGACACTCGGTCGGCTGAATTACATGCACAGTCTCGTATACGATGAGCAACTTGCTCACTAGACACTCGGTCGGCTGATTTACATGCACAGTCTCGTATATGATGAGCAACTTGCTCACTAGACACTCGGTCGACTGATTTACATGCACACTCTCGTATATGATGAGCAACTTGCTCACTAGACACACGGCTGATTTACATGCACACTCTCGTATATGATGAGCAACTTGCTCACTAGACACTCGGTCGGCTGAATTATATGCACAGTCTCGTATATGATGAGCAACTTGCTCACTAGACACTCGGTCGACTGATTTACATGCACAGTCTCGTATATGATGAGCAACTTGCTCACTAGACACTCGGTCGACTGATTTACATGCACAGTCTCGTATATGATGAGCAACTTGCTCACTAGACACTCGGTCGGCTGAATTACATGCACAGTCTCGTATATGATGAGCAACTTGCTCACTAGACACTCGGTCGACTGATTTACATGCACACTCTCGTATATGATGAGCAACTTGCTCACTAGACACACGGCTGATTTACATGCACACTCTCGTATATGATGAGCAACTTGCTCACTAGACACACGGCTGATTTACATGCACAGTCTCGTATATGATGAGCAACTTGCTCACTAGACACTCGGTTGGCTGAATTACATGCACAGTCTCGTATATGATGAGCAACTTGCTCACTAGACACTCGGTCGGCTGAATTACATGCACAGTCTCGTATATGATGAGCAACTTGCTCACTAGACACACGGCTGATTTACATGCACAGTCTCGTATATGATGAGCAACTTGCTCACTAGACACTCGGTTGGCTGAATTACATGCACAGTCTCGTATATGATGAGCAACTTGCTCACTAGACACTCGGTCGACTGATTTACATGCACAGTCTCGTATATGATGAGCAACTTGCTCACTAGACACTCGGTCGGCTGAATTACATGCACAGTCTCGTATATGATGAGCAACTTGCTCACTAGACATTCGGTTGGCTGAATTACATGCACAGTCTCGTATATGATGAGCAACTTGCTCACTAGACACTCGGTCGGCTGAATTACATGCACAGCCTCGTATATGATGAGCAACTTGCTCACTAGACACACGGCTGATTTACATGCACAGTCTCGTATATGATGAGCAACTTGCTCACTAGACACTCGGTTGGCTGAATTACATGCACAGTCTCGTATATGATGAGCAACTTGCTCACTAGACACTCGGTCGGCTGAATTACATGCACAGTCTCGTATATGATGAGCAACTTGCTCACTAGACACTCGGTCGACTGATTTACATGCACAGTCTCGTATATGATGAGCAACTTGCTCACTAGACACTCGGTCGGCTGATTTACATGCACACTCTCGTATATGATGAGCAACTTGCTCACTAGACACACGGCTGATTTACATGCACACTCTCGTATATGATGAGCAACGTGCTCACTAGACACACGGCTGATTTACATGCACACTCTCGTATATGATGAGCAACGTGCTCACTAGACACACGGCTGATTTACATGCACAGTCTCGTATATGATGAGCAACTTGCTCACTAGACACTCGGTCGACTGATTTACATGCACAGTCTCGTATATGATGAGCAACTTGCTCACTAGACACTCGGTCGGCTGATTTACATGCACACTCTCGTATATGATGAGCAACTTGCTCACTAGACACACGGCTGATTTACATGCACACTCTCGTATATGATGAGCAACGTGCTCACTAGACACACGGCTGATTTACATGCACAGTCTCGTATATGATGAGCAACTTGCTCACTAGACACTCGGTCGACTGATTTACATGCACAGTCTCGTATATGATGAGCAACTTGCTCACTAGACACTCGGTCGGCTGATTTACATGCACACTCTCGTATATGATGAGCAACTTGCTCACTAGACACACGGCTGATTTACATGCACACTCTCGTATATGATGAGCAACGTGCTCACTAGACACACGGCTGATTTACATGCACACTCTCGTATATGATGAGCAACGTGCTCACTAGACACACGGCTGATTTACATGCACAGTCTCGTATATGATGAGCAACTTGCTCACTAGACACTCGGTCGACTGATTTACATGCACAGTCTCGTATATGATGAGCAACTTGCTCACTAGACACTCGGTCGGCTGATTTACATGCACACTCTCGTATATGATGAGCAACTTGCTCACTAGACACACGGCTGATTTACATGCACACTCTCGTATATGATGAGCAACGTGCTCACTAGACACACGGCTGATTTACATGCACAGCCTCGTATATGATGAGCAACTTGCTCACTAGACACACGGCTGATTTACATGCACACTCTCGTATATGATGAGCAACTTGCTCACTAGACACACGGCTGATTTACATGCACACTCTCGTATATGATGAGCAACGTGCTCACTAGACACACGGCTGATTTACATGCACAGCCTCGTATATGATGAGCAACGTGCTCACTAGACACACGGCTGATTTACATGCACACTCTCGTATATGATGAGCAACGTGCTCACTAGACACACGGCTGATTTACATGCACAGCCTCGTATATGATGAGCAACTTGCTCACATATGTAATATAATATAATATATACTATTTAATCACGATTTTCACCATCTACGTTTACATTTTAGAGTTAGAATAGAATTTATGAAATTCGCAATTGTTTCGAATATGAGTGTGTTAAACACTAATAATATTATAAATGTGAAAGTGTGTATGTCTGGATGTATGTTTAAACTTCTTTAACGCAAAAACTGTTGAATAGATTTTGATGAAACTTTACAATAATATAGCTTACACACCCAAATAACACATATGCTGTAATTTATAAAATTATAGTGTGAATTATACAAAATGTAAGTAGAAAAGAAATCTGCAATCTTCAAGTTATTCATGTTTGTTCCTCAAAAATGACAGGAGTTACAAATATATATAAGAATGTTGAATGAAAATGTTTACTTTAAATAATCCTACAATAAAGTGACCTATAAATACAATAAAAATTATTAATTTATTTCTAACGCACATTTGATAGTAAGTGCTTTGATCGCATCTGGTATTTAAAGTAGATGATTTTTGTCTTTTACACTTCATTATTTGGACAAATATTTGTTGTGTCCTTAATGCAAATTTATGTATTGTATGTATTGCAATATTTTAAAGAGGTTTTTTTTGTGGTTAGGAGACACGTATAGAAAAATACTCTTTATCTTAATAGCATTATATCGGTAGGCTACTTTACTTTATACTTAACAGTTACTTACTATAATTCCACGACATCTTAAATGTTTATTATTGTTACTTATAAGGAGTTAGGATTTTTAGTTTAATTACTTAGGTTGGAATTTGATTTTTATGGAAATTACTACTTATAATAAGACCACGAAAGCGAAATGTGTTTGTGTTGAATAGTTAATTACAAGGGATTACTTACCTACATAATAAATTACATAGGTTAGAATTTGGTTTTCTTTTGATATTTATATAATAAATTTCTTAGTGGTGAATAGTTCAATGAGAATGAGAAAGTTTGTGTTGTGTCTTCACGCACCAACTACTGAATGGATTTTAATAATATAGCTTAGTAAAATAAGATTAATAATTTTGCTCTAAAGTCCTACTAATATAATAAATAGGAATGTTTGTGAGTGTGTGTGTGTGTTTATTACTTCTTCACGCAAACATTTCTGCAATCTGCGAACAATTAATGTTTGCCGTAGTAGTTACAAAAATACATATATCTATATATAATGTATATCGGTGCAATTACTACAACAAACCTATTATAAAATCGAGAATAATCATATGAATAACTTTACGATAAAATTAAATCTTAAATCATCATTTGATTACATTGTAATGTAAAATTATTTTGAAAAAGAATAAATCGAAAACACATGCACGTGCTCCGAGCGTGCGTCGATACTCTAGGCATTCATGATTTGGCTGTCGTACGGTATGGGCCTCTCTGGGTCATCATAACTTTTTCTGTGCAATATACGAAGGTGGTCAAATACCCTTGCAGTTTTCTTTTGATGATCCAATTATGAGTGATCACCAGCAAGTTGGCAATTGTGACGTCACACCTTTAAAAAACAATACGGAGGCTCTTTCTTCGTCCTCGAAGGTGGGATAAAGGATTCAAGTTAACTTAATTTAGTAAGACTTGAATTGACCGATTATTCGATGTTATTTTTGAAGGTACTTTTAAAACAAAAAAAAAAAAGAGTTACATAGCTACTGTTTACAAAGCAATTTTTTTGCCACCCTCAATACGTACAAATTGAATTAAGTGTTTGAATTTATATGAAATTCGTTTCTGTAAAAATAAGTTCAAGTTACCGTCAATATTTAATACTTAGCTTTTGCGTTAGTAATTAAAGGGAGTTGCTATTTTGTGATTTTATTTTCTGTAAATCATAGTAGTATTTACTAATGCGTTAAGCTATTGCTATTGCCCTAAGACATGTCATAAGTTATGAGTTTTTCGAAAGTGACGAGTAATAAGTCATGATGTTGAGAGTTGACATGATACTGAGCATGAGAGAAAATTGAATTATGATGTTTACGTACAGGAACGAGTGTGCTGCAATGTGTAGTGTAGAACAGCGTGTGATGTCATGTGATGCATTGCATAGTATTCGCATGATACAGTCAGGCTCAAGCGATGGAAGACCACTGGCGAATGTCCCTTGGCTATGATTCTGTGTATCAGTCACATAGTTGGCGAGATCTTTACATTTACTAGACAGGGATGGGACATTTGGTCGGGTTCAATCGAAAGAGAACATAACGGAACATGACATGATGTTACGCTACATAGTAGTTACGGTTTAATTGCATTTTATGAAATAAGTTCAAATGATTTTTGTATATTTTCATGTTTAATGGATCCAACGGTGTACCACTGGCTCCGAGTGCTTCAAAGTGAAAACTGCATTTGCTGCTTAGCCTGGCGTGATGCGTTGTGTATACGGAAGAGGCGTGGAGTTCCAATTTACATATGTTACACAGTTGTTCGAACACTTATATCTGGAGAACAACTGGTCTAATTTTCATGATTTTTAATTTGTTGGATTTGTCTCCGTTCTGAAAACCAAAATAATATAAAAACATTGAACTATTGACGAATAAATAAAGTACCTTCTAATAATGATAATCTCTAGATCTACTGAAACGATTTTATAATTTTTCTTACCAATAGAAAGTCACATTTTTTGTGAATGTCTTATCTATATTATAGAAACCCGAGAAATGAAATGACTTTTTCGTGGTCGTGGCTGTCGACTTAAAAAAGTCTAAGGAAAAACGGCCAACACTAAAAATAATTTATATGGCAAAACAACGTTTGCCGCGTCAATTAGTTAGCAAATATTTTGAGATATGTTGGGACTATGTGGTTGTTAGTACCTGTTTTTCATTGATGTTGGTTTGACAAAAGAAAGAGAGATTTTTTTTCTATTTTAGAATAGAATTAATTATTACAAATTCTCATCAACGCAAATATTGTAAATATTACAATATTCGTGGAATGGCAAGAGGCAAAAGCCAATAAGAGTACTTAAACTATATAATGTTAAGACCAATAAGTAAGCGTATTTGCCGAAATTCATTTACATAATCCACATATTCGTGTTAATAACGAGATTTTAGACTAATATATACCACGCTTACGTATGTTTCTCATTGGATTAGTCGAAATTGCATTTAACCTGAAACTTTTTGAAATGATGACATTAAATTTCCTTCTTACCGTTACACCTCAGAATGGCCAGGTAATTTTCAGATTCCAGTGTCAGCGCTCCGGGCGTCAGAAACAATTTAGTTCACAATTTTCCTTACAGGATTCCTTTTAAAGGAGAGACTTTGGTATATCAAAATTCTGAGCTTGTGAAATGTAAAAAATTGTGAAAATCGTGAATTGTTCGTATTTCAGATATCGTCTTATGGAAATCACGAAATTGAACTCATATTTATATAAATAGAAATGTATGCATGTTCGAATAATTAATTTCTTGTTTTATCATTGGTACCCTTAGATTAAGGATTGGTCTCCGCTGCGCTCCAACTAGATACCGCACTACCTAAGAACAATTAAACAGCTTTTTTATTACGGCAACTATTAGATGCTTGTGTGTAAAATACAAAAACCTTACTGATGAAATGTGATCCTAGTGTCTTTCTTATTTCTTGTAGTATTCTTTTTTAAAAGTTTTACTACACAACCCGCAAAGTGTTCTGTTAAACTTTGTGGCACGTCAACGTCACACATTGTTCGAGACTAGCTCAAGTACACCTTTGCGACTACGCCAGCGGTATCTAGAGCGCAGTGGAGACCAATCCTTAATCTAAGTACCTTATTGTTATGAATATTTCTGAAACATTATTTACTCATCTACCGTCTACCATAAAATGACATTTACAATTTATTTTAATAAAATTATAATTGATGAGTTATTGTTATTTATATAGTTATATAATTTTATATTTATATCTCAATCATAAAATTATTTCAATTATAAGTAATGCTCAAACCTATGACAGAAAGCTTTATTTTTGGATGGAACGCATGTTAAAATATTTACTTCCATATGCTTTCATCACCGATCGTAAAAGATTTCCAATCAAATAATATTATGGTAATATTAGGTAATGACTAGCTGGTTATGTTATAATTATCTGGTGTGACTTTTGCATGGTTCAACTTCCGAAACTGTTATGATTCCTGACGCACCACGCTTGAGTCTTGCCTTGTGTCACATTTTTAATTATAAGATGATTCTTCGTGATCAACAGCTACCATCAAGCCTCGTCGTTGATGGCTAAAGAGAAACCAGACGAAATATTACCAACGAGCCGTGATGCAATATTCCATTTCAGCCGGAAGACGTCCACAGCTGGACAAAGGCCACCCCCAAGACGATCAGTACTGCGCTACCCTCATCATATATATATAATTCTTCCGGTGACAGTGAAATCCTCCTAAATGGCTGGACAGATTTGAATGATTATTTTTGCGTGTGTTTAAGTGGATTCGAGGATGATTTAGATTCACAATTGCAGTACCTCCAGCGGCTGGACCGATTTTGATGATTTGTTGTGTGTTCTAGTGAATTTAAGAATGGTTTAGATTCTTAGTTTAGTATATATAATAATTGTCCTGTCCAGGTGTATGTTAGAGAAATCCTCTATACGGCTGGACCGATTTATCAAATTTAAGACTTGTGTACAGGACATTGTCTATCGGGTCCGCTAATACCTTATAATATATAATACAATATGAAGATCCAAAAAATATTAATGTCTTATACTTTTAACAATATATAGTCCGATTTCTCAACAAAATAATAAAAAACGCGAGATAGTACCAACGTTAGTTATTCGTCGTATATTCAGCACGCTGTGTCCCAATAACAGTAGCAACAATCGTGACATAAATCGTTTATTCATGAGCTGACGACGTACGTGTCCCACCCAGTGTTACACGATCGCATATTTCTCTTTACTTGTCGACGACGTCTGCAATTCATTCCGAGATGACTTGACTCTTATCGACTAAACTTATAACATAACTTACTGACACTTCTAAAATAAATTTTGCTTTTGTTTGAGAAAAAGATACAGAAAAAACACTATTTAAACTTCAAGGTGCTTATACTGAAAATGTGTTTATAAGACAGCCGTGGCGCAGTAGGTAGTCCGATTTCAATCCTCGCTCGTCACTTAATAATGCTTAAGATTTTCAAATTGAATCGTTATACGTGTTTTTGACGCGTTATAAGGTTTAATTACCGCTCTTTTGTTTCCTCTTCCCCTGTTTTTTCACGACAGTATGGGCTGCGGTGATCACATACCATCAGATGACCCGAATATTTGCTCGTTTAGTCGTCTATCACGAAAAAAAAATAACGGGTTGCACTCCGGGAGTATCGGCACACGTGAAAACTAGAACATTAACGTTGTGTATTTTTGATTATTTTGGAATGGTTAGGGAATATTTTTTTGTTCTTTTATAAGTATAAAAGTAGTAGCACTTATGTGGTTAAATACAATATTCATTTATTGCGGAAATCACCAAAATGACAATTTATATTACATAAAATATTTAACAGTTCAGAACTATTACAAATATTTTACATTAAAAAGTTTATATCTCAGAAAATCATCTCTTATCCATAATTTCAACGACTGTCTTACGGATTTTAGACCAGGACACGTGTCATGACGCGAGTTTAATATTTATACCCATCCCAAGAAAAGTGCTAAACGCCGCTAAACAAGTTTTCACTTCAATAAGGAATTAAAATTGTCTTAGCTCTTTAGTATTCTTTAATTTTTATTATTGTTAGAATTGTATCAACGCCTTAAATTATGATAAAGTGAAAGGTGTTTGTGTATTTTAGTTTTTAATTAGATTAGGCATATTAGACGACCTGTATAGCCGTGTGGTTAGCGATCCTACCTACTAAGCTAGAGGTCCCGGGTTCGGGGATTCGTAGGTGCAAGCATTTATGTGATGAATATTGATGTTTTTTTCCGAGTCATGGATGTTTATATATGTATTAATGTATGTTTATGTGTATGTACATATGTATTTATGTACGTTTAAGTAAGTATATTGTATTAAATATATCGTTGTCTTGTAACCCACAACACAGGCTATATGCTTAATTTGGGGCAAGATAATTTGTGTAAAGGTGTGTCAATATTATTATATTATATTAATGAGTTATCAGTGTGCTTGCGTTTTTGTGAGAAGAATGGATGAACGGTATTTGGTTGTTTATTAATTGTTAGTTAATGTCAGTAAACCTTTTATTAATTAACTATTATTTGTGTAATATGTTTAGCTTGTTTGTTTGTAATTAATTACTTACTTTAATATTGTAATTGACTAACGCCGTTTTATAAAAGTATAAATAAAAATTGATTCGTAACTATGTATTTAGATAAGGTTTTCATATTATTTGGTATTATATTTTGTAAATTTTTACCTGTATTTGTAGTGTTTATTCCAAATAAAGACATACTTACTTACTTATTTATTTACATTCGACATCTTAAAACAATCTTCTCTTATGTGAAGTGTTGCGCCCGACCAAAGTACGAGGCTCATAAACGAGTCAGTACAAGTTAGACTCGCCGGTTTGTCAAAATCTAACAACTAGTAGGTAGCTATTTACTTTATTCACCTCGTGATTAATTACTTACGTGATTGATTAATTACTTTACCTCAAGCCAATTTATAAATATTGAATGTAATGATTATGTAGCAGTAGAGTTGACGAGTATAAACCTGTGGCAATCTTGCCAGCACCAGCAAAGGTTTTTGAGTCTACACTTCAAAAGTGCATTTTAGCACAAGTAAAATCCTACTTGTCAGATGCGCAACATGGGTTTAGACCACAACGAAATACCACAACAAACCTATTAACCCATATGGTAGATATTATCCCAGTAGTTGATGGTGGTGGACAGATCGATGCGGCCTACTTTGATTTAAAAAAAGCATTTGATTTAGTCCACAACGATGTGCTTATAAAAAAGTTAGCAGGAGTTGGATTCACACCACATCTATTAAACTTCATGGCCAGCTACATTCTTCTTCATGCTCTTCGCCGATGATCTTAAACTATCATTACTAATAAGAGGAATGATTGACTGTGAGAAATTACAAAGTGACATCGACAGGGTTGTAGCCTGGAGTAAAAACAATTTGTTGCAGTTTAACACCTCCAAATATTTGGTTATTACTTTCTCCAAAGCTCGTAACGCAACATTGTATAACTACCACGTAGATGGGGCCATCTGGCCAGGGTATCAGAAGTCAAGGATCTTGGAGTGAGTCTCAATGCCAACTTGACGTTTCGTGATCATGTCACGAAGGGTAGTAAGAAAGCTTTTCGGAACTTGGGGTTTATATTGCGTATGGCTCGTGGTTTTACAAATATTAAGGCTATTATTAATTTATATAACGCTTTGGTTAGAAGCCACTTAGAATATAGCGCCGTTATCTGGGCGCCTCATGAAGCTAAGTATAGTATAATGTTAGAGCGTATATAAAACAAATTTACACGTTACCTGTACATTAGGCTCTACGGGGTTTATCATTTTTATCCGCTTATGTACCCCACATTATTTATTTTAGGTATGGTAGGATATAGCGAGCTGAGGGTAAGAAAGGACGCTGGCGCTGATATCATATCTATTTAAAGTCTTAAGAGGAGAGGTGCATAATGCGGATATATTGGGCAGACTGCATTTTGTTGTTCCGGATAGGTACGTATGGCGCCGACGTCGGTCGCCGTTGCTGATGGTGCCGTCCGCGCGCACCAACTTGTTAAGCCAGGCAGCGATGACTCGTGCTCTTCGTACAGTTAACGAAATAGCCTCACAGTTGGATCTATTTTGTTGCACTCAGGGTGAATTCACGAAAGTAGCATTATTTATAATATGTTATAAAATTTAAATATAAAAATGAAAAATGTAAAAATGTATGTACCTCTATCGCATTGGAATATTCTGTAATGATAGTGTGTATTTTGATAAAACAAATAAAATGTTTATTTTAATACCGACTTCAATATATTGCAGAAAAAAATTATTTTTGCCTTGTTTAGTAGATTTATTAATAGATTCATGCATGGTACAAGTCTTACTAGATTAATTTATAGAATATTTTTGATCATGGAAATATCAATTACAAATTATTTTAGTAGTAAATCGAAACCGGACAAGTTCAATAGAGAACCTAAATAAATATGAGACAAGTTTTACGTTGCTGAATTTTTGATTAGGTGTTGAAGAAAACACAATATTATGTTTGTTTAGGATTGTTTGTTTTGTGTGGAGTGTCTAGCTTGTAGGTTTCATTTCCGAATAATGTCTTAAAAACATCTAAGACCCATATTCCATAAAATGTCTCAGATCACGAGTATCAAGAAAATCAGTTCAGCGACTGACACTGTATACCTTATCCCAGAACGTATTTTGGGTCATACTTGAGTGATATTTGATGGAGAGCAGATGTTCACAACTTGAACTCGCTACACACTTTATACGTTTCTTTGGTTAACTAATCTATTATTGTTCACTTAATCCAATATATGTATCATGATTTAAAAATTAATGATATCTAATAATTAATGCTTAAATAGATACAATAATATTAATCAATAAAATCTTGTATTGAAGTGAAAATTTGTTTTAGCGCGGTACGCATATTTTCAGATAAGATAAAATCTCTGGACTCGCGACACCGTTACGAGACGCAGTTATTACGTGTGTATATATATAATGAATGTACATATAACAGACCGCGAATGCGTCTAGATAATTAAATTGTAGATATATTATTATTGTATATTTGACGATATAGGACTTACTTAGGATATTGCTATTGGTTAGCTTATAGGACGATACAATTGCGAGATTATGTTGTGTAGAACTATGGTGTTTGGACGTTTCAAGACCTTTCCAGATCTCGTTTTCAGGGGACTTAACCGCTCCCTGTCCCGCAACGTTATGCAAAAATCTTATATTTTCTTATTTGAATTATTTATTTTAAATGGTTCCGAAGTAATTATATGTACGCGACATCTGTAGAATTATTAATAATGTTAAATGAATCGTAATCAAGTAGTTACTAACATAGTAAATTCGCGATATTTTAGTATCTTGTCTATAATTTCATAAAAAGAGATAATATGCCTGATTTTGTCATAAATAAACCATAAATCGTTTTTCTGTTAGTAAATGGCCTAATTTGTGTTTAAATATTCTTATAGCCTTTCCAGTAACGATATAATATAATTTAAATATTGTTTTATGTTTAAATTTTTAACAACTTAAGAATGTTGAAAATTGTTTTTTTTATTCCTTTCCTTAAGTGCTTGTAGTCAGTATTTCTGTTTTGTATAAAGTTTGTTTTTATTTACAATAAGATAGTTGTCAAATTATTAAAAAAAATCGTGTCACTTTTTCTAACATGTAGTAGTGATTGATATGCATGCATTACTGTGTTTCTCAGTTTCAAAATGCCGCTAAGAATTGTGGGTTCATTCAAGAATACCGTGCGATACTGCATCATTATGTCTGGTCACTTTTTCTTATAAAAAATAATTATTCATAGTAAACTAAATGAAAAAGTCATTATTTTAAATTTTAAAACAAACAGAAGGTTCATTATTTAAAAATGTAAGAAGAAAGTGCCAGATTAAAATTCATGAGCGTCAATTGTTGAATTCAGCGCCACTTGAGTGATATTAGATTTTTCATTGGTGACTTTTAACTTTACGGGAAGCGTTTTACATAACTTATCTAATTTATTAATCGCTGGATTGACTCACAAGCGCGGTGTGCTGAAACCGAGATAAATTATACTTAAAAATGAATAAGGAAATACTCCAAATACATCCAAGGTAATAATTGTAGAATGACAAAATCATAAGCGGAAAGAAAATTGATAAAAGGGGAGCAATTTAAGTTCTCTCCAAAAATGTTTTCAATGAGAGATTCAATACGAAAGGTTTAATAGTCCTTCAGGAAGCTTCACTATGCAATGTGCAATATTTTTTTTTTAAATCGGTAGGTACAATAGTATAGAAGTTGATCAATTAAATAAAGATGTGCTTAAGTTAACGACTATTCTTTACTGATGTTTCTTTATTGCCTAGTCAAGTAATTATAAACTCAAAGTTCTACACCCTTAGGCTTACTATAAAAGATCACTAACTAGCGATAGAATCGTCTAATTGTACGAAGCACTTGTTATAATCATTTTACGTTAATTTCCAATTTCACCTCTGGCTCTTGTACACTTATAACAAATTTACCACAATATAAATTCTTCGTTCACATGTCCGCATTTTTATTGTGAGTTTTCTAGATTCTTATGCTTATGATATTCTGCTCAAAATTTTCTCTTTTCAAATTATACAAGATGTTAACATGATTGTTATTATATGGCAAATAGTATTATATTACTATTACTTATGTCTTCACAATTTATATAGACCCAAAAAATATTCTTTAAGGGAAGAAATGGAGAGCGGAAGTGCTTTTTTAAAAAACATTAAAAAAATCCATGACATATTATAAATAAAAAGGAGTGTAAGGGGCTAATTTTTAAATGTCAACAAGTGAATTTTTTAAATCAAGTATATTGTAAATGTTACTTTTTTCTAAAAATGTTTGCAATAAAAATACAACCTGACTGAAAATTATTTTCTCCATCAGTACTCAATATCAAAACTAGCTGACCCAGCAAACGTTGTATTGCCATATTATAAAGTAATAAAAAAAAATCAATAATTACAACTTTTGGGGTATAATAATAGATGAAGGCTGATTCTCAGTCCTATATCAAAGAAAGTCGTGTTAGTTACACCATTTATAACTCAAGAACCGCTAGACCATTTTTTCTGTTGTTTGATTTTTTGGGTTTCTCTTATTCCGGAATAGGATAATAAGTAATAAAATATCGAAAAATCACAAAAAAATATTATTATAAGAAAATTTATTTTCTCATACATTTTGTATGGATTGACATTTTCATGACGTATCGAGAATAGAAAGAAATCAATGAAGTTTTTTGTTAGTTTCACGCTATATGAGTAATAAAATACAACTGACAGTGCACGTCATGTTATTCAAGTTGACTGGTGGATGCAATGACGTAATATAACATTCTATACATAAGATGTATAGAATGTCATTGGGTGGGTGTGTTGGTTTCGAGTTTCTATTGGCTTATTGTGCCATCTTTCCCGACATAGACGTAATGCAACTAGGATTCGAAACATTGCGAATTGGACTGACGAAGAACAAGAAATCGCAGGTAAAAAGCACCGCGTTAGTATGGGCTCGACGTTGTGTTTCTGAATCACAAGAGCAAAGCGAGGCAGCCAGTAAACCTCAGAGATCAACAACTAGATAATTTTCGACGCACAAGAAGAAATTTATGAAGTACTGATTTGAATCGAGCAGCGTTTCGATACGATTGCAGTACTGATTACCGCTTGCATACTAGCGTTCACATTGGGTCAATGGACGTTGTTTGCAAGTATTTTCCGGAGAAACGCCAGGATTGTGCTGCCTTAGTGGGAAACTACCGAATCACGACATTTTCTAGCAAACACTCAAAAATACAATATTTGTTTCCAAATGTCCCCATTTGGGGCAGACATTATCTAAGAACGACGATTTAATCCAACATTCAGAGTATTAATTTATTTATATTCTTACACACAATACAGTATTTTTTTAGTTTATTCCTATGTATTATGTATGCTTATTCTAAAAATAAATGTTTACAAATCAGTAATACCGACTTTGCTTTTGATTTTGTAGATACAAGGACAGATTCACTATCGAATTGGATCATTGCAATCTCTCGAAGATGCACACCATAAATTTTAACAATTATATTTCATGGGCACCATGAAGGAACAACGACATGAAGAGATCAATGCAGCAATAATAATAGCAATTCTTCATGATCTGCAGCAACCACTTCATGAACATTTTGCATGTCGAGTTAGCCCGCAAATCTTTAATTTCCGATCCGTCTTGCATTCGCCATGACCATTAACAAATCTCAAGGCCAATTCTTGAAAGTTTGTGGTCTGAATCTAGAAAATCCATTTCCCATGGTCAATATATATATATATATAAGAGATTTCGACGTATATAGTCTCATATGACTCATCAAATTATCTCTGGAACCATAAGGCGTAGAGACTTGAAATTTGGTAGGAATATTCCTTTCGTCGAGTAGAGGTCAGCTAAGAACGGATTTTACGAAATTCCATCAGCGAGAGTTTTTTTAACAGAACAACGTTTGTCGGGTCCGCTAGTATACATATATGTATATATATATATGGATGAAACAGAATAATATAAAAATCGAGTTACAAAAATAGGTGTTGATTGTAGACAGGTGAAAAATTTGAATTTGTGTGTATTTTTATCTGAATCATAATAATAAAAAAAAATGAAGTAAGAAAAATAGATGTTGGCCGATTCTCAGACCTTCCCAATATATACACAAAATTTCATACAAATCGGTTAAGCCGCTTCGGAGTTCGAGTTTTCGAGTTTTTTAAGAAACACCGGGACCCAAGAATTTTTTAAATAATACTAGGTGATCCAGCAAACGTTGTATTGCCATGTAAAGTAATAAAAAATTTCAGTAATTAAATTTTTTAATGTATAAAAATAGATGACGACCGATTCTCAGACAGACCAACTATATCATACGTAAACTGTATCGTACTACAATAATCATTATATTCGATTGCCATATTGCAACTCTGTTGCGTGTCTGTGAATGGATTAAAATAATATTAATATCGCGATACAAAAGTAAGTGTTGATCGTAGATGGGTGAAAATTTGAAGATGTATGTACTTTTTAATGCTGAATCATAATAAAAAAAATAGAAGTAAGACAAATTGATGTTGTCCGATTTTCAGACCTACCCGATATGTACACAAAATTTCATACAAATCGGTTAAGCTCTTTCGGAGGAGTTTGATAACAAACACCGGGACGCGAGAATTTTATATAATACTAGCTGACCCAGCAAACGTTGTATTGCCGATATTAAAATCGCGATACAAAAGTAAATGTTGATCGTAGATGGGCGAAAATTTGGCGTGGACTAGGGATTGGATTTAGGGGGATGAAAAATAGATATTGTCCGATTCTCAGACCTACCCAATATGCACTCAAAATTTCATGAGAATCGGTCAAGTCGTTTCGAAGGAGTTTAACTACAATCACCGCGACATGAGAATTTTATATATTAGATAATATATCATTAATAATTCATGCTATTTCGACTCCCACTTTCCTTTAGCAACCCTTAACATATATTATATATTATATGTTTTATTTAATATTTTACAAGATTTAAGAAAAAAACCTCCCTAATGAAAAATAAATTAAAATGACTTTTAAGTACACCTATACATATAACTGCAAACAGTTGCGTCTGTTGCTGGTATTTATTTGCTTACATAAAAAAAAAGTATTTTTCACAAAGAAAGGAAACGATGTAATAAAAAGCTAAATTTAGCAAATTAGGTATCCGACACTAGCTAGTTCAGTGTGAATGATAGTTATTTCTTTGGAATTTCAATATACAAAATAAATCCTTTTTACTTCTTTAAGTCTTCCCTTCCTGTGAGGTAAATTGTGAACTAAATTGTGTCTGAAGCCCGGAGCGCTGACACTGGAATTTGAAAATTACCCAACCATTCCGAGGTGTCGGCAACGGTAAGGAGAAGAAATTTAACGCTCCTCGTTTCAAATTAAATTGGATGTGAAATGCAATTTCGACTAATGCAATGCACAACATAAGATTGGTTAAAAATTTGACGAATATCTTGTTCTGAACACTAATAACTACGTAGCTTATGAAATACATACAAGAATTTACTACTTACAGAAGTATACTATTTCCTACTAATTGCTGTCCGCGACGTCGTCTGTGTGAACGCTATAAAGCAGCATAGAAGTATGTCTGCATCTAGCGTGGTAATAAAAGCCTTTATGTTATACCGACTTCTAGTTAATATGCATGCAAAATTTTAATTAAATATTTACAGAAGTTTTGTTCTGATATACACACAGATAAATAGACAAAAATTCTATAAAGTACATTTTGGATTTGGTATTGTTTGTAGAATACACAGTAAGTAATCTTTAAAAAAGCATTAATTGTACAGATTTTACTTTGTTACCATTTTATATTAAAAGTACTTGACCGTAATTCGAAGCTTATATTTGAGAGATAGGCACTTCAGTTTCCCGTAGATTTTACCAATTTTTCATACTCTTTGTACCTGTGGATGACGTAGGTATTTCCTGTGTCTCACCGGCAGTGGCGCCACCTAAACCTTTATAAAGGGGTTGCAGCGCCATTTTGGCTCATTGGCGTTTTAGTTCCCGTAGTGTTAAAATTGGTGTGCATACGCAAAACAAGAAAATATAAAGAATATTTAATTTTAAAGTGATTACTAAGTTAATTTTGGATATATATTGCTACCGTTGTGAACGACTGTGGACCTGATTGCAAATAACATAAGTATTGCTCTGAGCACGTAAGTAACCTTAAACATTAGTTAGTTGATTTCTTGAAAAGATAAAAGTATATTAGAAGTCATTAAAACTCATTATATCCATAACCTATATTGTCGATAAAAGAATAGCTTATTATTCTTACCTGTTAAGGTTCGAGGAGGCATGGATAGGTTATAAAGTGATATAATAATTATTAAAACTTCCATATAAGACTAAGATAATTTCAGAGGTTTGTAAAAAAGTTTTTTACTTAGTTAACTTGAAATTTATTATTAATATATAAAATATATTTATATGTAGTGTTGGATATAGCAACTAGATACTCAATAAATATAAAGGAAATCAATTATATTTAACGGTTTTTTCCGTTCGATAAAAATATGTAGTAAATATTTATATCAGTTAAGCTTTTATCTGAAATATTTTTAGAATGAGTGAAATCAATAAATCTCCTGAAGAGGAGCCAGTGGCTGGGCCGAGTGGCATGGGTCGCAAGCGATCCCGCAGCAGCAGTACGAGCTCTTCTAGCAGCTCCAGTTCTGATTCATCATCTCGGCATTCCAGCAAGCGATCGCGTCGTCATCGCCGAAAGAAAAGGAGGTGTGATCATAAGATGTTCCGACAACTAACGAAGGAGATTAGTGAGTTGCGAAATTTTATTACCTACCCTCCCAATTACAACATGATTGAGGATGATGTATCTATTTGCTCAAAGGTCAGCGGGGACCTATATGATGAAGTTGAGGATCAAAATCCACAACCATCTCCTAAAAAGTTAACATCTGAATTTTCTTTCGACATCGAAACAAAATTGAAAGAACCGACCGTTCCTAAAACCCCTGAGACTTTTCTTAAAATGTTAACAAATGTTCAACGTTTTAACAGCCCAGATTGGGCCGAGGTCAGGTATTCTGACACTCGGAAAGGTTACAATCACTTTCCTGGCTTTGTGGATCTTGAAGTGAATGGTGAAATTAAACCTTATGACAGCTTGACACATCTAGCCAAGGCTGACAAGGCATACGCAGCTATAACGTTTGGCATTCTTAAACAAAAAGAGTCCTTACAAAAATGTATACGTAGTTTATTATCGTGGGCTAAATCAGAAACTGGGGCTGAGGATAATTTAAGTAATAAAATTGAGGAACTCGTTTTGAAAGGTGAATTTCGTAAAATTTCAACTCACCTGTTACAAATGGTTTGCGGTCATAGATCTGAAATTATAGAAGTGCGAAGAGATGCGATTCTCAAACAAGTAAAAGACCCCGCAACTAAAATGTATTTAAATAAAATACCTCCCTCAAACACTCACGTTTTTGAGGCGAATGCTTTCTCTTCAGGTCTGGAGAAAGCAGGTGGTATTCGTAAATCTTTTTGGCCCCTTAAGCATGAAACTTCTTATAGAAGTCCTCATAAACCCATTAAGCAACCATTGCGAGGTAATTGCAATGCAAGGTTCATGGCACTATCGAGTAGTGCCCAAGTTCCCCACTACGCCTCAGCACAATTTAGACCTATTTATAGCAACATGCCACCCTCGAAGGGAGGCTATAGTAATATGAACCAAGGTGCTAACCAATTTAATTCAATAGGTCAAAATACACGAGGCTCATTTCAAAATCGGGGCTCAAGGCTTCGTAGTTCAAAGAGAGGGGGAAGAGGAAAAGAGCCCATGTCTTATGCCGATAGAGGGGAATTTAAGCGATATCCACAATGACTCGAGGTCATTCTTGGCCGGGCGACTGATTCACTACTACGAGAGCTGGAGGGAAATGGGAGCACCGGAAACCCTTTTGAAATTAATAAAAGGTTACCGCATACCATTCATTCGAAAGCCTCCACTGTCTATTCCAAACGAAAACAGTCCCTTTCGCACGATAGTTTATCCAGAAATGATTGCAACAATTCAGGAAATGAAAGCTCAGGGCATTCTAAAGCTAACTCAATTCTCCCCCAGTTTCATTTCCCCCCTTTTTCTGGTACCAAAAAGCGATGGATCGGCCCGTCCCATTTTCAATCTGAAGTCCCTCAACAAATTTGTTAAAATCGAACAATTTCACCTAATAAACATGCACAGGATCCCCGACTTTCTTCAGCCGCAAGATGTGCAAAATCGATCTGAACCAGGCATATTTTCATTTGAAGGTTTCAAAAGTACACAGATGTTTTCTTCGATTGAGTTACGACAACGAACTCTTAGAAATGACCTGCCTGCCTTTCGGTCTAAGTACAGCCCCCAAAACCTTCTCCATACTGACCAATTGGATTGCTCAAAAGCTTCGTCAAAGCCACAATATAAGAGTTCTCGTATATCTGGACGACTTCTTGATCGTCCATCAGGATCCTGTCATACTTCAGAGTCACGTTCAAATGACGTTGGATTTAATTTGAGACCTCGGGTGGTGCGTGAACTTAGAAAAGTCTGTAACGATCCCGCAAAAGGCTCTCACATATATAGGCGTTCATTGGAGACCCTGGGACAACCTGAAGTCTCTACCAGTACAGAAAAGCAGCCTAGTGTTGAAAAAGGTTTGTCAGGTCGCAAATTTAGGAAAAGCGAATTGAAAAGAAGTTCAAAGTCTCGTAGGACTACTCAACTTCGCCAGCTTCATTGTGCACCGAGGCAGATTAAAACATCGTCATCTTCTGAGATTCATGAATCCTGAAACATCCGATAAAAAAGGTAGAACTTCCTCAAGAGAGTCTGTTAGAGTTGAAATGGTGGATTCAGAACTACCAACTCTCATCAACCCTGTTTTATTCTCCTCCAGTTCACTTTCTTGCAACGGACGCTTCAGACCTAGCCTGGGGCGCCCAGCTCGACAATGTCGCTCTGAGCGGACTTTGGTCGACAGAGGAGAAAAATCTGCATTGCAATCAGAAGGAGATGCTGGCCATCTTGCACGTCATTCGTAGCTGTGCCCAGATGTTGAGTCGCAGCTCAATACTGATTCAATCCGACAACAAAACTGTAGTGGCTCAACTCCGAAAAGAAGGGGGAACAAGATCGGTGGCACTGATGAACTTGACTCATCAATTGCTAGAGCTGTTAGACCATCATCGAATTTTCTTTACCATCCACTACATTCCAGGCAGATACAACAATCACGCGGATCATCTGTCGAGGCATCGGCTGCCACAGGAATGGCACATGTTACCAGGATGCCTGAGGGTGATATTCAAGATATGGGGGACACCAGTAATCGATCTTTTTGCATCCGAGAGAGCTCATGTTGTTTACAACTACGTATCTCTAGACCAGAAAGATTCAAAAGCGCTCTTTCACGATGCATTCAGCATTCAGTGGAATAACCCCCTGGTATGGATATTTCCTCCACCATTCCTTGTACCCAAAGTTCTGTCGCATCTAAACCAGTCGACCGGAGTATTTTTAATAGTAGTACCACGA
This sequence comes from Leptidea sinapis, assembly GCF_905404315.1. Lineage (NCBI taxonomy): Eukaryota > Metazoa > Arthropoda > Insecta > Lepidoptera > Pieridae > Leptidea > Leptidea sinapis. The sequence continues at coordinate 1,965,119 of NC_066301.1, forward strand.
CGGCAGAAAGTATTTTGGAGGACAGATCTCAAAGCGAGAGCTCTCGAAGCTCCATTTGTGTTAAGGAGCCTGAATGTGAATTTAATAGACACGGGTGTTCCCCCTCCAAACTTGCAAGGTCTCATACTCGAAGTATGGAAATGTGGGGGTGGACTGAGGCGTTAAACGGTTGGAATACTGATCAAGTATCTTTGTTGAAGAGCTCAAAGGCAACCATCAACTATGAAGACCTACAAAGTAGCGTGGAAGCGTTGGCTCGGGTGGTCCAAATCAAACAAAGTCAATTTCAAAAACCCTACTGGTGCCGAACTTGCTCAATTCTTAGCAGATTTACATTTAGTTCATGGTTTATCATATAACACTATTCTTTTGCATAAGTCTGTTGTCTCCACGCTTTCTAATTCAGATACATCTAATCATCTTAGTTCCCATATCTTAGTTAAGCATATTTTGAAATCCATATCTTTAAAACATCCAAAAAATATAAAACCGCCTATTTGGAATATTAACGACCTAATAAATTTTTTATCCACCTATTATAGAATATCATAATCAATAGTAATTATGATAATATTTATCAAGCATCCCGACACACAGCAATCCTTTTGCTTTTGTGTTCCGGACGCCGTATCCACGATTTAACGCTTTTTAGAGTAGATTCAGAACGTTGCATTAGAAATGATAACTATGTTATTTTTTGGCCAGAATGGTTCTAAAACCGATAAAAGTGATTACAGACAATCAGGGTGGAAGTTATTAAGTAATAATGACAATATTCAATTTAATCCAGTGTTTTGGATAGACCACTTAATAAAATTATTAAAAATTAGACGAGAAACCTCTAAGACAGGTAATTTATTTACAACTATCAGAGGTCCAGCCAAACCTGCCTCACGGGCAGTAATAGCAGGTTGGATAAGGCATTTATTTAAAGAAGCGAATATCCAATTTACACCCGGTAGTGTACGATAGGCAGTAGCGTCGCACAACTATTTAAATTTACCTTTAGAGGATATTTTAGCAAGGGGTAATTGGCGCTCCGCCACTACTTTTCAAAAGTTTTCTAGGCGACAAGTAAGACCCAGTGAGAAGTCGATTAATCTAACAGAACTGTTTGATCCTATTAATTAAAATTATGACAATTTATATATGATTAGTGGTTGATATGATTATTTGTTAAGGAAATTAAGTCTCTTCAGAAGTATAGAGTTGATTATCTTAAAATCGTTAATATGAATCATGATTAATACTCAACTTTAAACAGTTTTATTAACGCAAGCCAATTGATCAATATTCATATATTTAAATGTCCATGTACAGACTTAACTATAGTAAGACAATAATATTGTTAAAATAATATATATATTAAGTTAAATCACATTGGCGTATTATTTTTAAAAAAGTATTTCCTATGTCTCACCAGGCGAAAACAGACACATCTCAAATATAAGCTTCGAATTACGGTCAAGTACTTTTAATAACAGCGTTTTCCCTGAAAGAAAACGCATATTAAAATACTTACCTAATTCGAAGCTTACTTTTCAACTCTACCTGGTGAATAAAAGCCAATGAGCCTAAATGGCGCTGCAACCCCTTTATAAAGGTTTAGGTGGCGCCACTGCCGGTGAGACACAGGAAATACCTACGTCATCCACAGGTACAAAGAGTATGAAAAATTGGTAAAATCTACGGGAAACTGAAGTGCCTATCTCTCAAATATAAGCTTCGAATTAGGTACGTATTTTAATATGCGTTTTCTTTCAGGGAAAACGCTGTTATTATATTACCTACGATCGAGTTAGAAGCTTCTGAATAAATAATAAATATACAATATTTCAATGCTATAATTATAAAATTTTAAATTATATTTAGAGATTTATATGATACATAATAGCTTTAAGGATAAATGTATATACTTTTATAATAAAGTCCCAAAATTTTCGTAAAAATGCACATCAGTCATTTAAAATCTTGTAAGCAGTGGAAACAGAATATCCGCTTTAGAAGCCATCACTAAACATTTCTTAGCTAAACAATTTTCGACAAACGAGATACGAATATAATGGCAGGCGAACAGCGAGTAAGATACCTAAATAATTTACAAAGTTGGCACTTCTGTTTGTATTGGTAATGTATACTGTTTTACGAAATTCATGTGAATTTATAACACAGTAAATCTTTTGTCTTTTTATTTCATTTAAACTCCAAATTGATTTTAATGAGTAATTAGAATATACATACGACGCCTTCAATAGACCATGGCTAAGATATTTTTATGACAATGATCAAAAAAGAGGGCCTCAATCAAAAGTGTTCCACAAAACCTGATTAACCTGAGCCCTGCCACCGGATCGACACGACACAAAACTGGATATAATAAACTTTATAAGAACATGTGCAACCAATCTGAGGTATCAAACTGTTTGTGCAATGATCAGAGACCATCAGGTGTCCCGTGCGCTCGTAAATCGTACATCAACCATGCCTTTGCATTATTTATGCAAGAGGAAGACTATCGAGATTGTATGGTACTTCAAAATGATGTGCAAGCTGTGTTCCAGTGGAGCTTGATGAACCGTATGGCATTAAATACGTCCAAATGCTATACTTCCCAATATAGTTTGATTATAAAAAAGCTGGTGATTCAATATCTCGATCAGACACTATCAAAGACCTGGGTGTCACATTCGATCGAAAGTTAACCTTCCATGGTCTTACCACTCTAGCAAAAGAATCCTATACAATTTTGGCTTTGTTTTGAGGAATTCTGGGGATTTCACATATGAACCAATCATAAGGCTTTTATTTGGTGCTTTAGTCCGCAGCAAGCTAGAAACAGCTATGTGTGTGTGGAATCCGCTTGAAAGTACTTATGTACTCCTTCTCGAAAAGGTAAATAAATGTTTTCTTGGGCAGTATCCATGCATACCTTTACAAACGTATGCATGGATACTACCCCTAAATGTATCCCACAAAATTTCTACATTAGGCTACAACTCCCTCGAGGTTAGGCAAAAACGACATCAGCTCACAGTTATGTGTAAAGTTTTCAGAGGTGATATAGATGCACCGAGCTTACATGATGAGCTATGTAGAATCTTTGTATCGGGCAATTATAGTTGGAGCGTAGGCATAGATTGTGCACTAGTCCGACACATCGTACTGTGGCTCGCACTAACTCACCTATACCGAGGTCTCTCTTCTCTCAACGCTCTTCTCCAAACCAACCCTGCTTGTGATATATTTGCGGATGGATGGCAGACAATTTTAATAGAGTGCTTGCGTTTTGCGGGAGGAATGGATGAACGGTATTTTGATGTTTTAGTTAATTACAATAAACTAAGTATTTATTAATTCTTTTTTGTGTAATTAATTACTTACTGTAATATTATTGTAATTGGCTCACGCCTTTTTATTAAAGTATAAGTCATCTGTCAGTATTTGATCACCACGGCCCATACTCCCTTGTAACACCGATCTTATGCAGCGTCTAATATATACTTATAGAATCGAAAACCGATACATTTCGCATGTAGAGGATTGATCCGGTCGCACCATTATGAGATTCAACTGTTTCTTCGTATTATACCACCGACGCTTCTTAGTCTGCGGGATAACTTGCGACGGCCGGAGCGACGGCGGGGCGGCGCGACGGCGATGTACCTAATCAAATGCATTAAAAACATAAAGCGCTGTGTACGACACGGGCGACGGCGGGGCGCGGCGCGATCGAGCGATGCCCAGGCGGCGGCAGAGCGGTGGCGGCGCGGAGCGACGAGAACAAACTAGTTTGGTTTCGCCGCTCGTGCGGGTACATAGTGTTGCATTTTTATCACAGTAATAAACAGTAGTTTTCGCTAAAACATAATCGAATGTCTCGATACTCATTCTTGTGTAATTATAGAACTTTCTTGAATGACTACGTAGCTCGTAATTAAGTGTAGAAAATTCTCCCAAACTGCATCGTCATTGATTTATTGGATGAACACCATCTCTAGGTAATAAAAGTTCTCTCATTAGGAGACTGGGCTCCAATAGTTATCTTCGACGTGAATTCATGTTTATTACACCACTACGTGTTGAAGTTTGTACTAAATACATGATAGGACGTGGGCCGAACCATATTGGATAGTATATTACATTTTTCCATCGCACAAAATTATTATTATTACCTGGTTTTGTACCGGACCGCGTTCGATGGTTCGGTCAGACCAAATCCGACCATATGTTAAGGCTATAAGAAAGAGCGCGTCTATCCTGAACATAATCTTTAGCGTTTAATAAATCCTCTTTGAAGATAGTTTTTCTGAGCGGGATAAAAACAGAGTCCTTAATCCTTTCAATGGGTGTTTGTGGTTTTATTAAAGAACATTAAAAAAAAATCTCTTTACTTGGAGGAATAACGTTTTTCCTAAAATGTTTTATATTTAATACTTATAAAATAATGCACTCAATGTTGCTAGTTGAAAGTCAAAGTTTGCAATGAAACGGACAACTTTGATTGCCACTCACAATAATTAATAAACTGTAAGTTTTAGTCCTTCGAAGTATCTCTTAAGCAAACGTATTTTAATTAAACTTAGTTGTGTTGGGGCCTGTGTCGTGTTGATAAATTTATATAGTTCCTGCACAAAACTTTTTTGAGAAGTAGATTAATGATTTATATATAATATACTCAGGCAAAATAATATTTTTTAATTGACTTGTCACTAATGCGGCTTCCTGGATAAAGTCATATATATCATACAGACACAAGGGATTTTCCTAATATTAAAAAAATAGTTTTAACAATAAAACAACCGACTTCAAAAACACTATTCCAAAACAATAAATATAATATGCACTAAAAAGTATGAAAATAATTGCGTATTTTTAAACATTCAACTTCATTCCGCGCTTCACGTTGCTCGTCAGTCTGACTTGCTCTTTTATATCTTTGACTAACAGCATTGCGAGTTCTGATATTTAAGTTTGTACGTCTAATTGGTGGCATTTACAAAAACGAATATTCAGCTTTTTCATCAAAAAAACTTGCATTCTTCCTTATAACCAATTATATCCCTAGTTTTATTAGTAACGAGATTGTTAGTCTATTCAAACTAACCGAAACTCCATAATATTAAATTGAACTTTTAATATTAGGCGTGATGGCTCTGAACTAACCGTGATGTGCAATAAGAAATTCAGTTTTCTTATCTACTTTTTGATCCAAATAATCACATAATTTATTTACCAGTATATTATCAATAAAATAACTCCGAAAATCATCTGTTTTGAACGATATAGGGTTTTTTAGATCCTCTTTGACGATATTTGCAGCACGCATTATTTTTTTAATTCTATGTCAGACGTCTTAAAGTTACATTAAAAGGGTTTATATTATTGTCCACAGAACACAACAACATCTACAATAAGTATTAGCGAAATCGGTCCAGCCGACGCGTGTTGGCTTGACCAAAGGAAGTAGGTATTAAATTTTTATATATATAGATACAATAAGTGGCAAAAAAAAATAGAATAGATGTATGAAATGAAAAATAGAGAAATGGGTCACCTAAACGAGATGAGAATTCTACAAAAATTTATTGGATGCATAGCAAAAAAGAAGTAAATTTACGTGAAAAACTGTGATGAGAACAATGTTATTCAGTGGACGTGAATTATAAGGTTATGTGGAGTATTCGTCAGTCCAAATTCCTTCTCTCTAGAACTGTTATGCCTCTAATCGACGTGCGAACGAGAGTGTGCGCCAAGTAATGAGAACTCGATTCTACTAGGAAACGTAATGAAATGCAATGAAAATTGAGTGACCTGAGAGGTGGGCTTACGAGCTATTCCTGAAGGTACCCACGTAAATACCACACTTGACACAAATACGACACGTCTATCGTACGTACGTTATATCTAAATGGTGACGTCGATTTTTAGGTGACGTGTGGTGCGATAGTGTCATTCAGCGACAGTAATTTGATCAAAAAGCTCGTAACTATACTATCCATGATAATTGCGGTAGAAGATCCGTAAGACAAGGACGTCACATCGAATTGAAAACCAATAGAGCCATTCACATAGAACACACTTACAAGCTTATACAGAGCTATAACTCACCAGATTTGAGAGCAATACGCCAGTGGGAGGCATCTTTGTACAGGATGTTGGCTAGATTATGGGTACCACAAAGGCGCCTATTTCTGCCATGAAGCAGTAATGTATAAGCATTACTGTGTTTCGCTCTGAATGGCGCCGTAGCTAGTGAAGTTACTGGGCAAATGAGACTAAACATCTAATGTCTCAAGGTGACAAGCGCAGTTGTAGTACCGCTCAGAGTTTTTGGGGTTTTCAAGAATCCTGAACGGCACTGCATTGTAATGGGCAAGGCGTATCAATTACCATCAGCTTAATGTCCTGCTCATCTCGTCCCTTATTGGCATAAAAGGATAGCGGTATAATGTGAGCCGATTTGAAGTGGTATCTCGCTTTGGCTTAGGCTTCCGTTGATATAAAAATTAATACAAAAAATAAATATTCGTTTTTAATTTAACTAAATTGTAGATTATAAAGCTTACTCTCAAATCCTATTTATGATCCTAATATTGCAGCTCTTACAATACGCTCATAGATTAAAATAATAGTAAGAATAATTTATACATTCATCACACCGCGCTTGAGAGTCGAATTAGCCCTTAAAGAAAGTGGAATGCTATTCGTAAAGGGTGGAGCCGTAAAAGTTACCCCAATGAAAAATCTAATATCACTCAAGTGGGGCAAAACTCAACAATTGTGGCTCATGAATTTTAAACAGGCATTTTCTTTACAAAGACCAAATAGATCCCTCCGATATTCATTTAGACTGTTCTTTTAAAATAATGACGTATTTACTTTCTGTTATTATCTATTATTAGCATTGTTAAAATTTAAGACAATTTTACTGATTAAAATAAAAATACAGAATTTGCAATTGTGTGGTTTCGTGAATCCACGAGGCAACTGAATATTTTTGTCACAAAGTAACAAATTAATATCAGCATGATAATCGAAGGAAAAATAACAATTTTATATAAACATATTAAGCTTTACTTATTCATAAAATAAAAATATACTGTAATAGAAAGAAATTTTAAATATTGTGTGGGTTCCAACCTACCCTTCCTTTCGCGTCTTTCTACCAGATCTTATATCTGGCGCTTTAGACACCGCCAAACTGACTTCAAATGAGTACTAGATATCAATGGTTCAACATCACCCCGTGGAGCCCAACATGCTATTGATAGACGAAAAAATTGGACGCGATCTACTAAAAGTTTCACTTTAAAAGAAAGTTGCTTTCTATAAGTATGGGCTTAGCCCTGTGCTTTCCTGGGGCATAAGAAAAAAGGGAAGTCCTAGGCCCAAGGGTGTAAGAGGCGACTTAGGGCAGGTCCCTTTGCACAGGATGCTGGCTAGATTTTGAATTTTTCTGTCATGAAATTACAATGTGTAAGCATTATTGTGTTACGGTCTGAAGGGCGCTCACTAACTACGGCGCCCTTCAGACCGTTTTTTTTTTTCAATGTTTATTCAATTTCACTAAATTAATAGGCAAATGAGACTTTACATCTTATGTCTCGAGGTGACGAACGCAATAATTGTAGTACTGCTCATAATTTTGCTCCTGAGCGACTCTGCATTGTAATGGCCAGCCCATTACAATAACCATCAACTGAACGGCCTATTCGTTGCTTCCATAAAAAATGGCGCAGATATCTCTGCACACAATGTGCTACAACAACAGAATGGCAAAAGGTTTCTACTCTCTGTCTTGATATTTTATTAAAAAACGATGTTATCTCACATTCCAATAGCAACTAAACTAGTCTTACAAAACTGTGTTTTTAAAACTAATGCTGAGTGATGATGCCAAATTACGTTTTAGCTTAAGAGATGAGACATTTCTGAGGGATATAATTACACTGTAAATTTATTTTGCTGCTTATCTTAATACCGCTTGGGCTCTTATTATTAACATTGCGAAATTACCTTCCTAACAAATATTTATTGAAGCAACTCTGTGGAAATAAATAACTTTTAAACTTTGTGATTACATTTTTCGCTCTTTGAGTGGATGTCTCTAACTTTTAACGACTTTGAATGAGGATAAAACATTTTACATAATATTGTGAGACCTCTTACATTTTTAAGAATATTTTATTGGAGGACACACATACGGGTCTATACTCTTGTGTTACCAGGAGAAACACAAAAGCGTTCTCTCACTTATAAAGTGTCAAATAAATGACAGAGCCTTAAGTCACCATAAAGGTTGAATCCTATAGTAATAATTTAAAATCTACATATTTATGTGTCTACGTTTGTTTCGAGGATGATAAAAAAGGCACTGAGGAAGAAATTCCCAGACCTTTTTTAAAACTCCCCAAACTTTTAAACTTAATTTTATTGTGCTACCTTACGTACCAAAAATTTAAGTTGAGGCGTAAAAAGATGATTATTACACCGTCTTGTCAACAAGTGCCTATTTGGTTAACTTTATATAGCAGTATTAGAAAAATATGAAGTAGGTGTCATTCAACTCAGAATAGTTTGCTCACACAAATTATTAATTAATAAATACACAAACTTATTACAGCTAGCATTGGGAGTTGCACGTTTGACCGCTGTATTTAAACGTGGATGAACATCCACCAAAGATGATGTTCGTTAGGGTTATGTTACAACGAGAAACAACGCGACAACTGTTTCCAAACACTTATAGCCTTACAAATTAACTTGGTACTAATTATACCTGAGAATAAATTAAAAATATATACAAAATATTTATAAATATCCATTTTCTTTGATTGGTTGATTCGGACGTTTGAAGTTTCCCGCGTTTATTTGCAAGGCTGCCTGGCATTCGGTAAACTTCAAAGTTATAATTGTCAGCGATATAGTCAACATTTTGTATATTCTTGGTTTATTTCAAGTATAACTTTTGATCAAGTTTATTTGTAAGGCCATTAAACTTTATCATCTTCTATTGCTACGAAAACCGAGATTTGTGCAGATAACACCAACCATCGGGCCTATACAGGTCTATAGTACATGAATAGGTACACTTGTTTATCACGCCAATACGATGCGCTGACTATTTCACATTTCGAATCTATTTATTTTAGTACGTATGGTATTTTCTTTACACTTTTATAGGATTAAAGAGGCAATTATTCTGGAATGAAACGCAAAGGGCGTCAAACACTTCACATGAAGCAAACTATCCTAAACAAACATAATGTTTTCTTTAACATCTAATAGGAAACCGAGAACCTTATGTTATAACTTTGTTAGATACTTGTCACGTAAAGCATATTTATTTAGGTTCTCAACAGCTTGTCGGTACATTCGTTTAATGTAATTGATTTTAACAACAATTAAAATTAAATAAGAATTCCCTTTTAGTGATGACCAGCAACAATAACTGGAGGCAGCTAAGTTTAGTTTAGTTTAGCTAGTTTTCCATGCTATATTTTTGAAGTGAAAACTTCTTTAGTGGCGTTGAGCACTTTTCTCGGGATGGGTATAAAATGATAAAATCGAGTATTGTTTACTTGGTCACACGTAACTTAGTCTTTATACAAATGAAACAGTTTCAATTATGATTCACATAACCTGAATCGGGAAAAATCCGACAGGACTGGAAGACACACCTCTCATGAAAACCAATTTCTACGCGTAGCTTATTTATTTATTATGACAACATAAGGTGTTAGAAAATAATGAGTAGCCTATGTATTATTCGGCGCTTCCAACGTCAGTTACGCTCTCATGTTTTTTTTATATCAGAGGGGGCAAACGGGCAAGAGGCTCACGGGATGGGGAGAGGTGAGGCAACCGCCCATGGACATCCGCAACAACACGTGTCAAGAAATGCGTTGCCAGCCTTTAAGGTGGGAGTATGCTGTTTTCTTCAAGGTCTCTAAGCCGTATCTGTTCGGGAAGACCGCTGCCGGTAGTTGATTCCACAAAGTGGCTGTGCGAGGCAAGAAATTTCGAACAAAACGCACGGTTGTGGAAATCCAGACGTCTATGATCGTCGTGATGTGGATGGTACTTTGCACGTAATGTCCGGTGGTGGAATTCGGCCGCTGGAATCAACCCGAACAGCTCCTCTGAGCACTCCCCGTGATAAATGCGGTAGAAGATGCAGAGAGAACCTACATCTCTACGCAATGCTAGAGAATCAAGCCGATCGGAGATGACTTGATCGTCGATGATTCAAGCCGCACCTCGTTGTATGAGGTCAAATGGAAGAAGCTCGTACTGGGGAGCACCCACCCAGAGGTGAGAGCAGTACTCCATGTGAGGCCGAAATTACTGTCTCGCCTTACTGAGTACACCAAGCTTTTTTGAGGGCAGTTTGGCCTTCTCTTCCAAGTGACCACGGAACTGAACCTCGCTAGATATATCGACGCCAAGTATGCCAATACAGGCTATGGCAGTTAGAGGAGTGATCTCGAATCAAGAGGATACGACAAAGAGAGACTTTTTAGTAGTGAACGCACAAACTTTTGTCTTCTTGGGGTTGAATTGGATTAAATTTTGTCGGCCCCATTCCGAGACTTAGTCTCGATTCAGACACAAGTTTGTTCCGGTTCTCGTCGACGCTATCCCGGGTCATGTTGGCACAGCCGGTGTAGGAAGCATACCCTACGTGAATGATTTTTGATTTTTCTTCTTACATCGAAGGCTTGGTACCACAAACACATCCACACCAGGCAGCATCTTTTTCTGCCTAGAAGCAGTGCTATGCAAGCATTACTGTGTTTTGGTTTATAGGGTGCCATGTTATGTTAAGTGATGAGCACATTTGCAATGCCTCTCAGAATTTTGAGTATTTCAAGAACCCTGAGCGGCACTGCCTTGTAGGGCGTACCACTAACCATCAGATGAATGACTTGCTTGTTTAGACAAGCTTATTATCAAACATACAGTAGTCTTAAGACTAGATATAATTGAGATATAATATTTATAACTTAGATAAATATACGTAAAGACTCATACAAAGAAGATTAATAGACTTGATATAATATTTAAGTTACAACAAGTGATTGGTTCAAAAAGTGCATCTCTATTATGGAACATACCTTATATAATATTTCGTTAGTTGTCCCATAATAAATTATACGGAAAAAAGGTAATTGGCTCTATCATATAAACCTTTATGATAACAAAGGGTATTTTTCCGAAAAAATAAATCTAGCGAAGACGTATAACTTATATTGTTTTATACCTCTGAGAGTTTAGGAGGCTTCAAACAATATGGAAGTTCCTAATATTATTCATTCATATTCATAGCAAGCTTGAGAATCTTATTTATATTTGACAATCAGTCGACCGCGAAAGTTTAGATGAGCCAATCTGTTTATCGAATCTTTTTTGTTAAAGATCACACGGATTTTAGCTTTTATACCTAATTCATATGTTTTCTATAAGATTTTTTTTACGGATATAGCTAAAACTACTACTTCCAAAAAATTGAACGCATCTGTTAGCAACTCAGCTGTTATTACGTGAAGTGTGAAGAAGAAGTATGTAAAGCAATATTTAAATTTGAACGCGTTACAATATCTGATGAAATAAATATTGCCAAAAGTTTTGAGCCCAGAACCACAGGTGATCTATGGTGTATTTCCGTAAAAAATCTGAAAAACGTTATTGCTGTTATAGCTAGCACCTTATCTTATGGTTATATTAAAGTGCAACAACGAACAAACGAGTGCAGATGGAAGAAAAACCCTTGAAATGGCAAACCAAATTGGAGGAACGAAATGAAACTCACGTGAAGGGATTTACAATTAATAAACATTCTGCATATGATGGACGTGTAACGATTTCCGCGTTTATTTGCAAGGCTGTTTGACATTCGGATAACTTCAGGATTATCATTGTATTGACAGTGTTATCAGCGATATAGCCTTATACCAAGTTTATTTGTAAGTATGTCCTATTGTAAAAACTGCAAAAGGCGATGCCGTCGGAATTTTATGTTTCAATATCACTTCATGGTGGTAAGCCTTACTCAATCTCACTTACTAAGGTAAGTCTTGCTCGATTCGTTATATCATAAAAAATTGCATTCTATATAAAATTATTTCCATCAATATTTAGCATCAATACTCTTATCTTATTATTATAGAAACAGGATATTAAAGTGAATTAACTATAGTACTGTAATGACTTCATGTAATTATGTCAAACAGATAATGTCCCCAGAGAGAGTTATATTATGGTTCTGCGGCTCGTTACTACAAATTGATAATATTACCATATTCGTAGCTTCTAATTATTATCAGAATATATTATCTCATACCATTTATTTAATGATAGTAATGAAGTATCAAAGGTATTCAAATCCCTTTAATATTATCTCAAGGCTAAAGCGATCAGAAAACGATTTTTTCAAATTAGTTATTTCAGTATTAGGTTACTGTATGCTTGCTCTTTTTAATATTTTTTTAGGTATAATCTTAGTAAACCATCTAATTTAATATAATATATTCTATATAGACATTGTTTTTAATAAAACAATAAAATAAAAAACATACATTGTGTTTTCATGCAATGGCCAAGTCAATTTATTTAAAACATAAAATATTTTTAATATTGAAATGGTTACGGTAACATGTTGTTAGGATAGCTAATTACGTAATAACTTAAGACAGAGGCATTAAGTAGAAATTAAATAAAATGAGTATGACTCTTGACATGAGATGACTTTTTATTTACTACATGGGTCTCATAACTTAAGAACTGAGTTGCGAGACTTGGATTTTTTTGATGGCATCTCATTTATTTTTGTGGATAAGACCTACTTTGTTCCTTTTCCCGAATATTCTACTTCTTGAATACAAACAACAACCTATCTTCTTAAAACTCACTCTCTGTCTCTATGGGTTTTTCTCGGAGGCTTTGATTTTATGATTTTTGAAAAGTCTGGACTTCTTAGTCTATTGCATTCACAAACTGAGAATGCGCTTTAATACTTCCAAACTCGACATTAATTAAATATAAGCCGCCCAGACTTATAACTCTTGAAAATGCAACACAAACACCAAATGCTTAAATAACTTTGTAACCGGTATATATTACATGAGTTTACAAAGTAATTAGTCAGTCAGTGAGTGACAAAATTAATTAATTATTAGACTAGTTATAATTCTAATATTACTGATTCAAACTGAATGAAATTTGATATATGCCGTGTTTAGACAATGCTTGCTTGGTTTCTGAATTAAATTCAGACTTCTAGTCTTATCCACAACTAAGGTAAAGGTGCTCAAAAATGGCCTGAACTACCTGGAGAAAAGGATGGTACGGTCGTGCCGTTTGTATTTGCTCGACTGTTATGTATTTATAAAAGCAGTAGGTATCATATGAATTGGAAATATTGTTTGAATTTCAGGTTTCTGATTATTTAAATGAGGATTGCACTTATAGAAAGCTTTTGTTTTAACGACTTTTTAAATTTACTTAGAGATAAATTTCTTATTTCTTTAGATATTTTGATGTAGTAACGTACACATTGTCCTTGAATTGAATAACCATAGTTATGGTGTTTTTATTGTATTGTTTATTTTATATCTAATAGTAAGAGAAAAAAGACTACGAGTCACCTGATGTCAAGTGATCAACTCTACCCACATTCTTCTGCAACACCAGTAGACGCTTCTGTCTCCACGCTTTTTCTGAAGAGTTGTCTGTCTGTCCATGTTGTATTATCCTGGAAACACCTCACAAGATTGTAAATTATAAAAAATAAAAATAGCAGCCAATGTTATTTTAAAATTGCTGGTAAAATAGATCAAGGCGTAACAATTTTATTTCTTATATTATTAATATTTTAATTAAGACATACAGACAGATATTAATAAAATAGGTTTATTACACTTGATTTCACCTGATTCCTAAAGCCAAATTAACACCACAAGTTACAAGCTTATTTACCAGCAAGCGTGGCGTTCTTCAAATTCAAATATTTTATTCAAAATAGGATGTGACATCAGTTATATCATCACTAACTCACAAAACCACCACCCATTCTAAAAAGAAAGCCTCAGTCCTGAGAAGAACGGGCGCAACAAACTCAGCGGGCTTTTTATTCATCCAAAATTTGTTTACAAAGTAATATTGTACAATTAAACTTACTATTTAATAGCCTGAGCTTTAATATCGATAGCGTTGCCCCATAGCAATATACCATACGACATAATACTATGGAAATAACTAAAGTAAACTAGTCGCGTCGTATCTATATCAGTTAATTGTCTAATCTTTTTAACCGCGTATACTGCAGAATTAAGTCTGTTCGCCAATCCTTCCACAGAGCGGCTTCCAAGGAAATTTAATCCATGTTTAACCAATCTCATACGTAAACATCTTGGCGCGATCTCTCCAGTTCGAAGAGACAGGGTTACTTTCAAAAGAAACATAAGGCCGGTACCGCTTTTTTGATTCCTTTGGTGTTCCAGGAGAGTATGGCCAGCTGTGATGGTAATCAGTGTCACTAAGTTGTAACGCATGTATGTCCTCCAAATGATATTTTATTAATAAACGGATCCAGATAATAATTTACATAATTTTCAAAAGTAATTAAAACATAACAACCATTTCAATATTTTACAACATGAGTTTTTAAAGTTTTTATGTAACACTGTTAAATTCAAATTCAAAAACACTTTATTCATGTAGGTCACTAAAATGACACTTATGAATGTCAAAAATAATATATAAATATTGTTTCTTATTGAATTTACCGCTACTTCGTAAAGGGTTGAGCTAATGAGAAGGAGTAGCAAGAAACTCATTGCCACTCTTTTAAGCCAAGATTTACATTTTAGTTGTTTTACAAATCATTTCAATTACAATATATGCAAAGTGACGCAACAAAAATATTCAAAAGTCAAAAACTGAAAGGCTTGCATGAGTAAGTCAAAAAAAGAAAAAAAAAGTAAATTAATACTTATAAACACAAGAGTTATTGAGTATAGTATATGCATCAATCCACACATACCGTAAATAAATTTTAAAAGTTCCGGTTTCCGGGGTTTCCGGCATAGGTTAAGTCTTCAGTGAGATATCATATCATCCCCACCATCTGGATGTGTGGCGGTCCTCCACCGTGCACTTTAAATCTGTGGAATGAGCTTCTTTGTGCGGTGTTTCCGGGACGATACGACAAGGGTACCTTCAAAGAAAGCGCGTACACCGTCCTTAAAGGCCGGCAACGCTCCTGTGATTCCTTTGGTGTTGTAATTGTAATCCTGATCCATAAAAAACAGAGAATGTTTACATTCACTGAGTACATACCGCCCGACACTATCGCAAATGATACAAAATCATTTAACAACCTTAATTCGCTAGTCAATCTGTGAACAAACAAAACCAAAATATCGAGATCTCATCGCACGCCCAGTTCAGATCCCTTTGTTATGCTGTACATGTTCATGCTGGTTATACTCATGAGTTCATTAATCACTCCTCGCCTCGGAACAGTTTTGTGCAGGAACGATATTAATATTATCAGCAACACACAGCCATCTAAGAAACTCACAAATTTAATTAATGTTTCACGTTCACTTAAAAGTTACTTAGAAGTTATTTAGCTCATAATTTTATTAGTATTTTAAATGTTATTCATGTACAAACAGAAAATATCAACTCCATACTTACTTGTATTAAGTGAATTGAAACAATAATCATTGGATACTTATATTTTAAAGGCCCTTAATATGATTTCCTCAAATAATAATTATATATTGACATAATGTCATTCTTCGAAAATAAAAATTCTAACGAATCTATATATTTTTACTCACGATTATGTGAGGTTAATTCAATTTACAAATAAAAATAAACTCTCAAGTGTGAGTCGGATTTGTGTACCTTCAAACAATATTTTATGTATACCTACTCTATGTGCTTCTTGTTTTTATATATAATAATATTTTTTACTCTTTTTAAATTTTGGTTATATAATTTTAACTGACGTTTACTTTCGTAATTTTCATAACGTAGCAAGAGAGACATGTGAAGAATTTTACAAACCAAATAAGTGCAGTGGTTGATTGATTCATTTCGTCGAGGTTGATTTATATATCACCATTAAAAGATTTAATCGTTTAAAAATTAATGCTCATAATGATAAAACTTTTTCAAAATTAAAAGTACTGAAATCTCTTTCGAAAGTCAATATATTTTTGTCAATTTAGTCACATTGACGCACTTACAAAAGTCCAATTAGCCATATTTATAATTTGATAAAGGCTGTCAGGTCAAGATATGTTCGTGTTCGTGTGCCGCCTTGCATCACAAATAGATACATTTTGTATGATTAGTTTTAGATTGATCTGTTTGTTGTTTGCTGTGTTTGTTGTTCTTGTTTGTTTGTAACTGTCACATTCGGTAATACCTGTAATGATAGTTGCTATGTGTGTGAAATAAATAAAACTTCAAACGTTCATGAGTAACAAATATACACACAAACCAATAAACAAACATACAAACTTTTGCCTTTATAATATAAGTGTGATTTTTGATTAAAAACGTAAAAAGCCACCGACTGAACAGATCTTGATCAGAAAATAGGGACAGACTGCCAAACTTAAAACTTATAGCACCCCTCTTTTTCGTCTGGGCTTAAAAAATATCTAGCTGCTACTCCACTGATGTCACTGTCCAAAACGGGTTCTAAATCCAAACTACGCAGCTTAATCTGAAAAAGTGTTAACATTGCTGCCTATTGACCAATAATATTTTAAACAATTGGAGTAAACGCAGATATGTATAGTGGTCTATATGTATAGAACGTCATTGCCTAGGTCCTAAGGAATGACTGTAAAGACCAATGTCAGCTGAGCAATACAGCCGCATTTAAGCGGACTTCTTGCGGAGTGGACTGTGTGCCGGACTAGGAAACAGCACCGCAGGCGGCACTTAATCCGGTCTTTGTTTGTAGTCAACTGGTTCAAATCGTTTTCCTCCTCTTCACAATACTTTTCGCAGCGCTTTACTTCGCGAGAGGAGCGAGTTCACTTGGCACAAGCGCGTGGGCGACCGTGAAGGCATCCGGTGACCGACAGATACGGTGGTTCCGTCCATAGATAATACACTATATACTAGGTTCCGTCCTTGCTAATGGCGCGTGGTGCAGCGGGCGCGGTGAAGTGGGGAAGAGAGAAAGAGCGTGATAGGAGAAGGAAAAGAATAGATAGATAGTGGTGTAAGCAATCATTACGAGAAGAATTTAAACGTGAAAAAGTGATAAACATACTGTTACCACCAGGTACAAACATATAATTGTTATGCCCACTACTTGGTTATGTAGAATTAGTAAGTTTATATATATTTTTTATACGGGCGATTTATGTACAAAACAATAATGAAGGTTACAATGACATAAATAGCAAATTTACTTAATGATACCACAGATTGGCAATGGAGCACCTGTCCTCAGGCTTTTTAATAATTTATTAATTTTATTTTAGGATATAATGTCGAAAAGAAGAATCCCGCAAAGTTTCTTACGCCCACTCTTCTCAAATTTTCGAGTGAGTGGCTGTTTTTGACGTTCAATAAGTGATTTCAAATACTATTTTCAATAAAAATATCTGAACTTTTATCTATCTCATCTATCACTTCGTCTAAATTTCAGTTGTCATAACTATTGCGGTGTATCAAATACAGCTTGCTGACAGACATTAGGACGGTCGGAAGGGTGGATAGCGTAGATATAGTAATTGGATTCCCGTTGATTACTGCTAGTTACGTATCTGTAAAATCTGTGACTTGAAAAAAATTTTTAAGTCGTAGTCAAGAACGTCGAGTCAAGAAGTGAGTACTAAGATGATTCGGTATTCGTTTTGGCTCTGGTGTAATCGGCGTGCGGTGCGAGTGCGGACGAGAGCAGGCGCCGGGTTAGCACTGAGCAGTTAGTCAGGGAAAACCATCAAACGAGGCGGTTGTGTCGCACGCGCACGCCGGGAACACCACGTTTTATTACGTAATCGTGTTTATATTTGTAAATTAAACCTTCTTTTACGATTATAAACTACTTACGATTGACTGATAATCGGTCTTGGCCCTTCATATAATATATAGTTACATATTAATATGTACCTACTGCATTGCAGTTTTCAGGCTACAAAATATAATGAATCCACAGTTATTACATAATAAAAATGAATAACCCGTGTCCTTTTTCATTACGTTCAATATAAGACTGCTCTACGCGGACACATAAACTTTATTCAGCAAACGTTAATTAAGTTAAGAGCCTCTGGTTAATACGCAAATAATGCATGATATTCGATGGTAAAAATGAATTTCGCTTCAAAATCTACGTTTTGAACAATATTTATTTTCAAACTGTATACCCCCTGATCAAATATGTACTGGCTTAAACTCAACGCCTGTAACGGTTTTTTTCATGAAAATAAAGGACAAGACGAGCAGGATGTTCAGCTGATGGTAATTGATACGCCCTACCCATTACAGTGCAGTGCCGCTCAGGATTCTTGGAAAACCCAAAAATTCTAAGTGGCACTATAATAATTCCGCTCGTTAACTTGACACAAGATGTTAAGTCTCATTTTCCCAGTAATTTCAATAGCTACATCGCCCTTCAGACCGGAACACTTTACTGCTTCACGGCAGAAATAGACGCCGTTGTGGTACCCATTGTGTATCCCGTGCAAAGGAGCGTCCCACTGGTGAAATATGGCGACAAATAGAAGTGTGCCAAAACTTGTGTTAATCTATAACGTGCGTCGGGTGGAAATTTGTGAACTTAATTTAATGAAATTTACATTTAATTTTCATCCAAGTACTATTACAATTCCCTAGGCAATTAAGAAGCTGTACTGATATTGCAGCACCTGCTGCTACTAAGCGATGTGTTAGTTCACAGAAAGTTAAACAATAAACGAAAATAAATAAATTCATAAATTAACTTTTGATTAAAAAAAAAAATCCAGATTTTATTTCACAACCTAGCAAACACTACGCATGAATAGAATATCTTTTGTTGGTTTTAAAAACTACGTCATCTGTAAAATGATAATATATTATTAATTTTATTACGATTTGATTCAGGCAAACAATGCTTACACACATAATTACATTAATTTAAAGCTAATACTGGTTTGCAACATATTGCTGTCAAATAGAGCAAGGCGCTACATTTTTTACTTCTACTATCAGATTCAGCTTGAACGTTTTTTGGCGAGCGACGAGTTGAGACGGGGCTCTGAGGACATTCAAAGACATATTATCTCAGGGGCTATGATAAAATTACTCTAAGAAGCTGCTCTTAGTCATAGTCAAAGTTCTTTATCTGCCAGAAATATTCACAAGTAAAGTTGTTACAAATTTAAGAGCAGGCACATGTTTTGTCTTGACAGACATGCAAATAGTTTTGTGGTTTCGCTTCACAATATCATAAACCTAAGACAATCAATAATTACTGCGACATTTAATTTTATCTAACGTAAAGCTACACCTAAAAGACCCTACAATACACAATTACAATAATTAATGAAATGCTAAGAGATATTGTAGTAAAAATAATCACTAGTATTGGTAAAAATAGTATTGGTGCCAGTTACCACTTCGTTTGATAATATTAATTTATTGAGTAATAACATTATATTTTGAATAGTGTTAATAATTTAAATATAAATCTATTTGACTCTGTCTCCTCTCTTATTTCTTTTGGTAATTTATTAATTTTACTTAGCAGACACTGAATAAAAGTATTACTAGCCAACTGATTATTGTATACTAAGCAAATAGAAAACTTGGAGCTCTGCATTGTTCTTATCTGAATTGATTTTTTGTCTTTTAATCTCTATAGTACCAGATACTTCATATAAACTGGTTGCGCTGGAAAATGTCAAGTGAAATTTTAAATAAAAGGTTATTCAGTGGACGGGAAATGAATCATAGGAATAAAAGGGGAAGGCTGTAATACAATAAAATATAAAGCTGTAGAGATTATAGTGATGTTCTTCTTTCTTGCACGCTTTATTAGGGTTCTGTACCCAAGTAGCAAAAAACGTAATCCTTATAGATTCGTCATGTCTGTCTGTCTGTCTGTCTCTCCGTATGTCACAGCCACTTTTTTCCGAAACTATACAGTTGAAACTTAGTAATTAGATGTATTTTATTAACCGCATTATGATTTTAACACAAAAATAGAAAAAAATTGGGTCTACGTTACAAATACAGTATATACACTGTAAATATCGGATAATTCCGATATTTTTTATTTAAATATTTACACCTTTTTCACTACACAATTACGATTTTGAAGAAGCAGGGGATGGAAAATTAGACAATTTACAGTATATGACCGCATATCTTACTTGAACTGCGTTACAAACAGAAGTAAAAAATCTGATGAAATAATATTGAGAAAAAGAAACAATGAAAATATGAAACAGGAAAACAATAAAGTCTGCATATATATTTGGTTATGTTTCATAATATGAGAAAATATCATCGACTTAAAGTCTGATAAGTATTTATT
This sequence comes from Leptidea sinapis, assembly GCF_905404315.1. NCBI lineage: Eukaryota > Metazoa > Arthropoda > Insecta > Lepidoptera > Pieridae > Leptidea > Leptidea sinapis. The sequence continues at coordinate 1,985,676 of NC_066301.1, forward strand.
TCCTTGAATCAAGTGCTATAGTCAAAATGTTAAAATACCCACTGTTCTTTACTCCAAAATATCAAACATTTCGGAGCATTAACACTACCACATAGTGATACTTGAGCTTGTATTAAAAGCACTTTCCTAGGCCCAAACCACAGCACAATATTTCCTGTCCCCAGACCCTTATTACGTTATTACAGAGACAATACTACAGTAATAACAACAAAATATCTCTGTCCCTTCACTGACACTTTAATATGACATTATACTATATTTGTAAGGTCCTACAACTTGGAATGGTGTTGTTGTTTAATTATATAAAGCCACGATTTATTAATTCAAGCTCCAGTTATTCGAGAATACAGTGTTGTTTTAGCCTCATATTTAAGTAAACAGTCCTTTCAATAAAATTTATTCAAACAAAACAAATCTTATAACTATATTTACAATGCTATGACTTCATAAAATTAAAACTATCATTACGTGGAAGAGTAGCAAGAACACTGGCAGCATTTCCGCGTTGACAGTCCTTTAATTTGGCGCGAGACGTTGGCATTCCACAAATTTTATAATCCTATGAAGATTCTTTATGATTTTTGGAAGCATTCTATACTCAGCTGGATTTTTTTACAGTTTCGAGGGACTTTTGTATTTTTAAACATTTTACCAACTGACGGGGGCTAAAACGCGCACTATTTTGCATGGTGGGGGGGCTAATCTTGCCACCCCACATCCTCATGGTAGTTAATCAAATCTCTGATCGTCCGTGACCCGTATTTAACCCGGTATGTGGCCACACTTCCACACTCCAGAACCATGTGTGCGGCCGTCTCTTCTACCCCCAAGCAAGATCAGCGCAGGTTAGTCTAGGAAGGGATAATTCAAATTCAAATATTTTTATTCAAAATAGGATTTAAAATCACTTATTGAACGTCAAAATCTACCACCCATTCAAAAGAGACTGCCCCAGACCTGAGAAGAATGGGCGCAAGAAACTCATAAAGATAAAATAAGGGATCAACGGTTATATTTCAATGAAGCCTGTATTTGACTTACCTGTTTCCGGGTTATAATAAATGCAAGTACCTAAATAATTATAAAAATAAAATAGCTATCAACTTCAAACATGCATAATATTATAATATAACACAAGTAAATAAAAGAAATCTAAAATATTTTGATGTTGGTGGTGATGACAAATGACTAATAAGAAAGATTAAATTTGAAAAGATTTCAATGTCGTTATTATTATGTTTAACTTAAAAATGTTGTAGTGAAAAAATATTTTTTGTTTCTTAGTTTCCTGTCTATAGTACAATATGAAACCCTATTGAATATAATTAAGTATTTCCTTGAATAGATTTAGCTGGTATTATAGAATTTTTGTTGTATTTTACTTCTAAGTTACTGTATTTTTCTATACTGTATACTACGATAATTGCTCTAACAATACAAAAACTGTATTGGTGTAAACTGTAGTTTTCCGAATAAAATAAATAAATGCATGTCAGTACCTAGTTGGAACACCCAGACCGCTTCAAGTATGCCTTTATCTTATGAAGAATAGGGTGGGTATATGCATGAATTTTAAAAATACTTAAATATTATTTTTTACACCCTAAAAATTATCTAACACATCAAATTATAGATAAAACCATTCTTGTTCAATTAAAAAATAAATATTCTTTCCCGAGTTATGTTCGGTCGATCATAATTATTTTTAAAAATTATTATTTATTACACAAATCACTAATTACAATAATATTAGAATATGTGTTACTTAATACAAGCGAAAGTGTACAGTAAAAATATTAAATAAGTGACAATCGAAGTACAGCGTCCGCGTCCATTCACTTGTTCAATCTGCAACTCAGCTCCTTCACACCGATGGGGCCCCGGTAACGCCCGGCAAGATATTTCGGGTATTCAAACTAAAAGTACTAAACCAAACAGAATAATTAGAATTAAAGAATAAAATCTTCTCCGAAACACGCTGCATGTAACGTTACAAGAATTATTCTGATCAGTTCAGTAGTTTTCGCAGTATAACCGAAGGAAAAACCGGCCATACATATTTTATTAGTCCAATATAGATTCTTGGGATAGACTCTGACGTCACACTGCGCTTCAACCAATAGCATTGCGTTTCGATGTTTTATGTTTTGCGCGTATTTATTGCACTTTTGTATATTTAATATTTATTATTCAGCATAAATTTAATAAAAAAAACTATTTAAGACAAAATAAATAATAATAAAGATTAGAAAAAATAATATTTTAACAAGTTCTAAGCGTTGGTAAGCCTTCCCTGCTGCCACTCCACATGAGGAATGACAACTTCGACAAAAAATGAGAACCACCGCCCATGCAAAGTCTAGAGATGCTCAGCCAGCCTTTGAACAAAGAGAAGTTATAATGGCCCGAAGTCGAATGGATTGATTAATTCATGATTCAATCATGATTGAGATCAACCTCGTAGAATAAAATGGCAATGGAGCGACCGCCTTCAGGCTATTAAAATATAATAAATTTTATTGCACGATATTACATCGAAACCATATTTTTATGAAAAAAAAAAAGAAGCTCGCTAAGTTTGTTGCGCCCATTCTTCTCATTTCTATGACATACTATTGTGTATGGGTGATAGTTTTTTACTTACAATAAGTGATATTATCATATCTTATATTGATTTTATTTGACTTTGAATAAAAGATGCCAGCTCAGTAGTGCTCCTATGTTTTCTGTGGTGTTGCAAGCGGTGATGATCAGCTCACATCAGTTAAAACTTACGTTCATTCGTCCTAATCTTAAATAAAAAATAACTATAAAACGCTGGTTTTATAGATATATATCGTAATTGGATTTTATGTGTACAGAATTTGATACATACAGAAAAAAAAGAAAACGGGAACTAGCATAACGTGTATTCTAGAATAATAAGGGAACATTATACATAACTATTATATTTCTACCTTGCAGGGCTGTCTCTCTAACGTATTACATCACACAACCTTCTTTCCCATGTAATTTAATCTTTAAAATACTTCTCAGCCGGGGTCACTGCACCATATTATGATACATACCCCCTTATTCATAATAGTCTGCTAACTTCAAGCATTGCTAATTCTCACTCTGTCTTCTTCTATTGACCTAAGTCAGAATGAGAAAAAACACTCGTTAGCGACTGTTTGAAGTTAGCGGTCAATTATGAATAAGGGGGTTAATCTTTAATTAAACCACAGTTATAGTGCCAAAAGTTCTAAATCTGTGTTTGTTTATGCAAAAAAGTTATAAAATTCACCTTCCTCAAAGGCCAGCAACGTAGCTGTGATTTTTTTTGTTGTTACCGGTGACCATTACGCTGTTACCGTAAGTTTGATAAAGATATCTGTGGTATTTTGAAAAATCTGGATATATTCTGCAGCTGAATGGACGAAGATTCAGTTTTCCGTTTATTTATTTATTGTCCAATTAGCACGGCAGTGCCACTTAAACCAATAAGACGAAACACAAAAAGGAAAAATTACAAACAAAAAAGAAATATTAATGAATTATATTACAAGTTATACAATTTCAATGCTCTCCGCGTACCCTAGTAGTTATTAATAAGGGAAGTCCACCCATCATTGAATGGGTTCCATTGAGCACTCTTGTCCAAGAGTGCGTTGAAAGATTTGCGTTCATTGGCACGCAGAATGGGTGCCATGGCTGGCTGCCAACGGTGTGATTAAGCGATTTATTTAACGGCATTTTTTAGCTGACCCGGCAAACGTTGTTTTGTCATATAAATTAAAAATGCATTAATAATATTTTAGGGGTATGAAAAATAGAGACCGATTCTCAGACATATTAAGAATAATATACATATAAAAATTAATTAAAAGCGATCAAGCCGTTTCGGAGCAGTACGGCAACTAACACTGTGACACGAGAATTTTATAATAAAATAGATAATTTTGAAGAAATTTAATCATGCTTCTCAAATGTGAAAACGCGTCCACAAATTTTCTTATATCGGAAGCTGCGTGTCAGACTGGACTGTACCAGATGCATTCTCCATACTTTTACCGACGACCAGAAACACATTTGCATGGACTGGTGTCGCCAAGTAAGATAAGTTCAACGGCGGTGACTTAAATGCTGTATTTGACATCGTCACAGGTGATGAAAGCTGGATATATTGCTACGAACCCGAAACCAAAAGACAATCATCTCAGTGGGTGTTTCGTTTCGTGGATCGGCCAACTAAGGTAAAAAAAGGAAGAAGTCAAGGAAAAAAGATTATTTGTCTTGCAAGGAATGCAAGACGTCAGCGCCCTCGAAGCAGGATCCTTCTTCACCACGACAATCCTTCAGCGCTCCGACTGTTGAATATTTGACTATTAAGTGTTGAGATAGTGACTCATCCGCCATACCGTCCTGACATGGCGCCCTGCGACTTTTATATCCTCAAGATCTACAGATAAAATTCGAGGTATTCGCTTTACTAGCTATAAAGATGCGGTGAAAGCGTACGAAAATGCCATAGAAGAGACCCATAATGAAGAATGGGCCCACTGCTTATCTCAGTGGTTCTATCGAATGCGACGATGTGTAGAGAGGAACGGAGCTTACTTCGAAAAACAATAAAAGTATTGGCAACTTTCTACATTAAGCCGTTTTTCATTTTCTAAACATTTTCAGTGTTATCTAGGTAGATAGGCAAGTTGAAGGTAATCCAGAAGTTCTATCAATACGTTATCCGTGATAAAAAACACGCTTATGTGTTTTTTATGAAAATACGGGACGAGACGAGCAGGACGTTCAGCTGATGGTAATTGATACGCCCTACACATCACAATGCAGTGCCGCTCAGAATTCTTGAAAAACCCAAAAATTCTGAGCGGCACTACAATTGCGCTCGTCACGTTGAGACATAAGTCTCACTTGCCCAGTAATTTAATTTTACTTTTATTTTTAATTTTACTAGGTACGGCGCCCTTCAGACCGAAACACAGTAATGTTTTCACATGGTTTCCAGGTCTTTGTCGACGCCCCTCTCGGAACGTCCAACTATTGCCTGGTCAGGAGTATAGTGCCTATCCGACGCCAACGTTACAGACCACCAGCAACCCGCCGCCTTTGGCACTACAAGTCAGCAGATTGGGATAGGGTGCGTTCCTTTTTTGTATCCTACCCATGGGGCAAGGTTTGATTCCCTTCGGATGATCCTAGTGCCTGCGCCGTTGCAGTAGCCGATGTGATGCTAAAGGGCATGGATATTTTTTTTATACCAAGCTCTGTAGTACCGATCTGTGGCAGATCACAGCCCTGGTTCGATGCATCAGTAAAAGCAGCATCCGACTGCATAAAACAGGGGTTTCGAACTTGGGTTGCGGTGCTGGGCACAAAGGATCTAAACTGCAAAGTTATTAAGAGGAAATACCACCATGCCTCCAGATTTTTTAAGTCAAATCGCCCGTGCGAAATCAAAGCACGTCGTCAAAATCGGCGAGCAGCTTTCCAGTTACCCGACCGGAATACGCAAGTTCTTGTCGTTGTCGAAAGCTGGTCTTGGTAACTTCAACCAGCCGTCCCTGTCGCCGTTGCACATGAGGAATGACACCCTGGCCCATACGACAAAAGAGAAAGCCGATCTCCTGTGCACTCGTTTTGCCTACAACTCGACTCTTGACGACAACGGAAAAACACCGCCGACCATCCCGCGGTGTCAGAGCTCTATTCCTGGAGTAGAGTTCAGACAGAAAACTGTTAGCGAGTTGCGAGCTCTGTTTTCGTTGGAAGTCAGAAAGTCGAGCGGGCCGGATGGCATTTCTCCAATCCTGCTTAGAACGTGTGCTCCTGCGTTAACGCCGGTGCTAACGCGTTTATTACGGCTCTTTTTCGAAAGGCGTAGTCTCTGACTCATGGAAGTCCGCCCTTGTCCATCCGATCCAAAAGAAAGGGGAGACAGTTCGGATCCGGCAAACTACAGGCCTATTGCTATTACCTCCCTGCTCTCCAAAATCATGGAGAGCATAATCAACCGCCAGCTCTTGGTGTACCTAGAGGGTCACCAGTTGATCAACGACCAACAGTACGGATTTCGCTGTGGTCGGTCGGCAGGTGATCTTCTGGTATACCTAACACATAGATGGGCGGCGGCTATTGGGAGCAAGGGGGAAGGCCTGGCAGTTAGCCTGGATATAGCGAAGGCCTTTGATCGTGTATGGCACAAGGCGCTCCTCTCAAAACTTCCATCATTTGGGCTTCCCGAGAGTTTGTGCAAGTGGACCTCCAGCTTCCTCACTGGGCGCAGCATGCAGGTCATTGTCGGCAGATATCGCTTGAACCCGAAGCCCGTGAATGCTGGAGTGCCCCAAGGCTGTGTGCTATCTCCCACGCTGTTTCTTCTGCATATCAATGATATGTTGGACACCTCCAACATACATTGCTATGCAGACGACAGCACTGGTGATGCCGTATACACGGGCTCTCTCGGGAAATCGTCGACCAGTGCCGGGAGAAACTTGTGTCTTCTATCGAGAATCCTCTCTTGAGAAGGTCGCGGAATGGGGTAAGTTGAACCTTGTCCAATTTAACCCCCAGTAGACTCAAATTTGCTCGTTTACCGCTTGAAAAAACTCCATTTGTCGTATCACCGCTCTTCGACAACACTTCCCTTAAAGCCTCGCCTAGTATCGGAATACTGGGTCTCGAAATCTCGAGCGATTGTCAATTTCGTGGCCATCTAGAGGGCAAAGCCAAATTGGCTTCGAAGAAACTGGGCGTCATTAATAGAGCACGGCAATAATTTCTGGCGCACATTCTAGCGCTCTACAAAGCGCAGGTCCGGCCACACATGGAGTATTGCTGTCATCTCTGGTCTGGCGCACTCCAGTATCAGCTCGATCCATTTGACCGCGTGCAAAGTAGAGCAGCTCGAATTGTCGAGGACCCAGTGCTCCGTGAACGGCTGGATCACTTGGCGTTGCGTAGAGACGTCGCTTCATTGTGTGTCTTCCACCGCATTTATCACGGGGAGTGTTCCGAAGAGCTGTTTAACCTGATTCCTGCCGCCGAATTCTACCTTCGCACCACACGCCACAAGTTAGTATATATCATCCCCACCATTTAGATGAAAAAAGAATAATAATTTTAATATTTAAATATGCTTAGAAAGGTAGAGTTAGAAATTGAAGACACAAATATTAGGAATTTGTAGTTATATTTATTAAAATATAAATATAAAAAAGTTGAGTTAATTGAGTTTTAACGTTTTTAAGATAATACTGGTACCGAACTTAGCAAGGCTTAACAACATCTTTTCTATTTTGTAAATTTTGAGGTTATATTAATATATTATGATTAATAGAATTAATAAATTATATTATTATAAAACATTAAAACTAAAATTTTCCTCAAGCTGGAAGTGATGGGGACCTCTGCTCATAGTATAAAAATGACATGATTTGCATTAAATTAAATAATAATATGAAAACAATACCTATATCGCTGTCCTTCTCTGACCAGGAAACAGCTGGTCAAATTCATTAACTAGGTTGAAGTTTGAACCCGATGACGTAGCTATAAACATACTGCGCATGGCAACTTTCTTCTTCGGGCGCCGGCCAGTGCGCATGCGTCCGTAGTGTCAGATGGTCGAGTGAATTATTTCACTCTCTGAATAACCTAAAAATAAAAATAGTGTTAAATAACTCATACAAAATGGCTTTTGGGTCTTTAGAGAAATTAGGATTAGCTTTGCTTATCGGTTTTGTGTTCTATATTGTTAAATGTATCGTTAATTTGGTTTATACGTTTATCATTGGACCGGCAATCAATAAAGTTGACTTCAAGTCAAAGGGAAAGTGGGCATGTGAGTATTTTGCATAACATCTAATTGCATTGTTTTGATGATAATGAAGTTTGGTACCTTGGTGTTATTTTCTATTAAATAATTTTCGACTTAATTTAACTAACGGCCGTTCCCAATATTCAGTCTATTTCTTACTTGAGATAAAAGTCGTGACTATCGTTGACTTTTCTGTCCCAATAAACTTACCTATCGACGGTAACTCACCTTATCCGTACACGCTGTCTGTCAATGGGAAGACGTTTAGCTTACCAGCGATAGAAGTTTGTATGGAAATTTCAATTCACGCGTCCTAATGTAAGGCAATAAGAATGACTTATAGTGTATATTGGGACAGCTTCAGATTATTGACAGCTAATTACTGGCAGTTGAATGATAGTAATTTATCTCTATCTGTAGATAGTATATTGGGAACGGCCGTAAATCCTTTCAATAAGAACTAAATGAATTTCAAATAACCGTTTTACTTACTACCTATTAGAAAATTATTTGTTAGTTTAAATTACTAATAATGTCGCCGTTGAAAATAAATGCAACGACTTATTTTCTTTTATATATAAATATTATAACAACATAATACTGAGCCTAGTAGAAAAACATATTATTTCATAGTTCATCGCGTCTATTTTTTTTTATGGATGAGTTGGATAAATGGGTGTATGGGTTCAGAGGAATGACAGGAGTATTGGCGTTTTAAAAAGGTTTACGTGCTTTTTTGAAGGTTCCCACGTCGTATCGTTTTACCTGTCCTTTGCACAGGAAGCTGGTATATTATGGGTACCACAACGGCCCCTATTTCTACCCTGAAGGCCGCCGCTGGTAGTGAAATTACTGGGCAAATGAGACTTAACATCTTATGTCTCAAGGAGACGAGCGCAATTGTAGTGCCGCTCAGAATTTTTGGGTTTTTCTAGAATCCTGAGCGGCACTGCAGTGTAATGGGTAGGGCGTATCAATTACCACCAGCTGAACGTCCTGCTCATCTTGTACCTTATTTTCATAAAACAAAAATCGTTCGGGTAACACCGCACTAGGAAGTTCATTCCACAGATTACTTTGTACATGGAAGAAAGTTTCTGGAAAACCGCACTGTAGACGAAAGCCACATATTCAGATCCGTAACATATAGATTTAATTATTTCAGGATGTATATACTTTGGACTTATGTATTACATATAATTCTGTTTATCATTCTTCAGTTCAATGACTCTCCAACACGGTTCAATTCAGGGCTCGGGGATATGATTGTTCAATATATTGTGATTTAGCTCGGCGATACAAATATAATCATACTAGCTGACCCAGCAAACGTTGTATTGCCGATGTTAAAATCGCGATACAAAAGTAACTGTTGATCGTAGAAGTTGTATGTATTTTTTAAATTTCATAATCAAACAAATTTAAAAAAATGTGAAAAAAATAAAAAATAAAATTTGGCGTGGACCACCTTAACATTTAGGGGTATGAAAAATAGTTGTCCGATTCTCAGACCTACCCAATATGCACTCAAAATTTCATGAGAAGCGGTCAAGCTGTTTCGAAGGAGTTTAACTACAAACACTGCGACACGAGAATTTTATTTATTAGATTATTAACTTATAAACCGGTATGGTACAAATCAAGATCCTTGTGAACGTCAAAATTAATACATATCCGTGATTCATTTAAATTTTAAATTACTCTTCGTATCTACTATAATATTGGAGTTATCGCCGAAAAACGTTTGATATAAATCGTAAATGTAATAATCATAAATGAGGCTGCATTTGTATAATTAATTAAAAGCATAACTTTTGTTTCCATGATATGGATCAAATAAAGCCTTAATTTAGCTCTGGACTACGTTATGCATTTGTAAAAAAAATGCAGATTAGCGTGTACAAAATACAGTTATATACAAAATACCTTAAATTACCTTTTCCTAAAAAATATCCAATGTGGAGCCACATCTGCAGTTTTCTTATATCATATATCGATTTCATTTACAATAGCAAAAAATTGTCTGTGGTTATATCTAAGTATATATCTCAGTAACAGAGCAGATCTATCCGAATTGTTGGGACGCTTTGCACTGTGAAAGGCTCGGTCTTTTCGTAAATTAATCAAATTTAAAAAAAAAGTCCACACCAGATGTGGAGATGATGGAGGAACACCACACATCCATCTGGATGGTTCCTCCACGATGCAGACTTCGATAAACTTTCTTTTAGATACAACGTAACTGTGTAATGAAATCAAATTAACGTTGTCAACCAATGACATTCTTATGTACGTCATTGTTCATAGTAGTTTCTTTGATTATCGCGAGTGTTACACATTTAAATAAAACACTTTTAAAGGATATATTCAGTTTTTATTTCTATTCAATGTGTTTTATTTTACTTTTGAATCTAAGATTCTTAAGTTCAGTAGGTATATGTAATTTACCTACCGTTTAATTAAGTATAATATCACTTGTGAAATTGTAATATCACGGCTTTGACAATACAACACGCCACAAGTTAGGATATCATCCCCACCATCTGGACGTGTGGCGGTCCTCCACAGTGCGGTTTTCAAGAAGCTTTCTTCCACGTACTGCAACCCTGTGGAATGAGCTTCCTTGTGCGGTGTTTCCGGGACGATACGACATGGGTACCTTCAAAAAAAGCGCGTCCACCTTCCTTAAAGGCCGGCAACGCTCCTGTGATTCCTCTGGTGTTGCAAGAGAATGTGGGCGGCGGTGATCACTTAACACCAGGTGACCCGTACGCTCCTTAGTCCTCCTATTCCATAAAAAAAATATACCTAAGACATATAATAATGTAAGAAACCTGTAAGGTGATAAAACACAAACTCCTGGTAATAATATATTTAATTATTTACACCTTAATTACAGTTTCCAGTAAAATAATTAGCTAAGATACTAAAACTGATGAAGAATAATATTAATTAGATAATTAGTTAGTTTTCTGAAATACCTACGTACGAACATAATTATTATTTTATGCATTATTACATAAACTGAAGACTGAAATAAATTATTACCTATGTATGTATTGTCTTTTACCACAAAATTAATTTATTTAAATAATATGAAAAACATGACGGCCGGCTATCGAGAAGGTCGCGGAATGGGGTAAATTGAACCTTGTCCAATAAACCCCAGACAACACAAGTTTGCGCGTTTATCACTAAAAAACACCATTTGTCGTATCACCGCTCTTTGACAACAGTTCACTTAAAGCCTCACCTAGTATCGGAATACTGGGTCTCGAAATATCAAGCGATTGCCTATGCCGTGGCCATCTGGAGGGCAAAGAAGTTGTACAACTAAATTGTACGTTTGACACAAGTTTGTGTGGTCACCAATAAAAATTATTCCTTTCCCATCGATTCGAAATCACTATTATTATCATACCTTTTATTATAATTATATCTTATTTTCTACATTTATATTTATAACATATTTATGAAAAAAAAAAACAATATTATAAATATAAAAAAAGAGTCCCGTCGGCGTTGGTTCACGACAATTCCGCTGGTGGTTAGCGAATAGTTGTGTAACTGACCCTTAATCCAGTTAATAAGCGAGAGCCTCTTGAGATGATGGTCGAGGCTCTTTGCTATAAGATCGTTTACGGAAATGACCAGTGGGACACTTATTGTTGAATCAACATCCCACATGTCAGTAACCTCGTGTGCTAGGTCTAGGTACTTCGACAATTTGTCTATGTCAAGGTTATCATCACACGGAACGGTGATATCAACAATAAATGCTCGACGCTCTAACCGATCTACCAACACAATATCAGGCTTATTAGCAATGATATTTCTGTCCGTGATGATAGATCGGTCTTAGTAGAGCTTGGCACGGCTGGTTTCCAGAACTGGCTACGGACATATATATAATACGGGATATATAAGTATATTATAATACGGGACTTCAAAATGCACAAGATTGTATCGAAGAGCAAGTTGCTGATGGATAATCCTGGCTACTTGGTTGTTTCTGTGCAAATACTCTCCATCGGCAAAATGAGAACAACCGGAAATTATATATCTGATAGACTCGCCAGGATGATAGTAGTTTAAAAATTGAGAATATAGAGAAATAGTCTCGTAGCTTGCTAGTAAAGTAATTTCGTCTTTTCAGTTACTTAACAACACTTTAGCTCTTCACAGGTCGTAAATTTGGACAGAAATGAATTTAAATATCGTTGTCACTCCCTCGCTAGTATGTAAATAATAAAGACGAGGAACGGAATCACTTTCGTTATTTATGTAACAAAACGTAGAAAGTACACTACAGATGTGAACGAACTTCGGTTTCCATATCAACATAATTTCACCAAGATAATAAAACATTATTATATATACAACCGGCTTACCTCGACAAGACCCTCGCAGAATTCGTTTTAATGTCTCAAACTTATCATTCATTCATTTTTTTGTTCTATAAGACAAAGGAATCTTTAGTGAAACTTATAACAAGATGTACCTGCCCTGCCTGTCAAACTTGCTCCAGCCGTTTCGGAGATTAGTCGACATGAACAGGCAAACAAAGTGTGACGGGGACTAAGATAATATATATGTCTAGATAGCATCTTGCTGTTAGACAACAGATGAAAACAGGCCAGGTTTATTACTTTAGTGTACTTGACAAGCTTCGTCTTACTTGACAAATTGAAACAAATGAAGATCAATTTTTATTTAGGTATAAACATGATTCTATATTAAAATGTTGTATACGATCGGAAGAGAACTTCAACATTAAACATAACATTTGTATAGGTATATAAACTAGCTGACCCTGCAAACGTTGTGTTGCCTCATAAAGTAATTAAAAAAATAAATCATTAAAATTTTTGGAGTATAAAAAATAGATGAAGACCGATTCTCAGATCTACCAAATTATCGTACATAAGATTTATCGTACTACATTATGTATTATATTCGATTTCCATCTTGGAACCCTATTGCCGATCTGTGGATGGAACAGAATAATATAAATATCGCAATACCAAATAGGTGTTTATCGTAAACGGGTGAAATTTGAAGTTGTATGAATTTTTAATGCTGAATCATAATAAAATAAAAATAAAAAAAATTGTCAAAAAAAATGGGGATATGAAAAATAGATGTTGGCCGATTCTCAGACCCACCCGATATGTGCTCAAATTTTCAGCAAATCTGTTAAGCCGTTTCGGAGGACACCGGGATACGAGAATTTTATATATTAGATATATATATATATATATATGTGTGTGTGTGTGTGTGTTACGTGATATCTAAGCTAAATGTGAACTGTACGTTATCTACGGCGTGTTATCGCAGTTGATAAGGGACACACATTATGAACCACACGACCGTTCTTGTTATCAGTTGTCACAGCATGCATTCGAGCGTATCTCACCTACAGGTATGAATATCCCGAGAAACATTATATTCTATAATTTTTTCTGCGAAAAAATCATTGAGGAATTTATTGATCTTCTAAGTTGTGTGACTAACAGCCGTTCCTAATATTCAGTCTATCTCTTACTTGAGATAAATCGTAACTATCATTGGCTTTTCTGTCCCAATAAACTTATCGACGGTAACTCACCTTATCCGTATACGCTGTCTGTCAATGGGACGACGTATAGCTTACCAGCTATAGAAGTTTGTATGGAAATTTCATTTCACGCGTCCTAATGTAAGGCGATAAGAATGACTTATCGGGTATATTGGGACAACTTCAGATTATTGACAGCTAATTACTGACAGTAGAAGGTAGTAATTTATCTCTATCTGTAGATAGATAGTATATTGGGAACGGCCGTTAGTAAAAGGTACAGACAGCAGAAAAACTAAAAACATATATATTTTTTTTAAATTTTCTCTACAGATGCACAGAAAATGTTTGTATGTTAACTGTTAATGACTACTTAGGTACGTTTAACAAATATTGAGGGACAAAGAATGGATATAATTTATTTATGTATTAATAAAGGCTTACTAACTAAATACAATTTAGTAACTTAAGCACTGAGAATTAAACAAATATAACAAAATAGTTTAAATGTACATAAATTTTACGTAAGCACAGCATAGATACAATAATTTAATATAAAAACTAATAATGTGTTTTTTTAGGTTTTAAGACTATTGTTTGCATTGTTTAATTAATAATTCTCTTTGATATTAGAAATTTTTCTAATATTCGATAAATTTCTAATGTTGGAAAATTAAAGAAATTTATAAAAATTAACAAAAATCTTGTAAGTTGTAAAAATTTTAAGTTTTAACAAAATCTGGCCGTTTATAGTGGGTCAAAATCGCGCTCAAGTGAGTCGGTTACAACCCTACATACATACAGGTGAAGCTAATAAAAAGTATGTAAAAATGGAGAGCGTTTCTCTACAGTTCTGTTTTCAGGGAACTTTATACGAAATAGTTTTACAACATAAAGAGGTTTTAGCTCACTTTATTAGCCGCGTACCGAGGCCGTATTAGTAGGCAATTGTCGCTTGCATTTCAAACCACCCTCCACGTTCAAGCCATCATCCTACGATATAAATAAAAATAAAAGTCGAAACGGTTAGACCAATATTAATAGGACTTCCACTGACAGCATAATGGAGTAACTTAGTCTACTTTTATTTTAGAAAATGAATTATAGTTCATTAAAAAATAAAACCATTGGATCGTTAGTTAGCTGGTGTTAATTCACATAAGTCATTGTGTGTGAAACACTTAATTAAGTTTATCTAGGATTTATTTGATTCAAGAAAAATTCATTTTGAGTTGCACCCATTTGGAACGTAATTTTCAAAATGGTCTTCACGGATTACTTAATTAATTAGTTAGTAGTTATCGGCATATATATTGATCTGCCTACTGTTTATGCAATTCTGCATGCTTGATCACAGTACACAACACTAAAAATACAATTCGTCACCCGAAGGAAAGAAAAAAATATTAACATTATCTAACTATTAACATAGCAAACATTTTTATAAACACCTGCTTCTAACGTCTTCTCCACAAGTATATATTAATATATATAATAATTATTTGACGTATTAAATATAGATTAGTAGCTCATTATTGAAGTATTTTATCTTTATATTTCATAACGCAGATTTGTGTGTGATAATATTTTGATATTTTGTACGTAATAACTATACTACGCATGTTAATAAATGAATTGGCTAATATTTAGCAGAGTTTCTTGTGCCGCTTCTTCTCTCTCAGAGCGCCATTTGTTTCCGAAGCGGTAGTAGTATCTAGTATGTGAATGACATAAAAAAGAAATCAATTTTGAGAACATAAATGCCTTTTTATGCCTTTACGACACAAAATAATTTCGAATACCTGTTTAATTATCATTTTTATCGCAAATAAGGGATTATGAATTATGTAACGAAAAACGAAGGCGAATGAACAGCAGATACAGCTCTCACTTCTCTTTCACACTCTTCGCCACACATACTCTTCCTCTTTCATTCTATAGCTTTTTCCGTCTATGACCTAGAATTAGCTTTTTATTGAAAAATATTGAACATCTCTTTGTGGTATTATTATTGACCGTTCAATTATTACTACAATGTGCCGTTATAAGATATTATCTTCTGGTTTATTCTCTTTCCGAGTTCATATAAATCCTACTCTTACTTCGATTCGATATTTAATAAAACTCAGATTTTTTTCAGTTCAAACCCTAATTCTATTCTAAATTATACATCTTAAAACATTGTAACGAAATATATATATAGAAACTAAGATTTTAGTTTTTTACGATATTTTTTGCCAATGTACAATTGCCAAATCTGGTAAATCACCAAATCAAAGTCCATTTTCAACGAACAAACAACTTATGAATTCTTATACCACTTCATTTTAATTGTAAATAGTTTTTATATTAAGCTCAGTAAATATATTTCGTGTTTTATGTTTGCACTGACATCAAGGAAGTAATAATAAGTTATAGCTCCAATTACCATAAAACTTGTCTAAAATCACGTTTTTTTGCGTGTTTTCTGATTACCCTTCCCCTTATGCCTAGTGCGCACTTTTTGGGCTATCGTATCGTATTCTGGCCACAAAATATTGACACTAACTTAAAAAAAATCAAATTCTTATTTATTTTAAATTTAAATTTGGAACGCGTATATTATGTTAGAAGTTCGTTCATTTCCCGCCGTTTCACATAGTTGTTAAGTAAGGTGTCGAAGAGATGAGAATTGTAGTGTTTTGTCATGCACTAATTAAATGTAAAATCGAAAAAATATACAATGCACTCTCGTGGCGGATAAGAGATAGGGTAAATACAATGTTCTACAATAATGTTAATATCAAAATAAAAATGTCCAACATTGCATTTTTAATTATCTACCTACATAAGCCTCAATAGGAATTTTTATGACAAAAAAATATTTTATCATGGGGATGAAACCGCAGGGCACAGCAAGTTTTAAAAATAATACTGTATCTGTTTCATTTATAAACGCGATGTAATGTTTAAAATTACTTCTCCCTGTCATGTCATTATGTAGTGACACAAAGGTAAGATGAAGACATACGGCCTTACAAATAAACTTGGTATAAAGTTATAACTGATGATAAACAATGAAAATGCAAAATGTTTACATTATCGTTGACAACACTGTCAATACAATGATAATTCGTGAAATGAAAAGTATACATATTGTTTAGATAATAAAAAAAGGACTTGACTTAAAGGTCTTAGTTACCAGGTTATAAAATCCCAAAAAAAAAAAAGGTTTTCCGAATGACAAGCTGCCTTGCAAATAAACGCGGGAAACGTTGTACGTCCGAACAAACCATTCGTAAGCAAAATGTCTATTTGTAAACATTTTACATATTATTGGTTTATGCTTAGTAATAACTTTATGCCAAGTTTATTTGTAAGGTCGATAAAGTTTTAAATTTGGAATAACTTTACTTAGCATTTATTAATAATACAGAATACGTCTTTAATTTATATAATGTCTAATTCAGCTTTTCAAGGCTTATATTAATTTATATAATTAATTGGATTTTTTCTCTTTAACTCGCCACGCCACGTGTCGAAAAAGGCATATCAACAAGAAATATTATGTTATATAGCTGAGGAGATATCTGTATTCCCAGTTTAGTGTATAAAATATCTTAATATCGTTAAATAACTGGCACGAGAATGTGCCAGAGTTTGGCGAGAGAACATCTCCCGAGGATGCCTCGTGTAGAGGCGCAACACGTGTCGAATTGATAGAAGACAAATATTGGCGGAATCAAAACAGAAGAAAACTCAAAATATTACTTACTATACTTATGAGTTTCCGCAAAGTAATGTCTACTTCTTTTAAAAATCTCTTTATTAATAATGATTAACTGATGATATAATTCTGCTGAAATACTGGATGATTCTTGCATATTAGTAGTATGATCCTTTGTGGCTTTATAATAATCGTTTATTCTTTTGTGTTCATGTTTATATAAATCTTTTACTTTATTTTGAGGATTCATATAATGTGTATTTTTTAACATTATACGATACTATACTGATTTGGAGGTTTTCATTTCATAAGCTGTAATAAATGATATTTCACATAAAACGATAGTTAAAATGACATAAGGCGCAGCGTGATGCGACACAAATTTTACCATATCGTGCAACTTCAACCTAAGGCTTGGTAGAATATGTCATGCGTCTGTTACTACTACGGCAACACTACAAATTAGACTTCAACTCTTGTACATATTATTTTTATTCTGTTCTACCTATTGTGGCATCTTTGGAAAGGGCTCCGTAATTCGGCCAATTTGTGCGTTATTTGTTTGAGGTTTAAAGGGAACAGGTACGAAAATGTCATATTAAGGTCTACGTGACGTCATCATGGTATTAACATGTCTACTTCGACGCGCGTGTTAATACTAGGGATATATACATAATCAAGTGATACTCAACATTTTAATGCATTAAGCTTTCTTATGACAAGCAAAATTGCATTGGCGCTCAATATCTATTCAAAGTTGTGTTGTAGAGGGTAGGACATACCATCAGGTGTCATACATAAGCCACAAGTTAGGATATCATCCCCACCGTCTGGGTGTGTGGCGGTCCTTCAAAGTGCAGTTTTTAAGGAACTTTCTTTCACGTGTTTGCGGGACGATACGACATAGGTATCTTTAAGGAAGGCTCTAACGCTCTTGTGATTCCTTTTGTTTTTCAGCTCGTCTCTTTTTATCATAAAAAAATCATAACCAACTTAATTACTGCCAAGTATTTACTACTGCTAAGCATAAACGACTTATCTATGCTAAGTTTAATTACCACTATTATCTAAACCAGTTCAACTTGCATAAATGGTAGTGTTTCGCTCTCAATCAAAGGTCCTCGCCAAGGTGAATAGGAAGCGTATAAAAAGACTGGCGCGGAAACAGCGCGCTGTCAGCCTTGTATTACACGAAACAGAAAAATATTACAATTTAATATTAAAATATTAGCTGGCCTACAGTTTATTCCTCAACCACGTTACAAGGATTTGCTAATTTATATTTAAATTAACAGCTCCCACGTGACTCTAATTAATAATGTCGGCGATTGCGGCCAAAATGAGCTAAAAATGGACAGCTTTTTGTAAAAATAGCGTACGTTTTCACATACGCGACGTAACAGTGCAGTACAATGACGTTCTATACACATTTAACGACAAATCATTCGGAGTTTGATAACGGACCGGCGAAAGTGTGCTTAAAGACAATGTTAGCACACTTTTCTCCTTAGTCGTGTGTCTGTTAACTGAATAAATGTTTTACCTTGCTACTTATTGACCAATTATATTTTAAACATCAGTAGTAAATGCGGCAATGCATAGATATAGCAGTCGAAGCTTAGTATGTTTTAATTTGTGGCATGTTCCACATTTTGGCTTTGTTTTTATGTTTCGTGATTTGTCTATATGTATAGAATAGTTCAGTAGCATCTTGCTAAAGATAGGTACAAAAGCGGATGTTTTATTTTCGAGCGGAGGATAAAACTATCACATATTTAGGTCTAAGTTCGTCCCAAGCTCTTCTGAGTTCGAACTTAACTTTTGCCTCTTACCACGATGCCCCCCAAGAGAATAAAAGCGGTTAAGTGCGAGTCGGACTCGCCTATGAAGGGTTCCGTAGCTGCAAGTAACATAGTATAAAAGTTCTTGTAGTTCGTTGTAACTTTGATGGATGTTTTAATAATAGTGTATTTTTTTTTCAATTAAGTAATGGATAATACGACTTATGTCGTATTAGAAAAACTACTAGATCTCGTTCAATCTAAGTTTCGATGGAAGTTTGTATGGTAATGTATGTCATGTATATATTTTTTGATTTATCATCCTCTTATTTTAGAAGTTACAGGGGGGACACATATTTTACCACTTATCTCGGGCAAACTATTCAGTTTAGAAAAAATAATAATATTAGAAACCTCAATATCATTTTTGAAGACCTATCCATAGAAGTCCTATTTTTTGAGTTTCAGTTAAACGTATGGGGAAGCCCCAATATTATATTTTTTTTGTGTGAAAATCGTAATGTGGTTCATTACTTACCAAGTTTTAACAGTTTAGTTCTTATAGTTTTGAAAAAATGTGGCTGTGGCATTCGGACGGACACAGATATGAGGAACAGGATTCCGATTTATGCCATTTGGCTACGGAACCCAAATAAGCCGCTATGATCACTTTCCTTCCTCCTTACGTACCTAAACCTATGTCAAGTATATAGATATTATATATATAAGCGAGGCCTCTGGGAACCATTTTTACAAATAAGTAATATTAAATTGTATATTTCCCGAATCGATTTTTCTGAGTTATGATAATATATTACAACAAACAAAGTAAATTACGCTGTCAATTAATATAAATTACGTTATTATCAAAACGTATTTATTTGACCAGTTATGACGCACTTCAACTGGTATTTCGACTAAAAGTTAAATAAGACTAAAAATTTATTTTGCTTTTAACTTATAAGTACACATAACAGGAAACAATAAAACTCATAAATAAATTGCAATGGGGCAAACATGTTGAGGAGGATTCGGAAACAGGATTCGCGAATAGGCATTGCAGCATATGCGGTTAAAAAAATTAGACAGTTAACTGACATAGATACGGCTAACTTAAGTATACTAGTCACTAGTATACTTTAGTTATTTTCATAGTATTATGTCCTATGGTATATTGTTAGAGGGCAGTACAGCTTATATTAATACTATCTTTGTGCAGCAGAAGAGAACTATTCGCGGAACACAGAAGAAATATAAATTAGTTATGCCTACTACTCGGTTGAGTCGAGTTAGTAAGTCTTCTACTGAGTGATGCATATGCTTCTAAAATATGATCCCAGAAAATGTACAAAACAAATTGTTACTGAAATTAAGAAAATAAAATAAAAAACGTTTGTATGGTAAAGGTACTATAGCATAAGCGATCTTCTTAATGATACCACACATTGGAAACGAAGCGAACACCCTCAGGCTCTTTATTCATAAATGTTTATTGTACCACACATTGGATCGTGGTTATATTGTGATCCATATTTTTATTTAAAAAAAAGCCCGCTGAGTTTCTTGCGCCAGTTCTTCTCAGGTCTGAGGCAGTCTATTTTGAATGGCTAGTAGTTTTTGACGTTCATAAAGTGATTTTGAATCCTTTTTTGAATAAAAATTTTTGAATTTGAATAATATAAACATTTGAATACAGTATATCTGTGAATGCAGTGTGCCTCATTGGTTTTCATTAGCCCTATCCATGGCATCTCGTCTCCAAGTCGAAGCAACTATCAGCTTGATCTGGTCATCCCCACGTTAGTGGCGCCAACCTCTACTGCTTCTACCGTCTGCTGTACCATTCTGTCAACATTTTTCTCCACTTTTTACAGTGCCTCGCATCGGGTGACCTGTCCATCTCTGCTTAAGCTGGTTTATTTTTCATTGCACATCAGTTACTTTTGTTATTACATATATATATTATCAGCTATTATATGTTTTTTTTCACGCTGTTACCCCATGTTGTTTGGCTATTTTAGAGAATAAAATCTATTTTTTTAAAGATTTTGTCATTTGTCAATTGACCATGGATCTATAGAGTTTTGGTATATTTGACCCGTCGCTGGGCGGGGTCCGTCGAAAGTAACAGAGGTAGATTGCGTGGGTATAATTTGTTATTTAAAGATTGAGCTATTTCCATTACTTTTAATTGTTATCGTTACCGGCCTGTATATTATTCTGTCAATTTATTAAATAACCAAATAAAAAGACAAAAAAACATGTTAAAAATGTTCTTTTCTTATAATGTGAAAGTAACTATGTTGAGAGTTACCTTAACAGAGGTATTTCCCTGAAGTCTACTTATTAAAAAAATCAATCACATTAAATTTTGACATTTCACTTGAGCTATGTGATACTTTCTACACATTCGACATACCTATTCGTTTTAATGTATTTCGCATTGCTTTTAAAATATGTTAAGTAAACATGACTTTTTAGACCACGCGGTATATTGTGAATCGGTGGTCAAATTCACCTGACGATAAAAAATGCAAACTTTAAATAGTCTTGACATTTCATTTCACTACAGCAAACTTACATTTTCTACCCATTTTGTTATTTTTAAATAGCATACCTTGTTAAGTATCGCTTTGAGAGTAATTAAAACTTGGGAATTCGAGTCGTTAAGTTAGTTCTCGCCAAGTTTGTTACAAGTCTGTAGACTCACAACAGGTTGGTCTTTTGGGTAATATTAGAGAGTTTTAACGTTGAAAATGTTTACAAAATTTGTTTTGTTTTCTTTATAAAATAGCTTAATATATTTGCAAATTAATTGATATGGAGTGTTGTTTCGTCGCCACATTATAAAGTAAATGTTGCTAGAATTGAGCGTCTCCAAAAGATGGTATGGCATCTTGCGTTTGGTCGTGGAGTTGTTAAAAAGATTAATACATATGAAGAACGACTATCATATTTCCACATGAACTCCCTAGAAGAACGAAAAAAATATTTGGACTTAGTATTTCTAAGAAAAAAATATGCACCGGCCATATTAATTGTCCCGTTTGCTCAATAAAGTTAGATTTCGTTGACCAAATAGAATTCCAAGATCATTTCAACGACAAATCTTTTTTTTCATTACCAAAATTGTCGCACTAATCTAAGAAAATTCTGACCATTGTCACGAATGTATACCCTGTATGATCAGTATAACAAGAATTTCTTAGATATTTTCGCTCCCTCGAACCTTAAGAAAATGATGAAATAATGAAAAATGAAAAATGTCGAAAGAAATATCTTTAATACCACAACGGGTTCTTAAATCTGTGCTTACTAATTTGCTACTATTTTATTTATGCAATATAAAACATAAGTGAGTGTGTTGTTATCTTAATTAAGTAAAATTCTGTGCAAACTGTGATTTCCTGTAAGTGATAAGACACTATGCATTAATTATATTGTATTTATTGTTGTATTTGTGTACTTGTTGTTGGAAATCGTAATAAATAAATAAAATAAATATCTTTGCGTGACATTTAGGAGCATTTTTAACAGTTCGAGGGCCTTCACGAACATTATATCGACTATCATAAGTTGATGTAAGTTTTACACTATAATAACTAGTTTTCTACATTGAAGACGAGATATTTCTTAATGCAAAGTAGATACTTGGGGCGTGATACCCCGATTAAGTAGAACATCTTCCATACCAGCGTTGATTTACACGTTTAGACAAACAAATTTATTATAACATCTATAAGACATACGTAGTCTTTTGTGACTTTGTTATACCTTTTTATTAAGAAGTCACTTATTAAATGTTAACACCTTCCTCCACAACAGAAAATAATGACATAAATAAATTTGACACTTGACTCGGCTATCTGAAATAAAACTATTTTATAATTTATTTATTACAAGACAAGTGCAGACCCAGCAATCGTTGTTTTCTGTATTTCTGTTTGTGTTCGTCTTATAAAATAAATACAAAAAATCTCCATTCTTTTGAATAAGACTGTCAATTGTATGAGTGTTACGAGGGCGGCACTGAAAATTTCGGGAATCAAGGAAGTGACACAATATTACTATTTAAAAATGTGTTTATTGCTTTTCGAAGTATTCTCCGCAAAATTTGACACATTTTTCCATACGGTGGAACCAATCATTGAAGCAACCATTCCATTCGGAAGTTGGGGTCTCCAAAATGGCCGTTTTGTAGGCGTCCACAGCTTCTTCAGGTGATGAAAATCTCTGACCACGCAATTTATTATTTATTTTAAGGAAAGTATAGAAATCATTAGGGCTTAGGTCGGGGCTGTACGGCGGATGGTCTAATAGTTCTATGTTTTCTTGCTCTAAAAACTCTTTTGTTCTGTGCGCGGTGTGAGAACTCGCATTGTCGTGATGGAGGATGATGCGGCGGTTGCAGTTCTCTTTACGGAGTTCAGAAACGAACCTGAGGCAAACAAATGCTAGCATATCATTCTGCATTAACCGTTCTTTGTCCCTCAAGAGGAATAGTCGCAACATGGCCGGTTTTGGAGTCAAACGTGGCCACCATTTTCTTGCAACACTCCGTGAACGAACAATTTTTGTTGGCTTTAACTCATTTTCGAACACCCAAACTCGTGACTGGTTTTTCGTTTCGGGTTCGTACGCGTTTATTCAGGATTTAATATGACAGGAACAGTGGAAATATTCCATTCCCGATACTTTTAGTGCAGCCATGTATGTAATACCTTACCACGTAATGATAGTTTTAATTTTATGTTTTTTTTTTATGGAATAGGAGGACAAACGAGCGTACAGGTCACCTGGTGTTAAGTGATCACCGCCGCCCACATTCTCTTGCAACACCAGAGGAATCACAAGAGTGTTGCCGGCCTTTAAGGAAGGTGTACGCGCTTTTTTTGAAGGTACCCATGTCGTGTCGTCCCGGAAACACCGCACAAGGAAGCTCATTCCACAGCTTTATAGTACGAGGGAGAAAGCTTCTTGAAAACCGCACTGTGGAGGACCGCCACACATCCAGATGGTGGGGATGATATCCTAACTTGTGGCGTGTCGTGCGAAGGTGAAATTCGGCGGCAGGAATCAGGTTAAACAGCTCTTCGGAACACTCCCCGTGATAAATGCGGAGAAGAAGCGCACACAATGAAGCGACGTCTCTACGCAACGCCAAGTGATCCAGCCGTTCACAAAGCACTGAGTCCCCGACAATTCGAGCTGCTCTACGTTGCATGCGGTCAAATGGATCGAGCAGATACTGGGGTGCACCAGACCAGAGATGACAGCAATACTCCATGTCTGGCCGGACCTGCGCTTTGTAGAGCGCTAGAATATAGGCCGGCTTGAAGTATTGCCGTGTTCTATTGATGACGCCCAGCTTCTTCGAAGCCAAATTGGCTTTGCCCTCCAGATGGCCACGGAATTGGCAATCGCTCGAGATTTCGAGACCCATTATTCCGATACTAGGCGCGGCTTTAAGAGAAGTGTTCTCGATGAGCGGTGATACGACAAATGGGGTTTTTTTAGTGGTAAACGCGCAAACTTGAGTCTTCTGGGGGTTAAATTGGACAAGGTTCAATTTACCCCATTCCGCGACCTATGTAATCATACTATTGTAAAAATAGTTATAAGATTTTTTTTAATTGAATAATATTTATTTATTAACACGTAGGTTTAATGTTTACGCTAGATATTGGCTTGACTTGTGTCTACGTTTTGGAACCTTCAATGTAATCTTCAACAAATTCCCGCAATATTTAATACACACGTATCAAGAACTGACGACAATGTAATATTTTAATATCTTTGACACTATATCACTAGGTTAATAGGAAAATATCAAATATTTAATTAAGTGTTAGAAAATTTATTGAAGTAGGTGCTCTTGTGCGGAAATCTATAACTATCCAAATGTTTTGAGTTTTCTTGAGTAGTAAAGACATACTCAAGACGAGAGTCTCGTGACAGAGTTTGGCGAATCAAAATCTCCTGAGGATGCTTTGTGTAGAAGCGAAACATGTGTCGAATTGTTTGAAGACGAATATTAGCAGAAATAACACTCCTGAAAACTCAAAACATTTGGTTAATTTGGTATACTATGTATTTTTTTTGCTATTACAGATCGTATAGTAATAACTATCAAAAGTAGTAAAGTAGTGTTAGTAATTTTAAAAATCCTTATTCTTATTTATTTTAAATATAGTACCTAATATGTATATATTTAAAATTAAAGATGAACTTCTATTTTGTAATATAAAAAATATAAATCACCCAATATAATATTATGTATATCAGTAATACTTCGTCGCTTTTACCTTAAGTTCACATTAAGAATGATTCATGCTACAAATAACTAAACTAATTTACTCTATAAAACTTGTTAATATAACAGTTAGTTGTTACATCCATGCTAATTGGTCGTTTGCTTTGAGATCACATAAAATTGCTTCTGTAAACGTTACTGTTTGCCTGTTTATCGAGCGTGTGACTAAGCTGTATGTTTGAATGTTTAATCATACAACCGGATTGTTCCTTCCATATCGTTTATAAGTCTAGATCTACCTAGATACCAGTGGGAGGCTCCTTTGTACAGGATGCCGGCTAGATTATGGGTACAACACCGGCGCCTATTTCTGCTGTGAACTATTACTGTGGTCGGTCAGAAGGTCGCCTTAGCTAGTGAAATTACTGGTAAATGAGACTTAATATCTTATGTCTCAAGATGACGAGAATTACTGGGTTTTTCAAGTATTCCGAGCGGTACTGCATTGTAACGGGCAGGGCGCATCAACTACCATCATCTGAACGTCCTGCACGTCTCATCACCACTGTCATAACTACCGAGATACCTACACCACCATCGGAAATTCTTTCTTAAATTTAACAAATAGGAAAACAACTTGATGATGATAATTATTATGATAGACCTCGAATATAATAAATTACGTCATTATAATTTGACCCTCACCGTGAATTAAGAATTAAAATAACAATAATAAAATTTAAGTTTATAGTTGATGATTAATTCAAGAATAATGAATAATATATTACACGGATTTATAAATCTACCAGCGAATTTACTAACCAAAGTGAAGAAACGGCATCGATAAAATTGTTCTGATTCTTATTATAAAATATAAATCTTCTATATTTTTGTGTCTTTATTAAACTTGCTTTTGGTCAATAGAGATTCTTGTTACCGGGAGGTCTGCTTGATGTGTTTTTTATTATTATTATTTCCTTTAAAGTTAAAGTATTATATGTATATTTTATTTTATGAAATGCTCACATAATGCCTCTATTTATTTACGGTATGTGTGTATGGTAAATAACTCTTGTGTTTATAAGTATTAATTTACTTTTTTTTGACATTTGAGTATTTTTGTTGCGTCACTTTGCATATATTGTAATTGAAATGGTTTGTAAAACAATTAAAATGTAAATCTTGACTTAAAAGAGCGGCAATGAGTTTCTTGCTACTTCTTCTCGTTAGCTCAACCCTTTACGAAGTAGCGGTAAATTCAATAAGAAACAATTTTTTTTTAACATTCATAAGTGTAATTTCCGTGACCTACATGAATAAAGTGTTTTTGAATTTGAATTTGAGAGTTCAGCCTAACCAACTACTACTTTCTCTACGCCACGCTAAGTCAATATACGTGGGCGAAACTCTGACACTTTTTTTTTACACATACCTATAATACAATACCGACGCGACCTAATTAATCCAAAAATTTACATAGTTTAATTTTAACTAAAGACAAAAAAAACTTAATTATGAAGCGACAGCGCAGGACAAATAGCTATAATATAAATAACTATAATTAATAAACAATGTTTTACGTAACTCAGGCAGATCAAAAGCTTTGGACCACACGACCATTAACGAGATTAAACGCAAATACTTGGCGTAGACTATATTTGTTTGGCCTCCATTGCGTACTGGATACATTTCAACATTACGGTGATAGAATATACTGAACAAGCTTAAGCTTTTCAAATTATATAACCGGGTAAGGCCAAGTTCAAATAGCGATTTGATTTGGATTCAAGTTGGAAAATTAGATAACAGAAAATATGATTCAATGTAATTCATATAGTATTACTTGGAAAACAATTAATTGTGCCAAATGTTAAGGTTTCTATGTGAAACAATTAGTATTTAGATCCTTTAAGTGACAGCTCCGTGGGTCTCAGATGTAAACTATTGCAGTTTTATGATAATACCAAGGAAGTTAAGGATTTAAGACCGTGCCCGGGACGTTTCAGTTGCGTTGGCGTGGTGATACCGTGCATTAGTGTCTGTTCACATACGTCATTGATGTGACCGGACCATCCAAAGAATGAGGTCTTCCATCTTTGCCCTTCCCTCACTTCTTTTTGTTTGCGTCTCCGACTATAATAGCAGTGAATTGAAATAGGTTACATGAAAAGCAATATACTGAAGAATTCATAAGGAAAGCAATTGCTTCAAATAAAAAGGATTTGGACAAGGATAGAGAGATAGATAAATAATAACTAGGAAGAAAATAAGTCTGTTAATAATAAAAAAAAATCTTGTGGGTAGATTATCGTAATTATTCGTTCTTAACTGACCGCTATTCGACGAAAGGTATTCCTACCAAATTTGAAGTCTCTACGCCTTATGGTTCCAGAGATATCGTGATGAGTGACTATATACGAGGAAATCTCTTATATAGATATAGATGAGATTCGGTGTTTGAATTGAATTAATAGCAAATGTCATATATGTCTTAAGTTGATGATAGGAAAAAACTGTTAACAAAATAAAAATCATTTAGGTCCAAAAACGACACTTATAAATATCAAAGTTATTTATTTACCACAAATAAGAAAAGGTTTGAGCATTACTAATTTAGCTTATTTAAGTGAATTTTTATTGATGAATATGGAAATGGGTGGGCAGGTAGACGTGGTCTACAAGGACTTCGAAAAAGCTTTCGATCGTGTGGATCATAACATTCTGCTCTCTAAGTTGCATTTATTAGGTATACACGGTGACCTCTTAAGGTGGATAAAATCCTACCTGTCTAACCGTTGTCAAGCTGTTGTTCTGGGAGGATTTAGGTCAGACTATACATCTATTCCATCGGGAGTGCCACAGGGCAGTTTGCTAGGGCCCCTGTTTTGGAACGCCTATATTTACGATATAGGAGCAAGCATCGTTATTTCTGATTATTTATTGTATGCTGATGACAAAAAAGTCTTCATTAAGGTGCACTCTGAGGATGACTGTGAATTATTACAACATGACCTCAATAACTTATACACCTACTATAATAATAATAATATCACAGTCAGCCTCAAAAAATGCCAGGTCATTAGTTTTTCGCGCAAACCTACACCAATAATTTTCTCTTCGATTTCGATGGAGAGTTAATACAAAGGGTTAATGTTGTTAGAGATCTTGGTGTCTTCCTGGATTCCAAAATGAATATGTCAAATCACATAGATTCCATAATAAATCGCGCTTATCGTAATTTGGGCTTCGAAATGCGTACTTGTCATCATTTTGAAAATCCACGTTCCCTAAAAATAGTTTATTACGCATACGTTAGATCAATTTTAGAGTATGCCTCCGTGATATGGAACCCATTTTACGCCATATATATTAATAGGTTGGAAGGAATTCAGAAAAAGTTTTTAACACACTTAAACTATAAATTCCGAAAAGTTGCATCCAACTACAAAGACAATTGTCGCATATACAATCTGCTGACATTGCAGGAAAGGCGTACTGTCTCGGACATAATGTTCTTACATGATGTGCTGAGCGATCGTCGCAACTGTCCTTCTCTTCTGGCAGGAATATGCCTACGCGCTCCGTCGTTGCGCACCCGTGACATTTCTACTTTTCAAGTTCCGACTCGTCGTACTAATTATGGCCAGAACAGTGTTCTCACTCGTTGCACAAATGTATATAATAAATCCTTCAAAGATATAGATCCATTCTACGGTACTAGGTTGACCTTTAAAAACCACACCATAAAAAGTATTGTAGAGAAATATCATTTGTAGCAAATATCTTTATTTTTATTAATAGATTAAACTATTAAATGTATGTATTGTACTATTAAATCTGTTAATCTACACAGATTAACAGATTTAATAGTTGAATTAGATTAAACATGATACATACACATGTATCATGTTTTTCTCTTATTTATATTCATTTTTCTGACTTATACAAATAATCCATTATGCAACCAACGCAGGCACTTTTTTAAATACTTTTTTTATTTAATTTCTCTGATCTTGTGTTATTCATTGTTCATTTTTTTCTTTATTATTGTAAACACTGCTGTTCCCTCCATTAGGTAAACTGTGGTAGACTATTGTATTAAGCTGTTGTCAACCCTAATAAAATAAAATAAAAATAAAATTAACGAAAAGACTCTGCACAAAAGTCATCTATTGCCACTAACACACTACCTTAAATCAACATAAATGCAGCTTCAGCATTTTGCATTTTTTTTTTTGTATAATTTGCTCAAGGGGATTCGTTTCTCTCGAATTTTTCGACCTACTTCAGTTTATTTAAAACTAAAATAAAAGGTATCAGTAATATGTTAACATGTTTCTAAATAATATAGAATAATTCTATTAAGAAAAAAAATTGTTTAATAGCATGACGCATGGACCAGTGTCAACCCTCGCTATATTATATATAGTGAAGTGAACGACCCTCCCCACAAGCGGGCTGAACGCTATATTTATATTCCCATAATCCATTTATCAAACAGACACTAAAAATAAACATTTGACCATCTACCAATACGTCGGAAAAGTTAAATTAGAACCAGATGTATAAACTCGTCAACTTTATAATGTTTCTCTGTTTGATATTTCTACTCATCCGCCACACTGTCACGGTTACTATAGCCTTCACTTTCACCTCTACAAGTTCACGGTAAACGCGTTCTTAACCACATACTCTTAAAGGAGCTTTTGTGTTATTGTATTTTACGATATTATGTAGGTACTAAAATGAAAGTGCAGGAATATATTATTTTATACACTGTTATAAAATTAACGGCATGGATCGTGTAATTTGAATTTTCTTAACACTATTCTTCGTCATTCGGCTGGTGAAAGGAAAACATCGTTTAGTTTGTTTAAATGCGATTATTTAAAATTGGTATAGGTATTTTCATATCATTCAATTAAAGCTTTGAAAGATCTAATAGATTGTATTGCTGATCTTGTGTTATAAATCTTTTTTAAAATGATTCATTAACGTTAGGTTTAACTTTAGAAATATAATATCATGATACAAGTGTATACGCCGGCAACGGTCCTGTGGTTTCCTTGGAGTTGTAAGATAGTATAAGAAGCTTATGTCGCTTAGAGGGCAATGGAGAGCCACCCTCTAGCTATGCTCGGAGATTTCCCTGCGACATCAAATCAGAAATCCTCATTTCTGTAGGAGGACCAACGTCACTGACATAGCCTCAATGATTGTGAAACTGAAGTAGCAGTGGGCACGGCACAAAGTTCGATGAACAGATGGCCGTTTTGACAAAAAAGTCCTCGAATGGCGACCACGTACCGGAAGTCGGGGGCCCACAAGAGGGCAGCGCTCCTGCGCCGCCGTTAGTCGTGCCGAACGTCGTGGAGATCTTTGGAGGAGGCCTTTGACCAGTAGTGGACGTCTTCCGGCTGATGATGATGATAAGGAACGGGTGACCATTACCACCAGGTAGCCAGTACGCTCCCTTGTCCTCCTAACAGAGGCTCCGAATAACTTTCACACATCCGTTGCAGGTATAAAGACGGATAAGTCTGAAGTCAGTCTAGTAATTAGACATTTTGCTACTTAGTATAAGGGTGGAATAGAGTTGCTATAAAATATTCTTATTTTTAAGGCCGTATCTGTATAATAAATGAAACCTTATGTCAAAATAATTATCACTTAGCATTACAGACACGGTCACAAGGAAGTGACTACAAGATATATTTTGCTACATATTATCATATTAAATTTAATATGTATGTAAATATATAAGATATTGGTTACTTCCAATTCGTATGTTAGACTACACTATTCTACTAAATAGTGCAATTAAAATTCAAATAAGTCCATTAAGTAGTATTATTACCACGTATAAAATCTTTGATACGACACACGACATAAAGTCGGACTCCGGTAAATTATCGGTCACTTTTAAAGGTTAATGATCTCAACTTTCGGTTGTCACCTTGAAGTGTATAATATGTATAATATGTATACAGAAAATGCACCCACTCACTGTTTAAAAAGCTGTTTCATGCAGAATGTATGGAAAACTTATGAGAAGCTATGATTACATTACCTATAGATTTAATATAATATAGACTTATCTAATTCTTCAGTACGTCTTTACATTTTGATGAAAGTTTAAGGATGTACGAGTGGGGCCCTGGATTGTTAAAATTTATTAATTTGAAACTGGTTCTGTATAAGGCAAATAAGGCGAAAATATACTCTGAATTTAATTATGATATCTGATAGCAAAAGTTATTACTCTACAGTAGAAAGCTTTGATCTCAATATTATTAAGTTGAAAAAGGTTTTGCTCAAATACTTTTATTTTATAAAATTGAAAGTCAAATTTACGACTAACCAGGTGTTTATTTATGACGGCAGCACACACACTCTATTTTTTCTTTAAGGGATACGGAAGCTGAAAAAACATTAACTTGATAATATTGGCGTGTTAACGATCTTGGGCAAGTTTAATATAAAATTTGTTTTGTTACAGTGGTAACGGGAAGCACTGATGGAATTGGGAAGGAGTATGCAAGACAGGTAAACATTATTTAACACTTAATTGATTATGGTTATACTTTAAAGATTGAGTATTTAAAGACAGAGTGGCCGTCATGATGCGTTTGTCCTTTGTGCTGGTTTTTCTGTGAAGGAGGAAACAAACGTGCAAGCGGGTAACACGATGTTAAGTGATCACCGCTGCCCACACTCTTCTAAAGCGCCAGAGTATCACGAATGCCATGCCGGAAGGTACGCGTGCTTTTTTGAAGGTATGTTCCACCGCTTGTTCGCACGTGGCAGAAAGTTCCTTGAAAACCGCGCCATGGAAGTGAGGATTATATGCAAGTTTGTAGCGTGTTCGTAAATGTGGAGTTCGGCAGCAGGAATAAGTTTAATATCTCTTCGGATTTCTCTCCATGATAAATGTGGTAAATAAAAGACATGACGCGACGTTTTTAAGAAATGACAAATGTTCGAGCCCATCGTTGAGTAAGTGATCCCATACAATTCGAGCTCTGCGTTGCACGCGTTAAAATTTTGATCTCGAATCAAACTGGTACTGGGGTGCACTACACCAAGGATGTGAGAGCAATACTCTATATATCTCGCCAGATATGCATTTGTAGAGCCCAGAATTAGAGGCCGGGATAAAGTATTGCCTTATTTTATTGGAGATCCCCAGTTTGTTCAAGGACAATTTAGCTTTGCCTTATATAGCCGCGGTATTGGCAATCGCTCAGGATTTCCAAACTAATTCTTCTGGGGTTTAAATTGACGATGATGCCAAACGAGGGTATATATACGATCATCCGATGTTATATGACCACCGCAGCTAATTCTCTCTTGAAACTATATATAAATCTATTTTAATATTTTATTTTTAAGTGTTAATCAAATACATTATTATTGTAGATTGCTGCCTACGGCTGTGATATAGTTCTAGTCAGTCGGTCCATGGATAAGTTAAAGGCTGTTGCTTCTGAAATTGGTATGTATTTTAGTTGAGTTTCCTAACGCGAAATTTTTCATAGATTTGAAAAAAATAATTCTAATTTTTTAAACCGAAGTTTCCTTTATATGAGGACAAACTATTGTTACATTATGTAGAGCTATCGCCAATATTCTCCTGCAGCACCAGAGAAACCAAGAGATGAGAGGAGCGTTGACGGGCTTTTAGGAAGGCTGAAGTTTGTCGTATCGTTTTGGAAAAACCTGTTCATTCCACATTTGGTAGTACGTGGTAGGAACTTCGTTAAAAACTGCACTGGTAGGAATGATGCACATCGAGGTGGTGATGATGATATCAAAATTTATAGAATGTCGTGCGAAGGTGGAAGGCGGAGGTAGGAATGGTGTCAGACAGCTTTTCGAAACACTCCTTGTGAGATACATGCGTTAGAAGACACACATTGAAACACCAAGTAATCGAGCTATTCAAAGAACACTTTTAAATAAACATTCAATAATAAGTCATTCACACAGTCAGGGATTGAACTCGCAACCCATCGCTAGATCCGCAGACATTCAAATACCAATCGACAAAGCTTATATAAATGAGAATTTTAATAAATTATAGCAGTAAATAAATAGTAAAACTTTTCATCCATTAAACGGATAGGTAAACGTCGCAATATCATTCAATTAAAACAACAAAAAACCATAAGTATGAGAAATAATGACCTTTTATAATGAAGTTTTATTGCAGTTTCGACTTTACAAAATTAATGGAAATAATTATGAATTGTCCAATCTAGCATTGTCTAATATTCCAAAAAAATCTTGATGAATTTGTGCGTACAAATCGTTTATAATAAAATCGAACAGACAAATCCGATTAAATGATCTTAATCATCGAATTTCGATTTTTATAGCAAAATCAATAAAATAATTGTAGTTTTATTATTTTAGTCGTTTATAGGAATACTAATGTTCTGTATATCCTTAGCAACAAGAAAATGTGAAGGCATCAATAAAATGGCACATTACACACAGGTTTTGTTTGTTAATAAAAGATTAATATTCAAACGCTTGTATATTTTCAGAGAATGAATTTAAGGTGAACACTAAAATAATACAAGCAGATTTCAGTGAAGAGGGAATTTACGAAAACATCGCAAAAGAAATATCTGGTCTAGAAATAGGAACTCTTGTGAATAATGTTGGCATTTCCTATACATATCCTGAATACTTTAACGAGATACCGGAATGGTAAGAATTTTGAGAATTTTCATACATTTTGACTGACACATATACTTACGTGAGATACTCAGAATATTTTGAGAAAAGGAAAAACAAATTTATATTCACACTATA
The DNA here is from genome assembly GCF_905404315.1 of Leptidea sinapis. Taxonomy (NCBI): domain Eukaryota; kingdom Metazoa; phylum Arthropoda; class Insecta; order Lepidoptera; family Pieridae; genus Leptidea; species Leptidea sinapis. The sequence continues at coordinate 2,019,612 of NC_066301.1, forward strand.
TTTTCTTTTAAAATTTTCAAAGAAGCAGCTCTCCGACAGAATCCATGTACAGTTTCATGATTATCTAGAAACAATTTTATAAATACTTTCTTACAGCCCGCCGCAGACAAATCTTCTACGCCCTTCTCGAACACCGTTAGCGTATCTTCCGGCGATAAAAACTTACTCCTTTCAGATTCTGTTTAAGAAAATAAAAAGATGTCACATGGTGCCAGATCAGATGTTTTTCTTGAATTGCTTTGTATAATGCGCCTGATATATTCAATTAAATTTTTCACTGCTAGCCCATTTTGGTCGATAACAGCTTATCTAGGACCACCACTTCTTTCTTCATCCCCCAGATTTAAAAGGCCGCTCCGACGATCAAGTCCATCAAACTACTTAAACAATTTTAGGCCACATTTGAAATGGTTTAAAAGCAATGCACAAAAATATTCTCAACGCAGATCCGTTTTCAAAGAGATGATAATTTAACATTAAAACAGTTTTTGTTTAGGAAATAAATAATGATTGAAACACAAATTTCTTGCTCAATAATTATAAAAATATATCTCGAAGAGTGATCGAAGCATGAAATATAAACCCACTACCTATACGCAATAAGTGAGGCCAGTGGTTTGTGCTAGACTAAGAAAAACTTTAAAACTTTTGGGGCTTACATAATCAACTTATACTTATAAATTTAACCAAGTTTAAGACTTACTTCTTCATTTAAAGTTGATATTCATCCCACTTCATTTGATTAAACAAAAAGCTTACCTTTCTGTGGGTTAAAGAATGATTATTTTATCGTTTATGTACATTTTGATCTTCTCCATTATTAAAAAGTATACAAAATGAAATCAATTTTTTTAATAATAATATCTACCTATTTTTGTTAAAAAGTGCGAAATATCGAAAACAGTTAACTTTTCATTTATCGCTAGAATATTGCAATTCAAAACCCAAGCCCGACCAACACCTGAAAACAATTTCTATAACCGAGCAGGTGTTCCCACATTTCGTATGAAATAAGTGCTTCAAGTGAAATATTATGCGAACTATCGAAGTATTATGGAGCGGGATTATTCCCAGCGCTCCACTAAATTCTTTCTCCATATAATTTAACGGCGCGAATATTGATATCGTAGATTCACGAGTACCCTGTGAAGATATCTTGAATTATTCATGCTGTAGTAAAATTTTATATGATTTCGTTATTTCTATTAATAGTGTGCTTACTGGCTGATAACCGCGTTGTTTTACTTCGCTGCAGAAAAGCGAATAGTTTCGATTTTTGCGAAATATTTGAACGATTTTTGATAGATAAATGAAGGGTCTGTAATCGCAATATTATCTTTATCTGAATTAAAAACTGACACGATATTTTTTGCGTGAACACGTTTGTTGTTGCTATTCTAAGAAGAGGGACTTATTACTTTAATAAACTTCTTTTTGGGGTTTCTGCGAATATAATTGTAACAATTTGTCATTTGTGACAAAGTTTCTTAAACACTCGTATTTGAATTGGAACGCTCGAAACTCATATTTCCAGCTAAGCCCAACCAATTTAATCACGGAGAATTTACCTCTAAGACTAAGAAATTTGATCATTATTGCTAAGAAATAAAGGGAGCTACAAACACATTCTTATAAAATAAAATATTGGTCACGGATTATATTTGTTGCGTATTACAGAAAAAATGCTGGGTTTTTCCTTTGTAATTATAATTATATTCATTCGATTTCTATTTACCATAAGCACCAACAGGTTTTATACCACAATGAGAAGATTTGGAGTCTCTCCGTAATCATGACATTTAAAACACAGTTGAAATGAATCTCAACTAATATAATTTTATTTATTATTAATACGCTTATTGCGTATTAACAAATAAAATGTTTAAAAATCTTTTTTGTCCCTAAAGCATTACGAAAATCGACGTGCAAGAAATCGTTCTGAACTCCAGCACACTATCATGCATAAGTATATTTGAATTGTTTGAATGATCGTATTGAATGATTCATCAAATTTCACAATAGCTATGAGACCTACTTCGATTCACAATAATTAATTACAGTGATTAGCCACAATTTTATTATTCTATTGGCCTACTGACGAAACAAAGTTAACGTAGAATATCAATTTGAATAATTTGTTGTCCAGTGCTTGTAGTGCTTTGCAATGGATCATTGTTTCTTCAATTATTCAAGAAAGAGGGAACCCCTGAGGGCTACCCATACAAACTGAGTCTTGCGTTAGACTCGAATCCTCATGCAATTATTTACTTCAAAGCCGATTTTAGAAGCAGAAGCTATGGGGAATGGACACTTCAAATTTCAGAGCCAAGCATTCAGATCCCTGTTTTTATAGTTATTAATATATGTATATGATTTATTAACAGGGAGAAAACTGTATCCTCTATAGTCAAAGCCAACGTTGTTTCCGTAACTCGCATGACTAGAATCATTCTCCCAGAAATGGAGAAGCGTGGCAAAGGTGTTATCATCAACATCGGCTCTGCGTCGTCTATCATACCTAGCCCTCTTCTGTCGGTGTACGCTGCGACGAAGGTATGTTTTAATTTACTGTTTCACTTTCATAGGTATTATCTGGCCCCAAATAAGCATAGCCCGTCGATGCTGGATAACGATATATGTATAATATATTATATTCCAAAAATCCATGATTTGGATTAAAAATGTCTTTCTTACACATCTATTAATTATGTGAGATGATTTTGATACAGCTCGTGAGATTTCGAACATAGGGTTCAGTGGAGGTTTTATAAAGACTGACTAATGGAACCAATAAGTCGTAATATTCAGTAAAATCATCTACTCTATATAAACGCTTACAGCAGATCGAACTGTGATAAATTGTAATGTGTCATATTTCAATACTTCGAATACTATCCAAATTTATATTGCTATAGAAGTTTTACTTCTGACTCATGTACTCTGTACACACTTTTTTCTTAATTTTACCCAGTTCATTCGCAATTTACAGTACTGTGATAGTGATATTTGGCGAGACCCTCCCGCTACCAAGTGAGATTGGGTCAGGTTCGGACCCTCTCTCTCCCCGAAACGCTTCACGTAATTAATTAATGCCCCCTTAATAATTATTATTTTAGATGATATTGTATCTTACTAATCATGCCGAAAAGACCTCCGTGGTTTGGGGCCAGTTATTAAATAATAATATATAATATAAGCGGCTTTAAATCACGTTCTGTTGGAGGTCCTTCATTTATATTATTGCACACATTATTGCGATTGTTTTTCTATCCATGGTGGATATTTTTTAGTGTCATATTCATTAATTGATTTCATTTTTAAAATACTTAAAATTACTGTGGTTTGTTTTTTATTGGTAAGGTCTCTAAAAAGGCCATAAGAACATATTTTATAAATTTGTGAACTAAACAAAGTGTGACACAAATTAGGATGATTTGGTAAAACAAGACATTTAACAGTAAATTGGAAGATATCCAATGAGTCTTTTGTGTGAATAAAACTCAAATAACTTGATAAGTCAACTTCTGCAGCTTAAGCGTGTTGTACTTTGACAAAAGCCTGTAAGTTTTCTTGTACTGTATTACAGATTTGTATGTTGAGTGTTTCATTCAGTAATGCATTAACAGGTTATTTCATTTCAACAGAAATTTTAAAAAGAAATGCTTGTTGTCACTAATCCATGCCTTTTCTAGTATATTCATGTGCAAACGAGAGAGCTTCTTGCTTTCAATCAGAATAATTTGAACCAGACTTTTTTTAAGACTTCCTTTTTATATCTCATTGAAACGCAAATCCTGTCAGTTGATGAGTGAAGGGGCAAAGCTTCCTATTTGAAGAGTAAAGAGGCAAAAATCTCGAGTTAATGATGAAAAATTTCCCCATCCCTAATTGATCCCTAAAATAGATCCGCTAACACAATTTGTCCGCTTTCTAGGCCTACGTCGACAAGTTCACCGAGGGCTTGGAAATGGAATACAGTAAAAAGGGTCTTATTGTGCAGTGCGTGCTGCCAGGGTTTGTCTGCTCAAACATGACTAAAATCCGCCGCAGCACGTTGCTCGCACCAACTCCAAAAGCCTTCGTTAAGTCAGCTCTCAGCCTTGTTGGAACCACATCGCATACGACAGGATATTTCCCTCACGCTATCTTCGTTAACACTGTCAACACAATATACTCAACGTTTAATGGATTTGGCGTGTGGCTGGTCACAAGGTCATTGGAGAACAGCAGGAGGAAGTATTTGAAAAAGTACAAAAAAGCGTAATATATTTTTTTAGATTGCACATTTGTTTATAGTTACCAAAGAATTAACCGCTGGTGATTTGGGACGGTGACTTGTAGTAGAATATGATATTTCAACTAATACTTTGAAAGTGTCAAAGAGATCTTCTATCACCGGAATTTGAAATATACCAACGTACACCAAATCAATTTTGCCTTTTTTATTGTGTGCCATTAAACGTTAAATTTATTACATGTCAGTAATATTTAACAGTCTGTTTAAAACGGCAAATAAAGACCTAAGCTGTGAAGAATATATTATATATTCAAAATTCAACATGGTTAGATGTCTTAGTCAATTATGTGATAATTTTACAACACTGTATCCCTGCGCGTTGATAGTAATGCGGGCCGCCATTATTGTGACGCAAGAAAACAATCCACCAATCACGGACTGTTTGCAAATTGACCAATTCCTGCTGACGTAACCTAGACCTTATTAATATAATTTTTTTTTTGCCATACAGCAATTTTTCAATATTATTTTGACTTGTTCTTGAATTAGATTCACTCGAAATTTAAAATCGCGGGGCTAATAAATATTTTATAGTCTTACATCAGTTTTATTTTCAAATATTGTTTTTTCCTTAGTTCAGTAAGTGTACGTTGAAATATGTTTTTGTTATGTAACAGGAATTGTTATGGATTTGGTTTACGTTAAGTAATTTCTTAATTGTAAATACTTTACACATTGCATTTAAGCTATAATACAACCTCAAATTAATGCTGTTGCCTTATTATGTAGGTTACTTTGTTCTGCTTACTACAAATAAAAATGGTGAATATTTGATGTTTTATTTAATTTTCCTGTTTCTGTTTGGGTTGTGTTTTATCTTGGAGATACGGCTTGTATTTCTTTCTGTATATAGTATTTAACACTGACCGATGTATCAACTAAGAAAGTTTAATAATACCTAAATTCATTACTTTCATTAATTACCTTCCTTCGATACCACAACGGCGCCTATTTCTGCCGTGAAGTAGTAATGCGTAAGCATTACTGTGTTTCGGTCTGAAGGGCGCCGTAGCTAGTGAAATTACTGGGCAAATGAGACTTAACAACTTATGTCCCAAGGTGACGAGCGCAGTTGTAGTGCCGCTCAGAATTTTTGGGTCTTTCAAGAATCTTGGGCGGCACTGCATTGTAATGGGCAGGGCGTATCAATTACCATCAGCTGAACGTCCGGCTCGTCTCGTCCCTTATTTCCATAAAAAAATGCATGAAATATGTAACGCATGCAATTACTAGTATGCTGTAAATTAACATGTAAAAATGTACAATAAGTAACTTATTTAGTAGTAAGGGGAATGGTAATATAATATTAGATCCTAAACAGAAAATAAACCTATATAACCTTATAAAATCATCTGTTGGTCACATTTTGGGAGTGGTTAAGTTTATAAAGGTATTTTTCTGAAAGAAAATCAATAATTGAAAAGAGATAGGTAGTTGTTATTGGTAAGAAAATATTGGAGTAGGTTGGCCATGTAGGTTGGATTAAAGTAGATGCGGATATTTAAGCAGATAATGTGGATGAAAGGATAGGTCAAAATCAACAAAAATATAAGAGCTTGTAGGAAAGGTTGTGGAACAGCGGTGTATCAGCTACAAGTCCTTCATCTCCGCTAACCGCTGCGGGTGATATGCGTTATTGTACAGATTACACACGAGTTGAATGCAGAGTACAGGAATGCGATAGTGATGTGATCTAATTAAAATTGATGACCATAATTGTGTCGATAAATTTATACAATGCTTTAAGTTTACAGTTTCAACATAATAAAATATTGTTCTGCCTTTCTTTAACAGACATGTCTAAAATATTTTAATAATAATTTAATTATATAATAATGCAATAAAATGGCTTAGAAAAGTAATTTAATTTATCATAATTGAGGTCATCGTTATTGTTTTTGACATCAATTAATACACTACCACTGCTTCGGAAACAAATGGCAAGAGATGAGAGAGAAGAAATGGAACAGTCATCCGAAATCTATCAGTACTATTTTATGATTTTTAGCGTGGCATTTAGGAGATAATAATAAATTGTAATTTATGCACATACTAATCTTACGTCAAGAAACAAAATTATGTTTAACTTACTCTATATGCGTAAGGCGCAGTTTCAGACTTCAGCCAGATATTGCTCGCTGGTCACACACTGGTCAAGTATCAGGTTGAACCGTTTGACCGCATACCAGGAGCTGCTCAAGAGTGCTGCCGAAGAGCTGTTTCAACTGATCCCTGCCACAGAATTCCTCCTTCGCACCACAAATGGCTAACTAAAATTATTTCCACATCAACTGGACGTGTGGTGTTCCTCCAATGCGTCATCAAGGAACTTAGTTCCATGTACAACCAAACTCTTAGAATGAGCTCTGTTGCGCGATACGTGGGTCGTACGAGAGGTTACGTTGGATAATTCCTCTGGTGTTGTGAGAACTAAAGAGTATGGGCAGCGGTGATCACTGCATACCATCAAGTTACCCGAACTATCATTTATCCTCCTTTACGCGGTTTAATCTAGTATGCACATGTAACAATCTGGGTGTATTTATAGGCAAGATCAGAAAGAGACATAAATGTAATGTATATGAATAAAATTTTCTGTGAATTTTATAAATATAAGGATAACCTTATATTTATAAAATTCACCCATAAGGTGATACAGTGTTTACTCAACTTACTAATCCTGTGTATAAATGTATTGTTTATAAAGGTGAGTACCTACTGTTATCATAAAGCACATAAACTTATTAGGTACAATAATAAAAAGTATGCTAATTGTCGCCCTATTAAAGGTGTTATATAACATATAATTATATAAAAAGCAAAAAATAATATAGATATATTATTAAATAATATAAATATATTATTTTACATATATTTCTGCAAAATATATATCTAAGTTATTTTAAATAAAATATGAATTACTTGAATTCCTTACTTGATCGTGCCTCGTGTAGTAAAATAATGTACCTACTGTATATTATTATGAACACCTCGCTCAAATGTTAAATGAGTATATAGTTTGGAATCTAAATAACCCGTAGTAAACAGCCATTGATTTTTTTCTTCTTTTATTTGAGAAACACTGATGTGAGTGATCACCTACTAATACAAATAGAACTATTTTTCCGTCATAAAAAACATAGAAATTAAAGATTTTTAAAAATTCTTATTTAATGTCGTTTTGCTCTTGCTAATTGACCCTTCAACAGTCGACCTAAATTGTTGTAATAATTACAGTAACCTACATTAAAATGTATGTTAAGAGTAGGTAATAAATGTATTTCGATGAAATAAATATATACCTATATACCTACCAAGTATAGGAAGATACTTTTTAACCTTGTTAAAGTTAAATGTTACAACTGATATCAATTATAAAGTTCTTACGGAATAACAACTTAAATTATACATTTCTGATCTTCGTTGTTAGGTTATCTGTAGCTATAGGTAATCACTATAATCAAATATTCACATTATTTTCCAGGAAGCAAAAGAGCCTAGCGTGATCAAGGGTATTAGCGTAATTTTATTATGATAGCGAATTAAAGAAGATTATAACAAGGAGATTACATGGAGATTTTTATATTTACTTACATATAATAAAATGTTATAGTTAAAATAAATTTATTTATATTAACTGATTATTTTTATTTTTTAATCCTCGCACGAAAGACAATCTAAGTTTTCAGCGTGTTAATCTGTGTCATCGTATTCCACTGTTACAATTTCAGTAAAAGCTCCATATTTTCCCTCCATTCGCGTTTTCACTGTTCGCGGTTGAAAAAATGGCAACCAAATTTATTTACCTCCCTTATTCGCGGCCAAAGATTTCTCTATTCACGGATCTAATCGGTACATCGATACATACATAACAATAAAAATGATTCTGGATATGGAATCAATTTTCTTGTTATGTATGTATCGATGTACCGATTACAAACGTTTTATAAAGGATATTGGGATGGCCTATATCCTTTGTAAAACCTTGTCAAATGGACTTACAAAAGAATTAAAAAAAACCTTTAAAGGAGCTTTAAAAACTGCCAAGCACGGAAAAATGATATAATTATTTTACCATTAGTATACCCTTAAGATAATAATTAATCAATATGATCAAAACAACATTGAGTCCAGTCAACCCAGACTTGACTGGCGGCCAGATTAATACATCACACACACACAGTCACAGGACTCAGTCACGTCACTACTGGTACAGTCGAGCCGAGTTTTGCATTCTTTTTTTCAATTATTTACTAAATTATTCTTGCAAGTAACATGCCAATACGTATAATATTTTACTTCATAATATTGTCTTGAATCTTGATAACTATTTTTGACCAAAAAGATAGATATGCTATGGATATCAATAAAATACTTTGCGTTAACTATAAGAAAAGGGCGTAAGTATCACGGCCATACTGTATTTCTAAGAATTACAGGTATTTTCGTCTCCTGTATCTCTTAACAATTAGGCTAGCGCATGTCGAGAAATTTTTCGTCTTTACGTAAATAAAAAGCTAATCGTTTGACTGATAGCAAGATATACCAACGATTTGCTCCCTATGATTTGTTGTCGCTCACGAATATTGAATACTAAAAATAAATGGTTAGTCCCATTGGCGTAGTAATATCAACAAGTCGTCACTAGTCAGGTAGGTTGCTCTTCAAATTGAAAGACAAATAGGTCCCGCACACTATTGAAGACTACAGAAAAATTTGTTATCAAAAAAAACATTAAGCATTTATATCTCTATGGAAGATACTATTATACTCAGTTATGACCGGTTATCACTGATTAGTAGGGATCATGGAAAATACTGTGGTGAGCTTACGCAATTGCAAGTTTTTCACTTATTCTTAAAAGCTGATTGCTATAGTACCAACACTCGTTGTCTCAGTTGTCTCTGTCTATTTGGTTCAAAAGTTCTCAGTGCTCCAAGTGGTTACCACAGACATAATATGAAGAGTAGATTGATTTTGAGGTTACTAATTATAAATTGCGGAAAAATAATTAACAGAGTCAGTAGCTACTCAGCAAGGGACTACCTAGATGAGAGCATAACTTCTATGGTCCTTTATATTTCGAATACAAAATACGAGAAGAGAGCAATTTTCGTAAGCTGCCATAATCAACACGAACTGGTGAGCCTGGTGTGTATCTGCCTTGTTTATTTATTAAGTTACGTGAAGTGGTAATAAAAACTTATTTAATTAAAAAAGTAATATTTTTTTTGCTTGTCGACGACACTGTCAAATCAGACTTGTCAACTTTGTCAAGTAAAATGAAGAAATAGAAAAAAAATCAATATAACAAAATTTAACTAAAAATCATCAGAACTAAGTAACTAAATTCAGCAACATGATAATAATGAAGTAAACCATGAAGATGAAGAAATACACAACTATGTCGTAACTCATTATGGGGAAGAGGTCCTCTGAAACTTGCGGGCTCTCCTTCAACTTAAACCAGTTATTGATGATAGTAGGCTCAATGGTAATCCTGATATTGCTATTTCTGGTAGTTTGTCATATAGTGAACGGACGGTAGTTATGGGCAACAAGGCAGTTTGCTACTCTATAGATTTAGTTCAACTATTATTGATTGCTGTTGCTTTCGTAACCCTCCTGGTTGTAATGAGCTGGATGTGTAAATACTACCAACGAACATAAAATGGGAAAGTGTGGGCACTTCACTTTGGAAGCGCATCAAGCCCTGACCATTGTTGGGTCCATGGTCGTTCTTGGATTGGTATTTAGTATCATTTGTCACATATTCCAAGAAAAAAGTTAAGATGCAAAGTACTGAATACAATGTCGTCCAACTAATTATAGTTGGATTCTCGTTTGTAATTTGGTTGATGGCAATGAGCTTCATGTGCAAGTACTTTATAAACTTACCACCGTCTTAAATACAGTTTGATTATTACAAGCCAAATTTTTGTCACCATGTACCAGTTTTATTTTTGTGAATAAACCTATTCTGATATACATAATTTTGTTTTAATTTTATTAACTTCAAAAACATTCTCAAAAATTGCCTTGTAATATTTTAGAAAAACGGTGGCTGGTCCATGCGTCAAATGGTTCACCTGTTATAATAATAATCTGTTACGGTTATTGTATTTGTTTGATGGGATTACTAATTGTGACTGTAATCACGACCATCATGTTCACGAAGCATTTTACACAATTAATGAATTCAACTTCTGGATTGATGCATCCAATATACGATAATTTATATATTATATACAGTTTATTTTTAATAACTTTACCCACACAATATAGTAGATTCAGTAACTTAAAATAATTGTTTAAAGTGACGATTTAAAAGTGCTTAGTTTACGCCTAGGTACCCTTTCTTTATCTTTGACTATATCAAATTGTTAGTAAGTACCTACTTTAAAAATTAAATTCTCTCAACTTATATTAATAATTGCTATCGGTGGTAAAAATGTTTAGATTAATCAAAACTTTTTAGAAAATCTGAGCCCTTCCTGAGCATTATCGCTCGGTCCGCCCATCGTAATACTGACCATCATCTTGGCACCGCCCCGTCAACCCGTCAGTGATTCCACTTGTGATACAGTTCGCGGAGATCACTTACCATCTAGTTACCCGTTTGGATTAGTTTTTATATAAGGGGGGGCAAACGTGGGGGGACAACAACAGGTCTCAAGAGATGCGTTGCCGGAATCCTCGCAAAATACGCCATAGAATGCCAGACGTCAACGTGATGCGGGTGGTGTTTTGCATTTTGACGTAATGTCCGGTGGTGGAATTCGGCCGCTGGAATCACCCCGAACAGCTCCTCTGAGCACTCCCCGTGATAAATGCGGTAGAAGGTTTGTAAGCAGATTACTGGCCTCTATCGCTGTCCCAACGCACAGGGGTTATAACATAGCTGTTCCTAGATGTCCGGTAAATAGCAATTAGGGATGGACCGAAATTTGTCTTACATTTAAGCTAATCTCCGCGATTTGAAATCGGCATTTAGCAGAAGTTCATTTTAAATTTTAATGCACAACATTAATACATGAAAAAATTAAAGTAACTGCACTATTGTATATTATGTAGTGGGAGGTTAACTAGATGGTTACCAAAATAGCGCTATTATACCTACCACCAAACAGGAGGTAGTGTGCAAAGATCTATTTATGTTTCCATTTGAAGGGTGCCGTAGCTTGGGAAATTATTAGGTTAGTGAGACTAGGAACGAACGCAATCATGATGTCGCTCAGTAATTTGTTTTTTTTTTTTAAGATTCTTATGCGGCTCTGTACTGCGATGCAGAATATATCTCTTAACATCACGCTTATGTCATGATCGTTTTTTAATTAATTTAGTATTTTTTTTTATCAGTGGGAGGGAGGCTCCTTTGCACAGGATGCCGGTTAGGTTATGGGTACCACGACGGCGCCATTTTCTGCCGTGAAGTAGTAGTGTGTAATCATTATTTGGTTTCAGTTTAAAGGACGCCGTAGCTAGAGAAATTTCTGGGCAAATGCGACTTAACATCTTATGTCTTAAGGTGATGAGCGCAATTGTAGTGCCGCTCAGAATTTTTAGGTTTTGCAAAAAACTTAAGCGGCACTGTATTGTAATGGACTGGACGTATCAATTACCATCAGATTTACGTCCTGCTCGTCTCGTCCATTAATGTCATGGAATAAATTGTCTAAAATTATGAAAAGAAATCAAATACATAATACCTAAGTAGGTACCTTTTATAATCATCATCACTAATTTATTAATTACTATTAACTCCTCTCATTATCATTATGTTAGTTGAAATTATTCAAATGAAATTTGAAACTGAATAAGAAAAATAAAATGAATTACTTATTCTTCATTAAGAAGTCTTAAATTTTGAATGAAATTTTAATTTATTAAGTATCATTACCACTCGTGCTTACATAGTTCTTAAATAGTAGATGCACAGCACAATTTGCCATTAAAATATTTAATTGTAAATATTAAAATACAAGGCTGTAATTACCATCTTAAAGTAACTACTTTTATGTAGTTAACATTTATGGCTACAGAATTCTTATACTTAATTAATATTCTATAATATAAGGATAAATGCAGCATGGGGCAGTAAAGTACTCAAATGGTGACTACTTAACGGAAGACGTAGTGTTGTGGTAGGCCCTCCAAGATAGACCGACAATCTGGTCAAGATCGCCGGGGTAGGCTGGATGAGGGCAGCGCAGGACCGATCGTAATGGCGATATTTGGGGGAGGCCTTTGTCCAGCAGTAGACATCTTCCGGCTGATGATGATGATGATGAATATAAGCATTCATCTATCAGCCATAATATAAATTTTTATGCGTTATAGTTATAGGCGTCACTCGTATGAGTATTTTTGACCCTTATACACATAACGAAGGCGTTATTTTGATGAAGCGCTGAGCTTCAGTTGGGCAGACAATAATTTTAATGAAATAAGTTTGAATTTTTCGAACTTTAATCTTCAACAACAACGCGTTAGAAGATCCGATACCATCTATCGCTTTCGAGAAAACGCGGGAATAATAAACCGGTGACAACAGTTGATCCGAACTCTCGTTTGTTGCAAGTTTTTATGTATATAACTGACATTTAACTTCATAAGAAATTCAGAAATTAATATGCAATTATGCATAATTAATAAAATAATCTATCTAGTTAGTGTTAGAGTACGAAAACACTGCGTTTCACGGTATAATTCATATCCTAAAAATCGTATTTACTATTTATTTAACATTCGACGTCTCTACGCAACTCCAAGTGATCTCGTTCACAGAGCACTGGATCCCTGACAATTCAGCAGCACTGTATTGCACGTGGTCAAATGGTTCGAGCTGATACTGGGGTGCGCCAGAGATTACAGCTAATACTCCATATGTGGCTGTGCTTTGTAGAGCGCTAGAATATGGGCCGGCTTGAAGCTTTGCTGTACTCTTTTTATGACGCCCAGTTTCATCGAAGCCAATTCGGCTTTGCCCTCCAGATGACCACAATAGTGTTCTTACACCTAGATAGGTATAAGAACAAAAAATATAACGCCTAAATATTTTTTAATAGCAATATGACGTAAAAAACAACATTTGCCACAATACTCTCGTATTTTAAAATTATTTATACGTTACTCTGAGAAGTGAGAACCATCAACTCTCACCACACTTAAGTTATATCATTTTCAAACCCCTATTTAGTATTATATCTTTCAAAAGTTTTCATTCATTTATTGAAATACATACATACATAAGTTTATAAAATGTTTAAAGACAGCATAATCGACGGTGCTCACTGCTTGCGTACACTGTACAAGTTCATAAAGTGATTGATTCAACTACTGCTTTCAAATTAGAATTCCGCAGTAGTCTAAGGCGCCAGATTTAAGTTCTGGTTGCCGAGAGTAGAGTGTGGGTTCGAACCCCACACAGGACAAAGGTTTTTTTATTGCATTTTATTTTATTTTATGAATAAGTTAAACATTGTTTAATTTTGTTAGATTTGTTAAATTTATTTTTTATTTCGATTATTATGCTGGTATAAATAATTATGTTATTTAAACAAAAAAGTCTCACTTATTTGTTTATGTCAAGCCACATAATTGTTTTTTCGGTCTCTCATCATTCGATATAAACATTTTTGAAAAGGGAGTTCTAATTGGTATTAGAACTCCCTTTTCACCAATTAGCAAGTGCACCCGATGCACATTTGCCCGTTTAATTAAATAATGCAATTAATAAAATAAAAAGTTTCAATTTTGCAACAATCGAAATGTCCTGAATAAACTAAATAAGTGAATTGAACTGAATCAAATATAAAATGAAAAATATTGAATAAATACCAATTCATTTCATACATTATCTATTCAGGTCATTGTAAACAAGTGGGAAAAGCTATTCGCTTCAACTTTGTTAAACTTTTCACGGAAAACCGGAGTGCAAGCACGATTGGATTTTAATATTAATTAGACGAGCTGTGACTAGGTATCGTGCTACCGTGTTAAATGTTTTATAATAAAGGTTTCAGAACTTTGTAAGGCATTGATACAATGCACAAAGTATCGGATAATTGCGTCCGTCTCTTTCGACTACTTGTAATGAGTGTATACTAACTGTGACATTATATATAGACCTAAAATAATTTATTTGTCTAGATAGAGTCTCTTGATGTTAGACAACCGATAAAACATGCCAGAAATATTAGTTTAGTGTACGTGACATGCTACGTTTTACACTCGCGATTTGTGTGTCAATAGCGCTACCTCCCATCCTGTGCCGCTTAATTGCTGACTATTTATGGTATAAATTGAATTTAAAAAATGATTCAATGTTATTAATTTGTAAATGAAAAAAATAAGGTTTTTTTATATAATGTGCCAGTATGGTGGTATATTCACATTCACATTTCTAGCGTTCGCTGAATCACTCAGTAGAGATAAACTATATGAATAAATTTTGTTTTATTTAAAAATATCTTGTCGTAGAAAAACTATTGTATGCGACGTTATTTAACTAGGTCAAAAAACGCTCGTGACATTATTCATCGTGATGTCCGCCTGTGGCTCACAATATGTATTTATATTTTTTATATTATACAACTGTTGAATAAAATACTATCATATCAAATCGACTGAAACCGGCTTCACTGGAACGATCGCTACATAGCCGAACGTGACGCGTCCATCTCATTCAGTTCAAACAATAATTACTGAGCGTGCCAAAAGTATTTGAAACTTCAAAAATTACTGATGTTTTTGTTAGTCGTTGCTTGATTGTACTTAAACATTTTCATTTAACCTGCGCTGTGAACAATCCAAACATTAATGCTTTGAAAGCTACCCTTGAGCGTTCAAGAGTCAAAGTCAAAGGCAGATATTGTTGTTAAAGTCTCACTTGAAAGGTATTACACTCAGACGGAGTGGAGATTGTAAGCAAGATTTAAGTTGGTGCAAAAAAATATATAAAATTAAAGTTTATTATTTTTCTCAAACGTGCTTAAAAAGTTTTAGCAATTATTTTAACAAACTTCTTCGAGATAAATTGACATTGCTGTATTGGCAAAATGTCCTAAGTAAAAACAAATGAAAAATATTTGACTACCTAAAAGTCAATCAAATTATTACGACAAAATAGTGTAGTTTCTCTCGCCTCTTACCTCGTCACGATGCGCGTGCGACACAAGCACATCTGTGCTTGTGTCGCAAGCACAGATCAACTATTTATATAGTTACAAACCTACCTCGGCTGATACCGACTCGACCGACAGAATAATACGAGCTATGACTTTGAGTCGCGAACACAATAGTTTAATTATTCTGGACGCAAATAGCCACCCTCTTTAAATATATCACAAATATAAATCCTATATATTATGCCCTGTGCTTCCCCGGGGCGTAAAAAGAATAGGGTAGTCCCAGGCACATGGGTGTCGTAAGAGGCGACTACGGGTTTTTTGAATGTGTGAGAGTCACGCTGCCGTCTTATGACGTCAGCACAAACGGGCCAGACACTTCCGGGCTACTTACCACACTCGCACAGAATACCGGCATGAAGTAGTGACCTAGTGCCGCTATGTTCATCCATCCAGTTCCATCAGGGGAATTCACTCCAATTTAATCACCGTCCACCACCACCTTGAGACGGCACAGCCGGCCTTATTGTTCCTTACGGAGACGCAGATATCTCAACATAGCGATACGTTATATTTAACGTACCCCGGGTACAAATTTGAGCATAATTTTTTGCCTCATGCCGGGGTATGTGTGTACGATAGGGCGGATATCTGCTGTCGCCGTCTCGGCAATTTTGAGGGTAGGGACCTGTCTACTCTCTGGCTCCGCTTAGATTTAGAGGACCGCGTCCGCATCTATGCGTGTATTTACAGGTCCCATAGTGGTAACGCAGAAACGAATCACCTCATGGGCTGTGTTCAAGCGGTATTTGATGAGGTGCTTGCACGAGTCGCCAACGCGGCTCCCGGATGTGGATAGCAACATGCCATCCTTATTAGATCTTCTGATGACTACACATCCCGATAGTTACCAGGTCTCTGTCGACGCCCCTATCGGAACGTCCGAGCATGCCTGGTCAACAGTGTAGAGTCAACCAGTGACCCGTCGCGTTTGGCACTACAAGTCAGCAGATTCGGATATAGGATGCGTTCCTTTTTTGCAAACTACCCTTGGGGCAAGGTGTGTTTCCCTTCGAATAATCTTAGTGCCTGCGCCATTGCAGTAGCCGATGTGATACTGCAGGGCATGGATATTTTTATACCAAGCTCGTTTATTCCGGCATTCTTATTCAAAAGGGGTAGTCCCTGACTCATGAAAGTCAGCTCTTGTCTATCCGATCCAAAAAAAAAGGAGACAGTTCGTATCCGGCAAACTACAGGCCTATAGCTATTACCTCGCTGCTATCCAAAAACATGGAGAGCCTTCAGGGTCACCAGTCAATCAACGACCGGCAGTACGGCTTTCGCCATGGTCAGTCGGGCGGCGGCTATTGAAAGCAAGGGGGAAGGCCTGGCAGTTGGCCTGGATATAGCGAACGCCTTTGATCGTGTATGCCACAAGGCGCTCCTCTCAAAACTTCCATCATTTGGGCTTCCCGAGAGCTTATGCAAGTGGACCTCCAGCTTCCTCACTGGGTGCACCATACAGGTCGTTTTCGAAGCTTATTGTTTGAATCCCAAGCCCGTGAATGCTGGAGTGCCCCAAGGCTGTGTGCTATCTCCCACGCTGTTTCTTCTGCATATCAATGATATGTTGGCCACCTCCAACATACATTACTATGCACACGACAGTACTGGTGATGCCGTATACAAGGGCCATGCAGGTCTCTCGGGGAATCGTCCACCTGTGCCGGGAGAAGTTTGTGTCTTCTATCGAGTCCTCTCTCGAGAAGATCGCGGAATGGGGTAAATTGAACCTTGTCCAATTCAAACCCCAGAAGACTCAAGTTTGCGCGTTTACAACCTAAAAACCCCATCTGTCGTATCACAGCTCTTCGACAACCCTCCCCTTAAAGCCTTGCCTAATATCGGAATACTGGGTATCGATATCTCGAGTGATTGCCAATTCCGTGGCCATCTGGAGGGCAAAGCCAAATTGGCTTCGAAGAAGCTGGGCGTCATTAATAGAGCACGCTACTACTTCAAGCCGGCCCACAATCTAGCGCTCTACAAAGTATCAGCTCAATCCATTTGACCGCGTGCAACGCAGAGCAGCTCGAATTGTTGCAGTGCTCTGTGAACGGCTGGATCACTTTGCGTTGCGTACAGACGTCGCTTCATTGTGTGTCTTCTATCGCATTTATCACGGAGAGTGTTCCGAAGAGCTATTTAACCTGATTCCTGCCGCCGAATTCCACCTTCACACGACACGCCACAATTTAGGAATTCATCCCCACCATCTGGATGTGTGGCGGTCATCCACAGTGCAGTTTTCAAGGACCTTTCTTCCTCGTACTACAAAGTTGTGGATTTAGCTTCCTTGTGCGGTGTTTCCGAGACGATACGACATGGGTACCTTCAAAAAAAGCACGTACAACTTCCTTAAAAGTTTAATTGTTTATAAATTCTATTCGTTATAACATTATATACTTAAACTCTTCTTGTGATTTGATACTGTCTGTGTCTGTGATTTTATCTTATTAGTACCTACATGAAAATCACTCCAAAATTCTTTTATAATAAATAAATATTGATACACACAAATTATCTTGCCCCACACTAGGCATAGCCTGTACTATGTACAAGACAAGACAAGACAATGGTACAAGACAACGATATAGTTAATACAATATACATACATAAATACTTATAAACATCGATGACTCGGAAAGAAACATTCATATTCATCATATAAATGTTTGCACCTACCGGGATTCGTACCCGGGACCTCTAGGTCAGTAGGCAGGGTCACTAACCACTGTGCTACAGTGGTCGTCAAATTCTTTAAGTCCTATTTATGATTTAAACCCCACTGTCAGTCTTCAGGAATACCAAGGCAGAGCTGAAAGCTTGCTTATTTTACAATTATTACTTTACTGTTTGCATATTACTATTGCTAGTTTCGCATTAAAATATAAGATGTTGAGTTCATTAAAAACTTTGCCAAAATTATATAAAAGGTACATACTCATTACACATATTCGAATTCAAAAACACTTTATTCATGTAGGTCACTGAAATGACACTTATGAATGTCAAAAAAAAATAAAAATATTGTTTCTTATTGAATTTACCGCTACTTCGTAAAGGGTTGAGCTAATGAGAAGAAGTAGCAAGAAACTCATAGCCACTCTTTTAAGTCAAGATGTACATTTTAACTGTTTTACAAATCATTTCAATTACTATATGTGCAAAGTGACGCAACAAAAATACTCAAATGTCAAAAACTGAAAGGCTTACACGAGTAAGTCAAAAAAAGAAAAGAGTTATTGAGTAGTCTTATATATAGTAGATGTATCAATCCACACATACCGTAAATAAATAGAGGCATCATGTGAGCATTTCATAAAATAAAATATATAATAATTTAAACATTAAAGGAAATAATAATAATAAAAAACACATCAAGCAGACCTCCCGGTAACAAGATCATCCAGCCACCACGAGTAGCACCCGTCACGAGCATGACGCATGGACCAGCCATCGCCTCCCTCGACCATATTTTAGGGAAGGGAACGACCCGCCCCACGTCACCGCCATTGATTTATTACCTAATGATATGAAAACCCTTCATATCCACGGCAAATCCAACCGAAACTTGAACGGTTTTTTCAATTTATCGCTAAGAAACAGACAGACAGAATCTGCGGCAGACATTGTATTATAAAATGGTATAATTACTGTGTATACTTTTATGAGTAAATATATTAAAAGCAGTGTGCCGAATATTCTAGTTAGTAGAATATATTAACAGAATATACACATTCATTAAGGAGCTTAATATTGCCTACTCACGTCTGAACTTCTCGAGAGAAGGGTTGAATTATACGTGGGGAACAAGTTACCCCTCTACTTAAAACCTTAAGTCTACTCGAGGGGTTAATTAAATATGGAAAACTGAAATAATAGTCATATAATAATATTATCTTTTGGTCACACTTTTATTTAAAAAAATACTTATGAATTATATTTAGTTAGATAGCCAATGAAGAATTATAAATAAAATTAAGAGCCTTTTATTTCCTATAGTTAAATTAAATTTAGACTATATCGCCTAACAATAACCTTGGTATAAAGTTACATCTGAGAATAATCCAAGAATATGCAAAATAAACGTGGGAAACGTTATACGTCCGAATAAACCAATCATAAGCAAAAGTCTATTAGTAAATATTTTTCCACATTTTTGGTTTAATATCAGGTAGAACTTTAAGGTAAACTATATACCTAGTTTATTGTAAGGCCGTTATATGTTTTTCAGTTTGTTTATCCATATAAATAATTGAGACAGAAGCTCCGATTTAGAAAGAGCCAACAACACTCAAAGCCATTAAAATGTACAAATATATTGCTGTTATAATTTGTTCACTTCAATCTAAGTTGCTGGTTATCCATGGTTTTAACAGCCCTATGGAAAATAGGTCATATTTTTCAAATTATCCTTAAATGGTTTTAATCCACGTTCAAAACTCTGAAAGTCCCTGGCATCCCTGCATATTCATCATTAAATTTATCGGAAGGTCTCAATTCCTCGTTAGTTCCAACTTTTTCTAATTCATGCAGGTAAGCTTTGAAATCGTCTGAAGAAAATTCTTGATACCAGTCTTCTGAAATTGATAGAAAATAATATTTGCATTATAAAATCTACATTGCACACTACACATGCCGAATGCATCAAAATATCCCGGCGTTTTCGTGTCTTAGTAAAACTGCATGCATATCAACTGCACTTTCGATTTTTCAAGGATAAAATACATCCACAAAAACTACCTCAAAAGGAACAAAACTAAACCCTTATAGGATCACTTTGTGGTTCATCTGTTCGACTGTCTGTCAAGATCTTTTTTCTCAGGAACCCGTGGATGTATTGCATTTTAAATGATTTACTTAAATCTACAGTCATTTAAAGCTATAAAAAATAAAACTTCTCATTTAACGTACAAACAGGTACGGCCACTTATGCTGCAAGAAACGTATATTTCGACTCTCTCAAGGGAATCAAAATTATAGGGTATTTTCGTTGACCTAGAACTATGAATTTTGGCAAGTAATACCATCTTATACTACAAATATAGGAAAAAATCTAAAAGCCATACGTTTATTATTAAATTATAAAAAAAAAATTGAGATAACCCTGTCATAGCACAAGTTTAAACAGAATTTTAATTATTTTATGATGTATAGATTTCTATTAATGGCATGAAAAATTACTTAAAATAAATTTTCAGTATTTATTGTGTCCCACTATAGCATATTATACACAAGCGATCTCGCACTTCAAGGTCGCTCAAGGTAGTCTTTTTGAATGATTAGCTCAAATCATTACTATGAAAGCATGTATATTTTAGTTTTGTGAAAGAACTTGTAAAGTTAATTATAAAACCATAAACACTAAAAAATAAAACCATTTGTTTTCATTGAAAATATTCATTTCTTGATATTAATTAATATGATAAATTCTCTGTTTTTCAACTTTGTGTCGTGTGTGTAAAATAAAGTAATGCACAATTATATGAATAATTTAAGCGTGGTCTTATAGCTTGTTAGGTTAGCTTTCAGATACAATCACTGATTTAACTATAAGCATTCTTTTACTACACGTAAAATAATATGGATAGATACATTTTCACGTTGCCAAAATCGCTCGGAAACCAACGGAATTGAATCTAAGAGGGATCCATTTTCGAAGTGTTAAAAGGGCGACAACACTCCTGTGATTCTTGTTATGTTACAGGAGATACATATCAGGTGATAACTTAGCATCAGATGGTCCGTAATCTCGTTTGTCCTCTTCTACCTTATAACAAATATACACATACCTACTCTAATCATTTTTATATGTATGTATAATAATACCTATCAAATTGTTATAAACTAAAATTCCGTAATTTTTAAATATTTACCGTGTATTTCACTAATAGATTTTTCACTTCCTCCCATCTCAATAGGTAAAATATCTCTGTCCACAAATTTGTATAGATCTTCGTAGGTCTTGAGAACAGAAATTCGGCTAGCCACTTTTGGTTTCAATGCTTGTTTTACAAGCGATATGACAGAGTCAATAAGTTTTGACGTTGTTAAATAATAAATTCCTAATACTCTCATCCCGTACCCTTCCTAAAAACAGAAATTGGTGAAAATACGGATATATAGTGAGGGCGAAAGATGAATCACGAACAAGTGAATGATTAAAACTTATACTTCTTCGTGAATCGCAACCATAGAGAGTATTCGAGGCTCATGGAACTCGATATAGATCAATTTTGTTCAAGAGTTGTATAATATATACAAATTCAATTTCGATTCGATCCCGCGCTCTCAACTAAGCCAACCGTCAGCATGATCCGTTAATACCAGTGGGAGGCTCCTTTGCATAGGATGCCGGCTACATTATGGGTACCACAACGGAGCCTATTTCTGCCGTGAAGCAAGTAATGTGTAAACATTACTGTGTTTCGCTCAGAAGGGTGCCAAAGCTAGTGAAATTACTGGGCAAATAGTCTTAACATCTTATGTCTTAAAGAGACATGCGCAATTGTAGTGCCACTCAGATTTTTGGATTTTTCAAGAATACTGAGTGGCACTGCATTACAATGCAATGCCCATTACAATGGGCAAGGCGTATCAATTACCATCAGCTGAACGTTCTGTCCGTCTCGTCCCTTAATGTCATAAAAAGAATCTTGGTATATTTGTTCAACTCTCGGGTTGTATATTATGTATATACGATTACGAGAAAAAGAAAAAGTTAAGCAAAAAAAGACATTTAATATAAAAGAAGTTACTAAAATAATGAATACTTTTCTTCTTATTAGTATTATTAGCCAATTATTCTAATGTTAAGTGTGACACAATTCACATTCTTGATATGACATGACATTTATTGAAGTAGGCGTTACTTTGCGGAAATCCATAATAATCCAAACGTTTTTGGGTTTTCTTTAGTGTTAATTGGGTGTTAATATTATGTTATACATGTCTCGTGCCAGAGTTTAGCGGAGAGTCCACATGTCCTGAGCATGTCTCGTGTAGAGGCGAAACACGTGTCGAATTGTTTAAAGACAAATATTGGCAGAATCAACACTAAAGAAAACTCAAAAACGTTTGGATGATATAAAATGATAAGAAAACAGTATATAATATCATCGCACTGATAGATACTATGAAAAAATAATTGTATTTGAACAGAACTCACCATCAATATTGTGAACAACTTCTTTAGTAATATAACATCCATTTTAGGAAACACTTCAAGTAGGTTGACATTAAAGCAGTCAATTATTATGTGAAGTCCAGATGAAAAATCGTAGTATTTCATATAGTCTGCTTGCTGTAGAAATTATAAATTGTAGGTTAAACAACAGACTATTTAAGAAAGAGTTTCGAATAGCTGTTTAACGTGTTTCCAGTTGCCGAATCAAACATTGCACCATACGTCAGGCCTTCGTACTTAGCCGAGTAGTAGGCATAGTAAGTTAATGTTGGTTCCTGGTGACAGTCTCTAGAAAGTTCACTAATGTGACTATGTACGTACGTAATATATTGAAGGCAACAGCTTAAATGTTTATTTCTTTAAATTTCACTCATCAATCAATGATTCTTTAGGACCTAGCTAATGGAATAATTAAAACAATTTAAAATGAATTATTAAAAGTGGCGCAAAAACAGGCACTGTTATGAAACCCACTAAGTTGGGTTCATTGGCAAAGTTGCCCAATAGATGGATAGATTGCAGATGTACGTGACGCAAGAATTAAAACTATTATCAGTAGCAGAAATTATCGGTGACAAAAATTATTTAAATTTACTACTTACAAGCAAATTCAGCTTGCATGACTTTAATTGAACCTCCGAAGATCTAAAGTCCTCGATGATTCTGACTACATAGACTCTATGATGATCACTTGTAAGTTTGGGCAATAAGATGGGCATCCTGAAAGTAATGAAACGAATTTAAATCTATATTATAAATAAGTCGTATTAAAAATATACAAAAACATAAGAGTATGATTTAACTCACATTAATTTAAAAATGTTCTTATAGTCATCTATGAGGTCCCAGTAAGAAAAAAATTCTGGCATTAATGACCTGAATGTGTTATATTTGTCTTCAATTTTTTTTGCCCGCTCCACTGATCCTTTTGCATTTAACAGCAACATTTCGTAGTGATTCTTGTCTGAATATTTAAATTGTTAATTAATATTGAAAGTGGACAAAGTGGTAACAAAATTAAATGAAATTTCGGAAACATGGAAGAATGTTTTTTTCACTTATTGTTGACCTGCTATCAACAAATTTTCCAAATATATCGATTGAGTTGCTATATAATAGCTAATGGCTATAAAAGCTTCAGGTATAGGTCAGAACCGTACTAAAACTATAAGTATATTAATCTTAACAACAATAGTCTGCAGGTAGAGATTGCTAACCAATGAACGACGTGAAAGCCATATTATCAGTATTTTGATGACCTGCTGATGGTCTAGGTTCATAATGCTGTTCATGATTTTAAGAGTCAGTTCGTAGTAGCACTGTAGCCTGTACGTAACCGGATCCGATCACCCTCCTAATCTTCTACGATAATATTTGGTGTGATGACTTAAGATGTCTGACTTTTGGGTCAAAGTAATCAGCTATGCTGTCAATGCATCTTTGCTTGTGGAGTGGAAGTTTATAAAATAATTAACCCTTCTCGACTAAATCAGATGGACGGAAGGCATTAATACCCTCATTGCCATTTTCTGTTGTTTTTCGGGTATTGATTTTTAATAACCGCCAAAATGTTGAAAATTCTTAAAAAAGTTGAAGTTAGAAGGTCGAACGTCTGGTGAAGACAGCGGATGATGAATAACCAAAATCTGGTTGTAGCTGTGTGAGCCTCTACATAATTGTATTTAGTTCTCCACTGTTTACATCTTCATCCCATTAATAACCATCCCATTTGGTTTGAAGATGGGTGGCGGCTATTGAAAGCAAGGGGGAAGGCCTGGCAGTTGGCTTGGATATAGCGAAAGCAGTTGATCGTGTATGGCACAAGGCGCTCCTCTCAAAACTTCCATCATTTGGCCTTCCCGAGAGCTTATACAAGTGGACCTCCAGCTTCCTCAGTGGGCGCACCATACAAGTCGTTGTCGACGGTTATTCCTCGAATCCCAAGTCTGTGAACGCTGGAGTGCCCCAAGGCCGTGTGCTATCTCCCACACTGTTTCTTCTGCACATCAATGATATGTTGGACACCTCCAACAATCATTGCTATGCAGACAACAGCATGGGCAGTGTCGTACACATGGGCCATGCAGGTATCTCTAGGGAAATCGTCGACCATTGCCGGGAGAAACTTGTGTCTTGTATCGAGTCCTCCGAGAAGGTCGCGGAATGGGGTAAATTGAACCTTGTCCAATTTAACCCCCAGAAGACTCAAATTTGCGCGCTTACCACAAAAAAAAACCATTTGTCGTATCACCGCTCTTCGATAAAACTTCCCTTATAGCCTCGCCCAGTATCGGGATTCTGGGTTTCGATATCTCGAGCGATTGCCAATTCTGCGGCCATCTGGAGAGCAAAGCCAAATTGGCTTCGAAGAAACTGGGCGTCATAATAGAGCACGGTAATACTTCAAGCTTTGTACAGCCCATATATGGAGTATTGCTGTCATCTCTGGTCTGGCGCACCGCAGTATCAGCTCGATCTATTTGACCGCGTGCAACATAGAGCAGCTCAAATTGTCGGGGACCCAGTGCTCTGTGAACGCCTGAATTGCGTAAAGAGATCGCTTCATTGTGTGTCCTCTACTGCATTTATCATGGGGAGTGTTCCGAAGAGCTGTTTCACCTGATTCCTGCCGCTGAATTCCACCTTCGCACGATACGCCACAAATTAGGATATCATCCCCACCATCTGGATGTGTGGCGGTCCTCCACTGTGATTCCTTTGTTGTTGCAAGAGAATGTGGGCGGCGGTGATCACTTAACACCAGGTGACCCGTACGGTCGTTTGTCCTCCTTTTCCATAAAAAAAAGCTATGAGCAATCACACTGGTACTATATAAAAATTTATGACCGCTTTTAAATGTAGAGATTGTTAACCGTAATCTATTTTCGTCACTGCTAACGTTGTTTCGGAACGTAAGCATTCGTTTCTGTGCCTGTTGAGTAGAACAAAGATAGACCTCGATGCTCGCTGGAAGGAACATTTACTTCGTGAGGTTTCCACCGACGGCAAAGTTCATCTTTTAAATCGATATTTTCAAAATGTAAGCGGAAAAACCAATAATAACGTGGTGTACGATTCTTATTATTATTATTATTTGGAGAGGGTAGCTATTTGGCTACTTCTAATGTGTTATAGTAGCACCGCGTCCAGAAGGCCAGAATTGAACTATTGTGTTCGCAAGTCATACTTACGCAGTATCTTTTTGACACGAGTATTACAAACAGCATCTGGGAGTAGGGTATAGTCGTCAAGTATGGTACGATTCTCAGTAATATTCGCACAGATAATACCACGACACTCATATTCTATAGCTATCCAAACTTATACTTTATCCATGATAAATAAAATATTCGATTGTAATGAAAACATCACGCAAATCTATATATTTAAAAATGAATTGCTGTTCGTTAGTCTCGCTAAAACTCGAGAACGGCTGGACCGATTTGGCTAATTTTGGTCTTGAATTATTTGTGGAAGTCCAGAGAAGGCTTAAAATTAAATAAAAACAACAAATTTGTTTTTCCTTTGATGTGTCCATACATAATTTCTATGAGAGAATTTATTGACGCACGGTTTGACAGTTCTGCTGTGAAACAATTTCATTACTACAGCAGGGTGCATTATGTGCATTATTATTATGATATATTATTGACAAATTAATATAAAATCATTATTTTATTCATTATATACAGAACAACGTCTGTCGGGTCAGCTAGTGAGGAATAAAAGACTGATCTTGAAAAAAATAAATCCATAACTTGAAAATCAAAATAATTTTGAATTAGAATTTTAATTTAATTTAATCTTTAATTTATTATAGTTATAGTTACAGTTAATTTATTTGCAAATACTTACTGAAATCTTTCTTTTTGAAATGAGGCTGCTGCTCTGCCCATTTCTTAAATATTTCAACAAGAACTTTGAACTGAGTTTCATCTAAGTTAATACGTTTTAGAGCTGTTTCCCTTGAGTCAGGGCGTAAGAGAAGTAATTTACTTCTATTTACGTTATCCATAATCTTAAATATTAATATTAATATTAAAAATTATCGTACGTTTTCAAGTTAACGCGTCTAAATTCGGTGTAAGAATAATATTAACTTTGAAAACATAAAATATATTATTACTTTTAAGATATTTCCTGTTTAAATTCTAACTGAGACAAAAAATATAATTTTAATATAATATTCTGTCATTCTTACTTAGAAATATATTTGAAGGTATTATTTCTTATAAACGTTATCATTACATTTGCTCATGAGAAATTATACAAAAACTTTTAACAAAAAAAAACAAACGACTTCAAAACATTATTCCAGAACAATAGATATAATGTGCACTAAAAAGTATAAAAATAATAGCGTAGTTTTATACAATCTAATTAATTAATCTAATTCTAGTTACGATTATTGTTATATTTGGAATCGGTGTCCTTCCACCGCGACCCGCTCTCGCCTCTCGCCTCCTCTCGACTCAGTAGTGTATGTAGTTACAAACCTATCTTGGATGACACCGACTCCAAAAATTACAATAATCTCAACTAGATTTAGACTAATTAATTATATTATTATATTATATTAAAATACGCAAATATTTTTATACTTTTTAATGCATCTCTTGTGTTTTTGAAGTCAGTTTTTTTTTTTAATTTTTTGATTTTTAGTGAATTTGAAGGACACTAACTAACAATTTGTCTAAATATGTGTAGGTATACTAAATTTTTCAATGCAATAATGAACGTAAGAACTTTGCAATTTGATTACAGACGCTGTGTGTGTATGGTAGATGACTTAAATATTCTAATAGCATTATGTAAAAGATTCGGCCGAGTATCGTTAATTTGCTCCTAAGAATTGAAGAGTTCCGTTACTTTATCATGGATTGCATAATCAGAACCCAACCAAACTCTTTCCAAACTACCTTTGAAGTATATCCTTTCCAATAAAAATAGAATCATCGAAATAGGTTGGCGCGATATTGAGTTATTCGTAAATTTATCATCCACATACGTATAGGAAATTTAAGACTTTTATGGTTTTCTCATGAATGCCATTGGACCAAATTACAATGAGACTACACGGGAATCATCAGCTTTCAAATAAAAAATAATTATCAAAATCAGTTAACCCAGTCAAAAGTTTAGAGGTAACAAACATAAAAAAAACATACCCACGAATTGAGAACCTCCTCCATTTTTGAAGTCGGTTAAAAATAATGTTCTAAGGTCGGTTAAATGAAGTTCTTGTTATTGTGAGATGGGTAAGGTTTACCCATTCTTGTATAAAATAATATTTGCTACTGATATATATTTGAAAAAATCGGACCAAGTATTTCCTGTTTATTGTAATTAATTTTAACAATATTTGAAAGTGTGATTGACTTCAAACCACAATACAAAACTAATTAATAAATACACAAGATAAATAACACAGACATAGATCTAAGTAGATAACGCAAATCCCTCCGTCTGTATGAAAACCAAGCGTGCCCTTTTTTTTGTACCTACTGTGACGTCGTTAAAAATGCCAGTGCATCGAGCCTAACGTTTAGCCACTCACCTCATCTTTAGTTGACGTTTTCAGTACATCAATAGTCGGAATTGCTTATTACTAAAATCAGCAATGTATTATAAATCATAATAAAAAATAAAATAATAGCGTCAAAGGAAGAGCATTGCTCCTCTTTTTGTCCCCTTTTTGACACGCGAAGTACATGCACTCGCGGCATCTATTTGGATACATGTCTGTGATAAATAACATGTTTAAGATAAACCGTTATTAAACAAATTTTGACGATGAACAATAATGTTCTATTAGTATTTTAAAGTAGGTAATTAACGCTCATAATGATTTTCAAACGTATTAAGATTTTGTTCTCAAAGAATTCTATATTTATACTTAAAACTAAAGCAACTTCTTTCTGCTAATTGTAGAGTTACTACAAAAAACTAATTACTCCGGCTCAATTAAAAAAAATATTTCGTTGATTAATTAATTGTATAACAATATTGCAAATAATAGTTTTTAAAAACTTAACTTTCAAAATTTAAGTCATCAATATCTACAAATCCTGTATTTCGTCCATTTAGTCTCAAGATTTCTGTATATTAAATAAGTAACAACAAAAATTGTAGACAAATAATTGCAATTGCAATCAACTTTGGTAGCTGGAAAAGCCGGAAGAAGAAGGCTGGATTAGACAGGACTGATCATCATGGCCATCTTTGGGGGAGGCCTTCCGGCCGAAATGATGACGATGAGGCATCATTTTACAATATTCAGTGGAATTTTACTACTAATTAAAATTAGTTAATTAATATTTGAGTGTATTTTGTATACAGTTACATATAGTATCGAGTAACACTTAAAATGTTTAACAAAGTTTAGGTACTTATATTAAAAAATAGTAATGTAACCTTTATGACACACACGCACACATGCTCACAAACACATACACATATTCACACACACACACAGGCACACAGAGACATAGAAACATCCTGTTCGTATAATATTTTTCTTTTGTTATATTATATTTAAATTCTCCAAATGTCTCTAGGGGAAAACCAGATTATTAGTATTTTTTAACTTTGCTTAGTTATTTCACGAGACCATTTA
Organism: Leptidea sinapis; assembly: GCF_905404315.1. Classification (NCBI taxonomy): domain Eukaryota; kingdom Metazoa; phylum Arthropoda; class Insecta; order Lepidoptera; family Pieridae; genus Leptidea; species Leptidea sinapis. Next base: position 2,048,906 of record NC_066301.1, read on the forward strand.
AAAGCTTACAAAAATCCAACCTGACTCAGATGTACTATCCAATTTATTTGACACAATGGAAGTCGATAGACCGTGAGGCTTCTATTTGTAGGCAAGCGGGCAAAACTGTTCGGCAACCCATTAACAATAGGGTGATACATTGCCTTTCGTCAGGCTCCATTTCAGGCTTCTTACGTTCGACAAATGAACTAAGCTCATGCTCGATTTACGAACATACTCACATGGACTGCACTATATTGAAATCGTAATTATTTTTAACTGGAAGCCACAAAGCCTAAGCCTACTTGGCCAAAATTTTTTACTATATCAATCGAAAAAGAGGTTCTTGTTATCTGGGCTTTTTAGAGTTTTGCATTTCTTAAGGAAAAGATTGTGTTGTCATTTTGATTCTTGATCTGGTCAAGATCGCCGGAATACGTTGGATGAGGGCAGCGCAGGACTGATCGTCGTGGATATCTTTGGGGAAGGCCTTTGTCCAGCAGTGGACGTCTTCCGGATGAAATGATGATGATGAAGGAAAACAGTGATACAGTTATTTTGAAAATAAACAGTGAAGCAAATGTGAAGGCGCTAAAGAAATAGTTTAAACTCTTCAACTTATTACTATATTATACGATTGTTTAAGTTAAAAGATCGATTTAAATAAATTATCCTTATTCTTATTCTTATAAGTGAACCATATTCTTATAGACGTACGGAGTCTCTGTTGAATAGTGTGTCGAAGAAAGTCATTATATTATTATGTTCAAAGCCAATAACAACTAGTAATGTTAATTTGATATTATTTATTACTGAACTCTCATGTTGTGAAATTTGAAATTATTTTTCAGTGTTGTACTTATGTGTGTACAGTGTTGTAATTTATGAACGATGTGGGACACGAACGCGCCACACCGCCTCTCGGATTCGGTCTGAGCGCTCTTACCAACTGAGCCAACCGTTCGAGTGATGTATGGTTCGTAAATCTTGGCATGTCTCGTTCAACTCTCAGGTTGTGGCTCCATCTACAGGATCTGCTTTTCAGCTGATAACCTGCTAAACCCCAATAATTGCTTACTTAGATATAATCTTCTATTATATATATAAAATTGGAGGTGTGTGTCCCTATATTTCACCTTGCAGCCAAAACTACGCATCGCAGACCAAAAGTGTTTGTATGTGGCAATAGGTACAAGGTTCCCATTGTGCACTATGGTGGGTGCAAGTCGATAATTATAAGGGTGTAAAAGATACGGGGGTTGAAAGATGTTAACTTTGAAAATGTGACTATTATTGATCTAAAATGGTCTGGATTGTTCAGGAAATTTCTGGAATGTTCTAGAAAGCTTTAATATGTATACCAATGTTCTGATCGATCGAAAATGTTCTAGAAAATTCTAGAATGATCTAGAAAATTCTAGAATGATCTAGAAAATTCCAAAATGATCTGGGAAGTTCTAAAATGATATGGGAAGTTCTAAAATCGACGTTTAGATTCTGATCGAATGAGAATGTTCTAGAAAATTCTAGAATGATCCAGAAATGTTTAGAATGATCTGTTAAATTCTGGAATGATGTAGGGAGTTCTAAAATCTACGTTTAGATTCTGATTAAATAAGAATGTTCTAGAAAATTCTAAAATGATCTGGGAAGTTCTAAAATCTACATTTAGATTCTAATCGAATGAGAATGTTCTAGAAAATTATAGAATGATTCAGAAATGTCTAGAATGATCTGGAAAATTCTAGAATTATATAAAGAGTTCTAAAATCTACGTTTATATTCTGATTGAATAAAAATGATTTAGAAATTTCTAGAATCACCTAGAAATTTCTAGAATGATCTAGAATATTCCAGAATGTTTTAGAAATGATTTATATGCCACGGATTTGAACGATTAAGAATTTTCTATATATTACTAGATTGATCTAGATTGTATGCTAATTTTCTGATCAATATAGAATGTTCTGGAAATTCCTCCAATGATCTAGAAAGCTCCAAAATGTATCTCAACTTTTTGATAGATTAGAAATATGCTGGATCGTTCGAGAAACTTTTAAAATTTCTTGAGATACTTAAAAGTCGAAATTATTAGAACAATCCGGAAAATTTGGTCTGTAGTGGGGATAATTTTTGCGACTATATAAGCCGAAATGTCAAACCCGTGCTTCAGTCGATTTTTTATAAGAATTGTATAACGAAAAAATAAATATTAAAAATGAAATAATCATAAATAACAGCGTATAGTGTTTTTTAAAGTGAAGAATCAAAAGTTTTAACGTGCAGTGTAATACACAATATTGTTTCTTTTTTTTTTTTAGTTTTTTATTTTAGTGCAGTGTGAAAAAGGCGAAAAAAAAAATTAAAATATTACTAACTATGCCGAAACGTAAATGCGTATTCTCACGTTCTCGAATTATATCGAAAAGGCAAAAAATGTCACGGAGAAATGAAACTACAGACGAAAGAGAACAACGTCTCACATTACTTCGAGAAAATTATCATCAAAGTCGAAATAATCAGACTGAAGAGCAGCTTAATGATTCTAAAGAAACGGACCGAATCAGAAAAAGATTGCAAAGAAAAAGAAAGACAAATGAACAGGCAGATGATAGAAGAATACAAAATGCAATAAGAATGCGTGATCTTCGACTAAATGAACAAATGGAGGCTCAAGTTTCTAAAACAACTGTATATTCTGTTCGTCAAAAACGTCGGGAAAAATACAGTCTTGAACAAGAGGCGTTTCATTATAATCCTACTAGAAATTATTTTGAACATTCAAGTATAGTGATCGGAAGAATGAATGAAGTATGCAAATTTTGTGAAGCTAAAAAATTCAAAGGAGAAACGCAAAGTATATGCTGTTCAAGTGGCAAAATTAAATTACCAGAGTTAAAATCACTGCCACCGGAATTTCTAGAATATATGAAAGGAGAAACACAAAATTCTAAAGAATTCTTACAACAAATTAGAAATTACAACGCATGCTTTCAAATGACTTCATTTGGAGCAACTGCAGTAATTGAAGAAAAATGATTTAATCCAGTATTTAAAATACAGGGACAAGTATATCATAAAATTGGATCATTATTGTCACTCCCAAATAATACTCCGAAGTTTTTACAAATTTACTTTGTAGGAAATGAAGAAGACGAACTGGATCAAAGGCTTTCAAATTTTACAGAATTGCGTCGAGATATAATTCTTCATTTACAGCGCTTTCTACATGAAAATAATGAGTTGATAAAGATATTTAAGACTGCGATGGAAAAATGGTTTCGGATAATTATAAAATAATAATTCGGGCAGATAAAAAGCCAATTGGCGAACACGAAAGACGATTTAATGCACCTCAAGTAAATGAAATAGCCGTAGTTATGGTGGACAATGAAAGTAGTTATAGGGATATTGTGGTACAACGAAGAAGTAATAAGTTGGAACGCATCGCTGAAACTCATCACATGTATGACGCCTTACAGTATCCACTAATATTTTGTCATGGTGAAGACGGTTACCATTTTAATATTCAGCATGTTGATCCACAAACAAATAGCCCTACAAACAAAAAAGTTTCTTCCAAGGAATTTTACGCATATCGGATAATGGAGAGAGTGAATAAATACAATCATATACTCAATTGTCGGAAATTGTTTTTACAGTTTATTGTTGATATGCAAGCAAAAATAGAAGCAGAAAGATTGTTATTTATTCATCTAAATCAAAATAAATTACGAACGGATGAATATATTCACTTACGAGATGCGGTAGCCAATGATGGGGATGTTGAAAATTTGGGACGATTAGTAATTTTGCCTTCTACATTCATTGGTAGCCCTAGGCATATGCTTCAATATGCACAAGACGCAATGGTAGTCCTGACTTATTCATAACGTTTACGTGCAATTCGTCATGGAAGGAAATTAAAGATGAGTTACAATTTGGACAAAAGTCACATGACAGACATGATTTAATTGCGCGCGTGTTTAAACAGAAACAAGTAAAATTCATTAATGCAATTGTGAAGAGTTGTATTTTCGGAAATGTTAATAGCTGGATGTTCTCCATTGAGTGGCAAAAGAGAGGGTTGCCACACTCACACAATTTAATTTGGCTGAAAGAAAAAATTCACTTAAATCAAATCGATGACGTTATTAAAGCAGAATTCCCAAATCCGGTTGAAGATCCTGTTCTATATGAAATAATCGTGAAACAAATGATACATGGACCTTGCGGGGCACTTAATATGCAATCACCCTGTATAAAAGATAATAAATGCTCAAAACGATATCCAAGATCATTTTTGAGTGAGACGCAAACGGGAGATGATGGATATCCGCAATACCGACGTCGACCACCGAGTGAAGGAGGATTTACAGCAAAAATTAGAGTACGGGGTGAAGAAATCGAAATTGATAATCGATGGGTTGTCCCTTATAATCCGTTATTATCGAAAATGTTTAATGCACATATAAATGTAGAATATTGCAGTTCAGTTCAGTCAATTAAATATGTGTGTAACTATATTAACAAAGGAAGTGATATGGCTGTCTTTGAAATTACAAATGAAAATAGATATGATGAAATTTTAAGTTATCAAATGGGACGATATATAAATAGTAATGAGGCAGCTTGGCGTATATTGGGGTTTCCGATTCATGGCAGGGATCCAGCTGTTTTTCACTTAGCAGTTCACCTTGAGAATGGGCAACGGGTATATTTTACTAATCAAATAGCACAAAAAGTTGCAAACCAACCTGTTAATACTACGTTAACTGCATTTTTCGAATTGTGTCGAAGTGATCTGTTTGCTAGAACTCTTCTTTATGGAGATGTTCCCAGTTATTACACATGGGACTCATCGCGAAAAGTATTTAATCGACGAAAGAAAGGAGTTTCGGTTGAAGGATTTAAAGGTGTCTTTAAAGATAAAGCTATTGGTCGAGTATATACGGTACATCCAAAGAATGCTGAATGTTTCTATTTACGTCTACTACTTCATGAAGTACGTGGACCAACTTCTTTTGAAGATCTTCGAACAGTAGATGGTTACATTTGTGAAACGTATCGTGAAGCATGCCAGCGTCGTGGTTTATTAGAAAATGATAATCAATGGGAGCAGGCAATGAAAGAGGCAGCAGAAACAGCAACAGCGAATTAACTGCGAGAACTCTTTGCTATAATTCTAACATCGTGTAATCCTTCAAATCCGAATAGACTATGGCTGAAATATCGTGATAGTATGAGTGATGATATTCTAGCAAGACTACGTAGAGAAAATCAAGATATGAATATTACATTCAACGATAATATTTATAATGAAGCTTTGATAATTTTAGAAGATCGATGTTTCGCAATATGTAATCAAACTTTAGTTACTCTCGGAGTGCAATCTCCTAAAAGAAACGAATTAAGCGTGACTAATTCTGAATTATCAAAAGAACTTAATTATAATAAAGATGAATTGCAACGTTACATTGAAGAAAATGAACCAAAATTAACACGAACACAACGAATAGTATATAACACAATAATAAATCGTATTGAGACGAATGCAGGAGGAATAATCTTTTTAGATGCACCCGGAGGTACTGGAAAAACTTTCCTCATTAATTTGGTCCTAGCTACAATTCGGGTGAAAAATGAAATAGCATTAGCATTGGCATCCTCTGGAATTGCCGCGACATTAATGGAAGGTGGAAAAACGGCACATTCTACACTAAATTTGCCATTAAATGTAGCTGAACAAGAATTCCCAGTCTGTAATATCACAAAATTTTCTGTACGTGGCCAAATTTTAATAAGATGCAAACTTATAATATGGGATGAGTGCACGATGGCTCATCGAAAATCACTGGAAGCGCTGGATAGAACATTACAGGATCTTCGGAAAAATACAAAACTAATGGGAGATGCTTTATTGCTACTATCAGGGGATTTTAGACAAACGTTACCAGTTATTCCAAAATCAACACCAGCTGACGAAATAAATGCATGTTTAAAGCGATCAATTTTTTGGAACAATGTTGAAAAGTTATCACTGACAGAAAATATGCGAGCGTTAATTACTGGAGATCCAAAAGCACAAGAGTTTGCCGACAATCTTTTGAAAATTGGGAATGGCACCTACCCACTAGATCCACAGTCTGGTAAAATAATTTTAACTGAAGAGATATGTCATGTGGTCTACCACATGACATATCTCTTCAGTATAAGTGATATGCATAAGGTGTTTTTAACACCTTATAGACAAAATTTATCCATCCATACAACAAAATTATTTAAATAAAACATGGTTGTCTGAGCGAACAATTTTGGTTACAAAAAATGATGCAGTAAAACGAATAAATGAAAAAATACAGGAAATGATACCGGGAGAGGAAAAAATCTATAAATCAATAGATACAATGATGAATCAAGATGAAAGTTTAAACTTTCCAACGGAATTTTTAAATTTATTAAACCCACCTGGTATGCCTTCTCATGAATTAAAGCTAAAAATTGGATCACCAGTCATATTAATGCGAAATCTTAATACGCCAAAATTGTGCAATGGTACAAGATTATGCGTAAAACAAATTTTGAACAACATCATTGAGGCAGAAGTTCTCAATGGCAAAGAAAAAGGAAACTTGGTTTTTATACCAAGAATTCCAATAATTTCGAATGATTTACCATTCTATTTTAAACGGTTACAATTTCCTGTACGATTAGCTTATAGTATGACTATCAATAAGGCGCAAGGTCAGACGTTCCGATTTTGTGGAGTTAATTTAAAATAATCCTGTTTTTCACATGGTCAACTCTATGTAGCTTTTTCACGCGTAGGACAGAAAGAAAATTTATTTGTTTATGCACCAGAATGCAAAACTGTAAATGTAGTATATAAGAATGTATTTCAATAAAAATGTTTAGGATATCAGTTAATGTTAGATGATAAAAGATATTAATGTCTACTTAGTCGTAAGATTTTAATGTAAAAATAAGTAAGATCAATAAATTAATAAGAAAAAAGAAAATGTGTCTTTCATGTGAAAAAATTGTGAAGTAAGTAGTGATAGATTATTAACATTAACAAATAAGTATACAATTAAAAATGACCCAGCGAAGCGGGTATTCATAGCTAGTAATAATATAATATTGAAACACTTTTTACACAAATTATCTTGCCCCAAGTTAAGCATATATAGCATGTGTTATGGGTTACAAGACAATGATATATTTAATACAATATACTTACTTAAACATACATAAACTCATATAAACATACATAAATACATTTAAACATCCATATTCATCATATAAATGCTTGCACCTACCGGGATTCGAACCCGGGACCACTCGGCTATACAGGTCGTCAGATATCGACTTCAGATGTCGCTCTTTCAATCCAAACAATATTTAAAGTGATGCCATGTGAAATATAACAATTTTTTGTGTGTATCAGATACAACAGTACTCTATAGTATACTATTTCAATTTATTGATGATTCCAGTCATATCGGCTTTAAAGAAACCAGAATTTATTTAGCAATTCGTAGATATTGTTAGAACAAATCAGTAGCTTCCCAGATGAACACTTATAATAAACATTATTCAAATAACCAATAAAGCTTTTGTGCTACCTCCAAAAGGTAATGGAAGTTTTGAAATTAATTAAATTGAAAATGGTCGGGAATTGTTCAAATATTCGACATCAAAGCACTGTATTTTCATTTTATAAATGGAAGTGGAAGTTGTAAGCGCTGGTATGTATTATAAAATCATTTATTTTCTAAATTATCTTCTATTATTATAAAGCTAAAATTTTATATTTTATTAGTTGTTTACTGGTTCAAACGCGCTTCTATCTAGATTATTTAATTGAATTTAAAGTATTTTTGTCTCGTAAAATATGTTTGCCTGATTCATAAGAAATATTTTATGCCTGACTCCCGTCGCCCTGGTCTTGGCGCCATTCCCAAAATGTGGAACCATTAAGATCATTTATAAAACTACTAAACTAAACTTTTAATGCAAAAACGGCTTTTTTTCAATCAAATTTGGTTCCTCATTTTTCTCAAGATTTCCTGCAATCCTGTTGTAAAAGCATATACATCGCCCATCAATATATTATCTTACTCGGCTTAACCAATGATTAGTAGGCATAAAAAGTTTGTTTGCTGTAAACATAAATATTATAATATTTCATTACCTTTTTAAGTTGAACAAAATTTTTGGCCTGACTGTATAATATTATGATAGTTATATCAAAGTGTACTAGCAGTACCCAAATTTCCAATATTATTTTAAGTATAAAAGTCGGTTAATATGTTTTTGTGTTGCCTAAAAGTTTTATGTCTCAACACACATTTCTGCTGAGAGCCCATTTCCATTGATCCAAAAAGCCACTCAAAGTAATGCAATGCAAATGCTTTTCGCATAGCCCTGAATAACACAGGCGCTGCCTTATGTACCGGCTAAAAGCTGACCTTATTAAATTTTCACGGCAAATGCAATTTGGATTAGATTGTCTGAAATAATGTTACGGGCTTAACTTATTTAATGCTTGTGGTAATATAGTTTATGAATGGATTTAAAATGGATTGTGTCTTTGTGGTTTTTAATGAAATTAATAAGATTCAATTTTCAATGTATTTATGGCATTCTTCAATGGTATTATATGGTATATCACAGCATTTTTGTAATATTTAAATATCTTGAATATCTTATAGTAATATATATAATAGTTAAAATTCTTATATAATTTTAGTTTGTATCACATATTTTTTTTTTCTCATTGTCATATTATTATTATCTATGTATATATTTTATCGCATTCATCTACATAAGAGTAACATTTATGAACCAATATCTTATACTTTTGTTGGTATTTCGGTATATTATAGTATACAGGGTCAACATGCATTAAGAGCGTAGATCGGATAAAAATAAATACGTATTTGTTTTACCCTTTCTATGGATCTTTTTGTGACAAAAATGATACCTAGTACTACAATTCTATTTATATGTTTATGTCGAAAGTTAAGTAAATACCAAACATTGTGTTAAAACTCTTTAAAAAATTACTTTATCGGTTGTTAATTTATTTTGGAATATGTTGAAATATATTTACATTACATGAAAAATTATCGTCAAATATATTTCAGTAGTTATTTTAGCCAAATATAGCACAGGTACATTTTATATATATGACGACCCCAGTGACCCCAGACTATAGCCCAGTGGTTACTGAACCTGCCTACTAAGCAAGAGGTCCCAGGTTCGAATCCCGGTAGGTGCAATCATTTATATGATTAATATGAATGTTTGTGTCCAAGTCATGGATGTTTATTTGTATATTTTATATATGTTTAAGTAAGGATATTGTATTCAGTATATCGTTGTCTTGCACTCATAGTGCAGTACAGGCTATGCCTAGTTTGGGGCAAAATAATTTATGTAAGAGTGTGTCAATATTATTATTATATTATACACAAGCATATCTTAGTCGTTCAGAATAGAAAGAGAAAATAAAGTTGATAATAAAACTATAAACACTTAAAAATAATTATTCTAATATATAATGATTTTTCAAATTTGTGTTGTGTGTGTATATAATATAAAACACAATATGAATAATTTATACATTATATTATAGCTTGTTGCGATAGATTTGGTACTGAAATTATCCTTACTATAATCATTATTTTGCTATACATAAAATAATACACTTTCCCGCGCCAACATCGCTCGGTACTCAACGAAGTTGAAGCATTCGGAATCAGATCCCTCTAAGGTTAAGCCAAACCGTGCTGATTCTTGAATCTCCATATTAACTATAGTCTGTATGCTAAAATAACAATAATATTATAATAATTCTATACTTTCAGTGCTATTATATTGTTTAAAATTTAAAGAAAAATGAGGGAAAATCTTAAGGTACATTCAGAACCGTTCGATGTAATATATGGAAACTCCAATACGAACATTTATATGTAAATTTGATTGGAAGTCGAAGCTACCAGAGCAATGCTTATATTATACATTCTCTTTAAGTAAAAGATAACTGTTAAGTGTTTGTTTATACGACACAGCATGTTCAGAGGGTACAATTGCTTATTGGATGAGTATAATGAGGGTATAGAATAGTTCATCTGAACAGAAGATTAATATAAAGACTTATATTATTACTTATTGGTTTTCCAATAACATTTCTTCTAAATATCTTTTTTATTTGTTAAATACAGGGTGACTGGTAACTAACGCAAGACATATTAACAACAACTTAGGTACATCAAGACTAACAACGTCTGATTTACAACTTTTATCGAAATGTTTTAAGAAATTTTATGAAAAAAATTCTAGAGTTATTTTTACTCGCGGGGACAAATAATTTCAGCTCTATGTCTTGTAACGGCCGTTCCCAATATTCAGTCGATCCCTTACCTGAGATAAAAATCGTAACTATCGTGGACTTTTCAGTCCCAATAAACTTATCGACGGTAGCTCACATTATCCGTGCACGCTGTCTGTCAATGAGACGATGTATAGTTTACCAGTGATATAAAGTTTGTATGAAATTTGCAATTCACACGTCCCAATATAATGCGATAAGAATGACTTATCGGGTATATTGGGACAGCTTCAGATTATTGAGACCTAATTACTGACAGTAGAAGGTAGTAATTTATCTCTATCTGTAGATAGTATATTGGAAAGGCTGTAAGCCACGATATGTCATCAACTTACACTAAATATAATAATAATAATAATAATATTGACACACTTTAACACAAATTATCTTGCCCCAAACGATATATTTAATACAATATACTTATTTAAACGTACATAAATACATATAAACATCCATGACTCGGAAACAAACATCAACATTCAACATATAAATGCTTGCACCTACCGGTATTCGAACCCGGGACCTCTAGCTTAGTAGGTAGAATTGCTAGCCACTCGGCTATACAGTCGTCAACCACATATAGCGCGCGAGTTCCGCCTAGAAGTTAGCCGTCGCTATTAAAACTTTCGCATTGTTACCACTGTCTATAAATAACTAAAAACATCACGCATAGCTTAGGCTAGATTTATAAAGCGTACATAGACTTTATTTAAGTAGAACTTAGCTGAGTTTTAAAAAACGTTAACTTAAATTTAGCGTTGGGCTGTCTTATCTTGAGATCAAGGTCAATTCAGCTGTCAAATGACAATATACATGAAATCAAAGATTATGTTAAGTTTACAATCAGTATGTGAAGTTTGAGCAAAGTTTAAGTACGCTTAGCCTTAGAGTCCACACCAGAGTATGAGTACTCTGATACAGTTGCACAGACAGCATATTACACATTATTTTTGTTACTAGGAACACTGTTATTATCCATTACTTCTTTCATTTCTTTCAATTCAGTATTAGTAATTTTAAATTCCTGTAAATAGTTTTTGTAATACAGGCGATATCTGTTTAAAAGGTGTTACTACTGCTAATACTTGTATTTCTAGGTTTTAATGTACACTGGAAACATACAACTGTAATAATTATGATAATAAAGAAATTCAAATCAATCAATCACACAATTACTTCTTTCAGTGTAGTTGATTTATTTGTATTCCTTGTATTTTGATTAATTTAGCTTAATATAAAAGTAGAAAATGAGACCGACGAGTGGTATGTCAGACCGCTTACAGCCGCGATTTTAGCAAACAAAACGTACGGAAAATGTATGCACCAATACTGCAACTCTCCGTTAAAACTATAACTTTCGGAGTAGAGAAAGGCACGAGATGTGGAGACTCTAACATAGGGAACTTAAAGCTGCGGCTACTAGAAATGTCTCTGAGACCACAAGTGTGTATGTACATAAGATATCTTTTTCATAACCAGACCTCTTTGGGTCTCCAACTTCTTTGCAATATTGAGCCCTAATTGTTGCCGATCACGTAAAATATAGTTTTAAAAATTCAAATAATATTAAGAATTGAATCATGGACATAAATAAACAGACCATTGTGGGCTAGAAATATTTAAAAAAATTAAAATACCGCTTTATAATTGCCAATTGGATATATATTATAGATACATATGTTATCCTTATGATATAGATATAGTTATATATAATGTAATATCTCAAAGAGACAATGTTTATTTTTTTCCGAAATCTCCATATCGTTAATGTATATACAAATATGATATACTAAAACCTTCCACGAGAAACTATCCATTGGTGAAAACAGCTCGAAAATAGGTGCAGTAATTTATGAGTTTATCGCAAACAGACAGTCATACAGACGCAGTGGAGGATTTTGTTTTATAATATGCAGTGATTTTATAAAAATCGAACACGCTATAAATTCCCAAACTGAATTCAAGTATTTGAAAACCCATCGAACTCCCACAGTTTGCACGTTTATTTTTCCTCAAGAAAATACGAATTAACTTGGTTTCTTACATTAGTGGCACGGAAAAGTTTTTTAATGTCGCTTTGAGTCCATTATTCTGTGAATTGAATTGTAAATTAAACTTAATTTTAAAAAAGTTCTTTAGACCAATTTGTGAGCACAAAATTAACTTTATACTTTGACATTCCCCTCTGCAAAGTGTGAGAGTACAGCGAAATAGAATTCAGTAGATTACTGGTTGAAAAGTTTAGTTACATTTCAATTTAAATGTTCCTAATATATTTCGACTCCTCTCTTTGACTCTCCGCATCTTATTGTGCTTCATATATTTACCCAATTTTTTCAAATTAATATTGTTATTATTCTTATTATATTTTTTGAATTAAAAAGGCAACTTTCAAGTTCAAAATTCTTTTGTTAAAAACTTCTACATTCAGCATACATCAAATTTCATGTACTACAGTACTGCCATAGTTATGTCAACATTTCCTTTGAAACTCTTTCCTTTCCAATACTCCTTCGACTTTTGAAATAAATAAAAAACCACAGCAGCACTCTTAAAATGAAAGAAAAAATAAACAAATTATCTTAAAAGAAACTATCATTTTTCTATGAAATAATTATCTTACAAAATATCAAATCAATTTAACAGTATTGAATTTAATCAAGACGCGGCATTTTCGTCTATATATTTTAGTTCCTCTTTCTGCACGCGAACAATAACAATTTGATTGCAATCACAAATCCAGGATAAAATAAAAGTTATCATTTGGCCATTTTATATTTTGGGTAGATTTTTATGGTTCAATAATTAAGCTGAATGTTTGAAACAATTTTTTAGTTCAAACACAATTTGAACGACACAAGCCTTATACGAATCCATTTAGATCACATATCTTCACAATGGACTGGATTTAGTAGTTTAGCGATTAGTACCAATGTCGTCGCAAACGAAAGATATTGAGTGTATTATAAGAATTTGTGAAACATATTTGTTACTGAATTATTGCAATATTCGTCGGATAAATATTTGTTAGGAACTAAATAAAAATGGCTTGTGTAAATATATTTAAATTTACAATGAACAGAAATATAATCTTAATATGAACCATTCTTCTGCATTTAATTCTTTAAATTAAAAAAACAAAATAATGAGTCTGAACCAGTGAACTAGCCTAAACGAAGACGGGACGAGAGACCATAAAATATATAGTTATATTAGTAAAATATAATCTTATCAACTGAAAGTTAGTTTTATTTATTGTGGTAAAAAAGTGACAGGTATGAATGTCAATTTATTTTAATATCACATAAATTTATATTATATTTTAACTTGTAAATAATTCAATAGCAAAGACGGTACGTAAGACAGAAGACCTTCTAATGTAATGAAGAAGAGGAAATAAGTAAATAAAATAATTGGTTCTTTGTTAAACAAAATTCCGCTGAAAGCCCATTTCCATTGATCCGAAAAGCCACTCAAGGTATATAGTAAACGTACTTCATACTTAAACTCCTCTCTGTATATTTTAGCCGACTGTATATTCAGGCGGAAAGCTGACCTTATTAAAAATTCACGGCAAATGCAATCTGGGTTAGCTGCCGTGTCTAAAAGAATGGATGTTACGGTATGGCCCTGTTTAATATTTTGTTTGGCCCACTATCTCGGTGTTGCAGTAATATTAATGAAAATGTGCTTTCAGGAATGAAACTACAATTGCTTTGTATTACACCGATTATTTTATGCAGATCAGAAATTGAATTAAATAATACTCTGGGTCTTCTACCGCATTTATCAAGGCGAGTGTACCGAAGACCAGTAGTACTTGATCCCTCCCAATCCCACCTTGGCACCACAGAAACACAACAAAGCTAATTAAAATCATCACCATCTAGATAATAACAATATTGACACACTTTTACACAATTTGTGTATCTTGCCCCAAACTAGGCATAGCCTACTATGGATGCAAGATAACGATATATTTAATACAATATACTTAACTGAAACATACATAAATACATACGAAAATCTATGAATCGGAAACAAATATCCATATTCATCATATAAATCTTTGCACCTAACCGGGCCTTGAACTGGTGACCTCTAGCTCAGTGGGCAGGGTCCTAGTGACCACTGGACTACATGCGTCGTTGCCTATATGTGGCATTTTCCCACAGTGCGGCACTTCCTACACCACCATATGCCACCAAACTATGGATTGAACTTCCTTTTCCTGGTAACAACCAGGACAATTCCACGTTAGTACTTTCAAAAAAAGACACTTCTTAAAGACCAGTATGATTACTTGTTAGTTAACCTATTTAAAAATTTAATTATTAATTTGTTTTAAATTTACTCAAGTCTCCATTGCATCAAAAAAAACGTGTAGAAAAATCGAAATTATATTTAGTTAATGATTCAAAACTTTAATGAATTGTGTGTTTTATGCTTTTAAAATGCTGTAAATGTATTTTAAAATAATAATTCAAAATGGTGATAGTTATTGAAAACCTCACAAAAGACTTTCGTCTTTATAGCCCATCACATTTTCCCAAAGAATGGTGCAGCAAACTTGTTAACGCTTTGTCTCTGCAATATCTCCTCCTCACACATTTTATGGACTAATAACTCGCGGTTATATTATTTTTTTAATTTAATACGAGTTTCATGATCATTGTAGGAATTTAATAATGTATTTTAAAACCTTACATACTTTTCATTGTAATCTATATATAATATCAAAGAGAATTGTCCATTTGTATACTCGAAACAAACGGTTTTAATAAATTTAAAAGAAGAAAACAAAATGTTCGTCGCTCAGTTTTTACAGCAGGGCCGATAGTATATTGTCCCGATATCTTATTTAATAATTAATATTCATTCAAAATTAATACCGCAGTTTATACGTTTTATAATATTCATAATTAAATCATTTATATCAAGCGTACGGGTATATACTCGTATAAATTAAAAACACGATAATTCAATATTTGACGAAAAATCTTATAATAAAATCTTATAATAAATAATTTGTTAGTTAAAATATTCACTTAAATCTATGTTAGTTCCTATCGCTAATCCTTAAATTTACCTTTTAAAACTACTTGCACCTAGTACTAATATGATAATATGTTTTACCCGAACATACATACAGACAGCAGACAAAAATTCTATAAACTACTTTTTTGTATTCGTATTGTTTGTGGAACACACATCCAGCACCCTTTTAAAAAGATATTCAAAATACAGTTATTACTTTGTTAGGAATTTTATATGTACAGATATAGCACGTCATAAAGAGAATGTAAACCTCCATATAAGAATATGAGATAATTTAATAAAAATTATACGGAAAAAACTAAATTTTCAGTAATTATGAACAAAATCTGATTAATTGCTTAGCTAATATAAAGGAATTTTACTAGATGTAACTAGTTTCGGATCATTCAGAGGTCCTCCATTAGGGTGAGTCTAGTCTCTTACCAGGTATGATTATCACTCACTGATAAAAGTAATATTCCAGCAAAATGGAAAAGTATCCGCAATCTTCGTTTAAGCAAATCTTCTTTTGTCTGAAAGGTAAAAACTAGATCGGGATCACATTTTCCATCCAATTTATTTGACATAGCTAGCTTGACGGACCGTGGGCCTGCTATTTGTGGGCAGGCGTGCAAAACTGTTCGGCAACCCATTAACAATCGTGTGATACATTGCCTTTCGTCACGCTCTATTTCAGACTTCTCACATTCGACAAATGGATTGTACACGTGCGTGATTAATATTGTATTTGTATGTGTGTGTGTGTGTGCACACGGGCACTGGTTGCCCTGGTAATATCCGTTATGCAGGTCTTCATTCACTTTAGAGAATTCTCAACGCTCCTTCGACAACGCCGAATTCCACCTTCGCACGACACGCCACAAGTTACGATATCATCCCCACCATCTGGATGTGTGGCGGTCCTCCACAGTGCGGTTTTCAAGGAGCTTTCTTCCTCGTACCACGAAGCTGTGGAATGAGCTTCCTTGTGCGGTGTTTCCGGGACGATACGACATGGGTACCTTCAAGAAAAGCGCGTACACCTTCCTTAAAGGCCGGCAACGCTCTTGTGATTCCTCTAGTGTTGCAGGAGAGTGTGGGCGGCGGTGATCACTTAACACCAGGTGACCCGTACGCTCGTTTGTCCTCCTATTCCATAAAAAAAAAAAAACGTGAGCCTCTACCCTAATGCCTTTTTGAGAAGGCTGCACTGACCTGTACTAGAGCCGCTTTTAAACCTAGACCTTTATACAATGTAAAACTTTTACAAACTTTTTAGTGTGGAAGTCATATAAAAGTACGAAAGTATATATAATATTATGTGCCTAATTTGAAGGAAATGTGTTACGTTTTTTGTTTATTCATATTTATGGCACCTAAAAAATATACTGTAAAATCATTTTTGAAAACCTCAGCAAACCTGTATTTTTAAATATTAATTCGGTAGTTTTCTTCAAGATTAACGCATAAAAAATGTATTAAAGGTTTTTAAAATGTAGATTTTTGACGCACTACGTTAAATAAGAACAAAATATATTATGTCTACTAGAGGCATTTCAATTCACTTTGGGAAAATGCGTTACATTTTTATATTTCTAGTCATAGAAATAGCGTCATAGAAATATAAAAATGCGTTACATTTTTATATTTCTAAGACGCAGTTACTCAACGATTAATCCAGGTGCTCTCAATATTTTCTTAAGGAGGGCCGTAAAATAAAAAATAATATACACTTATATAGAAACAAGCAGTATATCATGAAAAATATGGCATCTTGTACAATCTAATTTTTATATTTAATTAAAACGACGATGCAAATTACTAACTTTATAAAGAATTTTTACAAAAGGACCTAAATGAACACATTAATTGTGATTAAGTGTCAAGTCTTTCAATAATAATCATCATAATATTATTAATACCATAAAATTAAGCTACTTTGTATTGAGTAGCTTCGCAACCAGTATGTCTACAGTTAAAATAAAATGACGAAGACTAACAGTTTCCACGTTTAAGGTTTCACCACATCCAAAACTTTTGTTGGATTGAACAAAGTGGGTTTTATGCCATGGCCAAATCTCTGATTCATGTAATGTTGAAAATCATAGTTAGTCAAAAATTATCTATATCCAAATATATACGTATCACCATTGTAATAGATTATTTTACAATTACTCGTATATGTATTTGAAATCAATATAAAAAATAGTTTAGTCTAAGAAGCTTACGGCCGGAATCATCATAATATCAAATAATTTAAGACTTCAGTGTGACGTCTTTCTCTTTCTTCACCACGTTGAGTACAAGTTGACGCGATCTTCTTTATTTTATGAAAAACAGCGTTATCTGAGCGCGAGATAGAGGCCAAGACAGTTGAGCGCAGGCGATTCCAACGTAACATTAACAGCCTAGATGAAAATTCTTGGTTTCGATGATTTCGTTAAATATTTTAATCATTAATATTATTCTAATTATATTTTGCACTAGCTTTTTCCAGCGAATTCGTGCTCGTACAATAGTTACTTTCGGCAGCAATTTTTATTTTTTAGTATACTCACTTTGCAAATAATACACAACAAACTGCTGTGGTTAATACATTTAATAAGCTCCTATACTACTACTACTATACTTTCATCCCCACACAAATTTAAATTTAAAAATGCTAGAACAAATATTTATTTATTTCTTATCAAGTGCCTAAATACAAATTTTCATTGTGTTAGTTTCGAAAATGCCGAACTTCCATACAAATTTCCACCCCCTATTTCAACCCCACCAAGACTTTCATTCGCGATAAAACATATGTCGTTTCCCAAGCTGTTGTATTAAATGTAATCAAAATCAATTCAGTGCTTTAGGCGTGAAAGCGTAACAACCAAACTTACATTCACATTTATAATATTAGTAGGGATTCAGATTCTGCAATATAATTCTGTACTTTGCTTAACTTCCAAAACCAATATATACTAGTGGTCACAGGTAAAACCTATCTTGGTTCTTGGTAAAAGCCCATAAAACGTTGCTTTGTAAAAAAATCCTACCAAGGTAAAACGAAACGTGAACCAATATTTGGAATTATCTTAATTATCACTGATTAATATTGATTTGTGTTTGTTAAGTAACAAAAAATGTTTATTTAATATACATATATATGTGTTAAAATTAACTCTTATTATTTAGTAGGTAGAAAGTTTATTTCCACAGCAAAATTAGGTAGTATTCAAATCAAAATATTGGTTCATAACTCATTTTTAAAACTACATTTAATAACAAATAGTGTTAAGGATTTGGACATTTCTGATTATCAGGGATAGCAATAATAAAATGACACCTAATTTTTACCGTAGCAAATATACACAATATATTGTTTGCGAGAAACGGACAAACTACCATTGTTTAAATGTCTGTCACTTTTATTTATTTGTTTGAATTTAATTTAGTTTTCAGTCTGTCATTATCTTTATCTTAGCTAATAGTAGAAGCGTAAACAATATCAAGTCAACTACCTAATTCTGTTGAAAGATTGATGATCTAAAAAGCTACCCAAAGTAATGCAATACTAATGTGCCTTCTGTGCCTTTTTAAATTTTCACGCCAAAAACAATCTGGGTTAACTGCCGTGTCTAAAGCAATGTAAATGTTAAGATCTCAACCTGTTTAATGTTTTATCTGGTGCTCTCAATTTTGCTGTTATAATATTAACGATATGAGATTTCAAGAGTCTTATTATAATAATTAATTTAACCGTCTATTATTACTCAGTTTTTGCACTCAACTTCTTCAGATTTGGGAAAGTTTTGGCATTTAACGGCCGTTCCCAATATTCAGTCTAACTCTTACTTGAGATAAAAATCGTAACTATCGTTGACTTTTCTGCCCCAATAAACTTATCGACGTTAACTCACTTTATCCGTACACGCTGTCTAACAATGGGACGACGTACAGCTTACCAGCGATAGAAGTTTGTGTGGAAAATTCAATTCACGCGTCCCAATATAAGGCGATTAGAATGACTTATCGGTTATATTGGGACAGGTTCAGATTATTGACAGCTATTAACAGACAAGGTAGTAGTTTATCTCTATCTGTAGCTAGTATATTGGGTACGGCCGGAAGGGCCATCTATCCATCTAACGAACTGATCGATTTATGGCCGTTTTTAATAACCTATCTACCCTTAGTGTAACTTACTAGAGGATAACAAATCTATCCTTTTACGCATACTTACATTTCAATAATCTATCGACAGATAGCATTGGACTATAACTAATAATATAACTATATTGAACATAACTATGGGTAGATAAGATCTTGTCATTAAAACGGTGATAGCAATATATCCGTTACTAGAGATACGTAATTGTAAACGGCCGTTAATCAGATATCTACGTCATAGTTGAACATATTAGCAAGACACATCAATTAAAATACCAAGAACATGATTATAAACCACAGCGGCCCCTTTTTCGCCGCGAAGAGGTAATGTGTGTGTTATTTTTTTCAGTTTGAAGGGCACCGTAGCCAATAAACTTACTGAGCTAATGTGACAAGCGAACTTATTATATTTTCGCTCAGATTATTAGATTAAAGCATCTTGAATATAACCGCATTGTAATTGGCAAGTCATAATTATCACTTACCACCATCACGTTCACCATCGGTGAACATTTTACTCCTCCTCCCATTTTCAAATATTTATTTACTCAAGGAATAAATGGAGTGAATGGAGAATTCGAGACTCAGTTAGACAATTTTGCTGTAAATGTTTTCGTAACAATAACACAAATTTAATGTGACTAATTGTCCTTGGTAATCATATTACCGTTGGTACCTTGAAAACTGCAAAAGTCAACAATTTGTTGGATTGCAATAGGTGATATACAATAACTGACATACTCGTAACATTTTTACAATTACAATTGAAAACCAACAAAAGAGATTTTGTAGAGAGAGAGGTTTCATTTATTTTCCAAAGTGGTGGTTATTTTTAACTGTATGTCGCAGGGAAATGATAAAAACAAAGATTTGGTCAATTCTCTAAGTTATTTCATCAAATTACGGAGTCTTTTTAAAGAACAACACGATTACTAAATTCTTAGCAAATGATGTCTAAGTCTGAACCAACTCTGGCATTTGGTCAAATCACTCGATTTGTTTCGAGAGTTTGTTATTTTAACATCCTCCGGGATATGATCAAAACACGGTTTTATCATATTCCTGCGACACATACATTGATTACAAAAATATTATATCGATTATAAATTGAATTTTTAGGCAATGCTTATTAAATATAGCCCTAAAATGCAAGTATCGGGATACAGGTTGAACCAAGAAAATCTTTTATTGTGCAAAAGTTTTTTTCAATCTATAAATTAATCTGAGAGTGGGTAACGAGGGATAGACAAGTTTATTGCGGTTTTCACCCTCTGTTTAACCCACTAGTATAAATCAAGTATTTGACAGGACCTAACACATTATTCAATATAGTTATATAGTACATTTACATATACATTTATATACAGGTTTATTATATAGTTCAGTTATATACAATTTATAGAAATATTTGGTCAGCTATGAACGAAGGAAATTGAGTACAATCGATTGCAAGCCAAAGTTTAATAACATTTATAAAATAGGCTTGTAAAAGTTTTAATTTAAAAGCAAAAAAGAGGGTTTTATCTGTAACGATGTGAAGTCCACAAAGATTTTTTAAATAACAATAAACAGCTGAACTTTATGATGTACAATTTACATTATTTAAAATTATTTTGTATGTTTTTGACGCTACAATTTTTTTTTCTTCTAGATTAGTTTAAGAACAGCAGCAAAGTACTTACATACACACAGATAAAGTATTAATCGTATGATTCGATATTTTCACTAATATCATATTTAATTATAATTTTAGTACAATTCAAAACAAGCCCAATATACTAAATTTATTAAGCTTTAATCTTAGTTTACAAAAAAATCTAATGCAAGAGTAAGTCGTAGCGATTTTATATCGAGAAAATTTATGTTCTTATTAGTCAAAATTGATGAACCAAAATCCCCGAATATTAACATTATAATATTGTGAAAAAGAGAATAATAACAGAGATATTAGAACGTAAGCACTTAATATAAAATAACATTTTAAGTTATAAAATTCACTCACAAAATAAGAAGTGCCCGTTTTTAGTTTTTAGGTAGGTAAATCCAAATTAATGTTAAACCTGAAAGCCTCGTAATACCGCGTTGGTTAACCAACATTATTTATCATGCTACTTATAAATTCAGCCTCTAAAGTTATATTTATATTTTGTATACACGTGAGCAACTACTGAAACGTCCGGGCAACTAGAGCGGCTTTTTTCTTTAGACAGTCAAACGTCCAGGCAACCAGAGTGGCCCAGTCGACTTGCGTATTTATTTTGTGTTATAATCTGTAGTATGAGTGAATAAGCTTGTCAAATACGATTTTTAAGACTCTATGGTAAGTAATTGTAATAGGCTTATCTTTAAATATCAAGTATCCGAGCAAAAATTAAAAGAAATAATTAATTGAAAATCGCTTTGCGGGGGGAATTGTCATTTGTTTATTTTTGTAGTGTCAAGTGTTTTGTTATTGTTTTGTTCATGTAAGTGTAATATTTTAATTACGTATTATATTTGTTTTATATATGAAATTAATCCTCATGATATCTTGTTTCCGATTTTATCTACAAATTACATATAAAATTCTTCTTACGACATTAAATCGAAAAGTTATAACAGTATGATCGATACTACTTTATCGATTTGGTTTAAATATCAAATTTTTATTGTAATCCAATAAATTAACAGTAAATCATTGCTTGTAATAGGGACAAAATATCATAAATATAATGTTTATAATATTCAACAATCTGGATGTATTGAGACAACCAAGTATTTCACGTTTTACTTGTGCATTCCGCAGATAAATTGTAGGTATATACTAAGAATGGGTGTTTTATTTTAGTTTAATGCAACAATCCCGTAAGTCGAAGTAATGACATATTAATATCAAAAAATAGGTTATATAGTCTATTTCAATAATAATCAAGTTTTATTAATGTGTGCGCTAATATTTTACATAAAAACTTAATATAATGAAAATGTTATCACATTTCTACCTATAATCTCGAGCTTTAACCTTTTATTTATATATAACTTGGGTTCAAAAACATAATTTATGATTTTACACGTTGATTTTCTATACTTTTAACTACTTGAATGTATTTATTATATAGCCATAGGTGGAGTCATTATGTAATTATATCGCTTTTAATAATGATGAATCTCGCGCTCGCCGTCGGATAATCTTAATCGCGTCATCGGACGTTTCGCTACCTGCCAGCTGTCATTAATCGGACGTTGCAGTAGATTGTATAAGAATTAAAGACTTATTATCTATGAATCCTACTGTAAATATTGGTGTGGTAAAAAAAGAAGAGACGAGATAAATTCACGCAATTTAAGGCAAAATTATTAGATATTGGATGATTCTGGAATGTTATTTCAATTATTATCCAGCATGAAACGAAAACAATATACTTTAGTTATTTCCATTGTATTATGTCCTATGGTATATTACTATGGGGCAACGCTGCCGATATTAATACAATATTTGTGCTGCAGAAGATGGCTATTTGCGCTACTTATAACCTAGGTCCTAAATTGAAAATTAAATAATGGCCTACGGACATCGCCGTAAAGTAAAAGATTAAATGAAATGTTTAAAAAAATATTCTCATTGTGCTAATTTCTTAGCACACTACACAATATATCACTATTCAATCAAATCAAATCAAATCGGATCAAATCAAATCAAATAGAATCGAATCAAATGAAATCAAATCAAATCAAAATCAGTTTATTCACGTAGGTCACGGAAATGACACTTATGAATGTCAAAAAAAAATTTTTTCTTATTGAATCTACCGCTACTTCGTAAAGGGTTGAGCTAATGAAAAGAAGTAGCAAGAAACTCATTGCCACTCTTTTATATCAATATTTACATTTACATCGACTTACAAATCATTTGAATTACAATATAATATGTAAAATGATGCAACAAACACACTCAAATATTTGCGACAGTGATAAACTCTCAAGAATCCCCACCTACTTATATTCATTGAAATTGTTACAGCAATTAATTGAAATAGATATTAACCGAAATATTTAAAGCCTTTAAAGGGACTGTTTGCTTCCCTTCAAATTTTATTCTCTGATATTTATTACCTTTATTGAAATGCTGCCAACTGTAGTAATTTAGAGTTGTCATTCCAATTCAAAATTTAAATAAGACCGAACAAAGGTGGTTTGTTTTTATATTGAAAGAAACTCCTGCCTAACTAATATTATTCAATAAATTACATTAGATTACGGTAGGATTATTTACCCAAAGCTTAATATGCTCCTAACGTTTTAATAATTCTCTCAAATCTTGAATTAATCAAATACATTCATCTTTGAACATAAATTTTATACAACGATGAATTAGATAACATTCAATAAATAATTAAGTTTGTTCGACTATGAGTAATTGGTTTAACAGACTGCGTACTCAAACGGTATATTTTGTCAATTTTGAAACATAAAAAAAACCTAATGCTCTTCTTTTCAATTATAGAAGTCAGATTGGAGGCTGTTTGAGTACAAACTACTCAAGTTCTTTCATCGAAAGAGACGTTAAACGAGAATTAATACTGAACGTGGCACGAGTACTCATTGCTCAAACCCGTTTACCCGAAGCAGTTATTCTGACAAGAAACCACGCGAATGCACATTGATCATCTTGGAGCGTGTAACTACAATGGTAAATTACGCATTAAATGTAGTACCTTTAAATTTAATGAATATAGTGTGTGAGCGAAAAACTTAAATTATAATTGCGATTTGTTATGTTTTTAAAGTGATAACCCTGACTTATGGGATTAACTACACAAATAAAATTGAATACAAAATTTTATAAACGATGCCGGACTCGAACCAACGCCCTCTCGCGTTAGTGAGAGCGCTCTTTCCAACTGAGCTAACCGTGTAAATAATCTCAGAAGTAAGGGTTATCTTTAAAAACATAGCAAATTGTTTAGATTTGCAAGAGCGACATCTCAAGTTTATTTCCTAATATGCAAATATTAGTGTTGAGCAGTTTATCAACTGTAAAGTAGATCCTGTAGATGAAGCCACAACTTGAGAGTGGAACAAAGCATACAAGATTTTATAATTGAATTCACCACCTATGAAAAGAAACATTTTTGACTCACATAAAGTCATGTTTTCTTATTTATGTCGTTGCCTCCTCTTATATAAAAATTCTGAATCGGGGTTGCACATCCGCCAAGTTATATAACTATTTATAGTAAGGTATACCTGCACAAGATCATGCATTTGAAAGAGTCATTTATTCACTTAACCAACAACGAAACAACTAACTCGAATAATGATCGACTAAATTAAATTGTTACGATGTAGTAGAACATCTGTTACTGTGTAAAATTTGGCGTCTAGACATTGTAAGAGTAATGGCCTATCTCTTGTACAGACCGCACCGTTTGGTGTGCAACATATTTCACTGCTCTTCCAAAACCACATCGACTGTACCTTCGCAAATGTTATCTTCTGACACTAAGTTTAATTTCACCTACCTTAATTGTCAATTACACATTTAAACACCTTTCTCGTGTGCAAATAATTAACAAATAATAAAACGTCTGATATTAATATAATTAAATACCTCATTAATTAATACTTTTGCAAATCTCTTATCACGAATTGCTTGAAGTTGTACTCTACTCTTGGCAGGTTTACAAACAAATAAAACTTTTTATGAACACTTTTATGATTCAAGAAAATCTGTTTATTTTAATAGAATTTTTCATAAAGTTTGACTATGGTTACCTAATGTTAGCATGGGTACACTTTTGCATTTTTATTATTTAATCTTCATTCATCTTGACGATTCGAGATGTTTTGGTTGTTTATTACGTGTATGCAGAAAATGCCTGCATGATCGCTATCTATGGTGTATGATTTTCATTGTTATGATATTGAATAACTTAAAAAACAGATGTTTTATTTTAGCATATCCTTAATTCTAAAATTGTAATACATCTTTCGTTTCTTAAATTTTATCAGTTAAAGTCAGAATAAAATTTAATTAAGTTACTCTAAGATTCTTCAAAACATTAAAATAGGCGTTCCTGCTACAATTCTACCTACAAATTATTAGGTACATAGTTGGAATTCGCACGTTTTAACTCAAAATGTGCAAATTTTTTATGAAGCTATTAGATTTCGACCACTTTTCGTACTCCTCTATTTCTGCGCTTAGATTCGGTTTAATTTATACTTTTCGTATTATCAACTCCACCGTGACGGTGTTTTCACTTCGGTTGTATGGTTTTGTACACACTGTTTCTTACCTTGTTTTCTTTCGACTGATATTTTGACTTCGAAATAATTTTGCTTCGACGCTTTTTGCAATTGCAATTGCAATTTAATTTAGCAGTTTGATTAGTGACAGTCTCGACAATATTCGCAAGTGTTTAGACTCGAAATATTTTGTGATGTCATTTTTGTAATTATTTAAAAATAGCGGTATATTTTCAAATCTCTATTAAAGCACTTACATATCACAAAGTAGAACCAGTTAAATATATTTTTTTATTAAGAAAAATGTATAAATATTTCCAATTTTAATAAACCTTGGAACATTAACGTGATATAATATCATCTGCTTGAATGTGATAAACAAATACAGATCACACTGAATCGCACCAATTAAATAATGTCTCTAAGTTAGGGCTGGCAATTACAAAAATAAAATTATTAATTAATTTATCAGCAAGATTGATCACCAAAGTATGAGCTTCAGTTTCACCTTGTATCCAGATGTCCTTCTTGAAAGTAATGTAATTAGTAGAATATAATATTACCAATACATCCTCAAAATAAATAAATCTGTAGTTCGGCGTATTTACGAAAATAAGGCCAAATATCCTCTCGAATTTAGGTTATATTTTTTTGTATTTTTGACAAAATTGTAAGATATTATATTATTGTAGGTGGTCTGATTCATATTAGTTACCAATAAATATAATAATAAGTCATTTATTTATTTATTATTATTATATAAACCTGTAAACTTACAGTTTTACCCAAAGCGTTTACAAGCTAGTCACAAAAATACAATTAATATAATAAAATTAGATTTTAAATTAAAGATAAAATAATACAAAAAATATCAAGTTATATAAAATCAAATATTGTCCATAGCGCCAAATAATCAAATAAAATAAGTCCAAAGTTTTAAGTCAATACTTAAATTAAATAAAAAAGTTATTAATATATAATTCAAGTACTATCTAACATAATATGCATGTCATTTACAATCGTTTGAAATTTGTCCGCCAATAAATCAATGTCACACTGAGTGAGCAAGTCGCCGATCAGACGTAATGCTCGAATAGTAGGAGCGTTCTCCGCATGTCGGGTGCGCGTGACGGGCCGCTCCAGTAGACGCGGCCGACGCCGCGGAGCCATCGCCCCCGCCGTATCACGGGAGATACGATTTGGTACCAATAAACCAACTTGAGCAAGGATTTGCGGACACTCTAATTTATTTCGTATTATGGAGAGATAATGCACCACTAACAGCATCTTTCTCCTGAACGAAAGCCTCTCAAGCTCTACCATCCCATACACAAATAAGGAAGGGTATAAATATGGGTAATATCCGAAGGTCCTCTTATAGAGCCAGCGGGCAAATTTACGCTGCGTTTTCTCAATCATGAGGGTGTATTTATCCTCATAGGGATCCCAGATAGTAGCGCAATACTCAAGTTTGCTCCGCACGTAAGCATTATATAATACCTTCGCTACCTTAATATCACTAAATTGAGAAGCATTCCTAATAATGCATCCTAGTACTCTATTCACTGTTTTACAGGTAGTTATAATATGCAGATGAAAATTTAATTTATTATCTAATGTCAGTCCTAGATCGCAAATGTCATAAACTCTTTCCATAGGGGCGTCAAACATATTATAAGCTACGGTGATCGGCAGTCGTTTCCTTGAAAATGTTAAAACCTTACACTTATCAGAGTTGAAAGGGAGGTGATTAGCCTGGCTCCACAGAGATACGGCATCGATATCCGCTTGTAGAGCTTTGGTATCACTATTATCTGCAATACTCTGAAATAGTTTCAGGTCGTCAGCAAACAATAAGCACTTGGAGGTTTGGACCGTTTCCGGAAGGTCATTTATCATTATTAAAAATAACGTTGGTCCAAGGGTACTTCCCTGACTTACGCCAGACCTCGTGTAAAAATATTCAGAATCGTATCCATTCACCTTTACAAATGTTTACTTATAATATTACATTGTTATTACTTCCAAGAAAAATAGAATATCCTCGTCTGACCTTGTCGAGGTAACTACAGAAGTCAAAGAATAAGTCGCGTCACCTTTGTCTGTTCACGCGTGGCTCACCGAGTGACAAGTAGGTATAGAGTATATAATAGGTGGAGAGTAGACCCTGGGGGCTCTCTCTCTCCGAAACAAAACTTAGTAAACGAACGAAATTTAAACGAAGTTTCGTTACCTATTATATTTTGGTTTCCGACACACTGACGAAGTTCTGAATCATAGAAAATTTTCTTGAAGGATTGAATTGGATGAAATCGCTGCCCCACTAATTTGAAGAGTACAATATCATGCCAACGATGGGTATTGATGGGTATATGTTATATACACTTAGTACCTACTAACGATATTTTCAATGAATTCTTAATAAATCATCTATTAGAGTGCTTTTTAACACACTTCGCAATCATGATTCACATTCCATCAGAAAGTTTCAAGTTTCAAGTCATCATCATTATTCGTAATATACTTATTTGTTTTTTTCTTATTAAAAATATCGTCTTATTATACATCTTTTGGAATGACGATGATAAAACCTTGACCTGCCAGTAGAGCTTGAGCTAAAGAAGCCGCTGATTGAGAGAGAACCTGCCTGCTTCTTTCAGATTACAGTTAATACTCTGTTAACTCGATAATATCAATATCCCCTCTTATATATAACTCATGTAGAACATAGCAGCAGGCTATAATTTATTTTATTCTGTAATTTCCTACAAACTCTCAGTCGGGAATTTAACTAATAATTAATTGTGCAGGCGGTGCCGGTTTCTTCTACATTCAAAATTATCTTCACGTAGAGAAGCCTCGATTTAAACATTGTTGAAGCCATTTCAAGCAAATTTGCAACAAAATCCACAAAAATGAAAAGGAAAGGGTAACCCTTGATTTTATCAAATTGAGGTTAAAATTTCGATCAAACAGATGTCATATTCAAACTATCGTTCGCAACGTAAATGAATAAGAATAGACTTAGAAAATAGAAATATCACAAAATGTTCGATCGGGACGAACTTTCGGAACGATTTATAGAACCAGAAACACGCGGAACTTCAATCAAAACTTTGTTTTTCATTGAATAAGAGTAGACCTACTGAGCCTTCTCAGAATTAGAATCGAATAATCTCCTTATTCCCCGCTTTATGAATGTAAATTAATAATTCTAATAAAAATACAGACTGGCGCCGTAACGCGTTATGTTACGAAGCAGCTTACCCTTCCATAGGATGTCATAACACATATATATAAAGATTTTTTAAATAGATAAAAGGAATAGAAAATCTATTAATTATAAAAAAATAACATTAATAACAAATAAAACATTAATTACATTCATCTAACAGTCCTCAATCGGTCTTCAAGGCATGAATAACATTTCCCTTTCCGTTCCTTAATAATAATATGGCCTTCCAGGGATATACATATCTATAGAATATGTCGTCAACACAACTCCGTACTACACGAAGCTACTTAATAAATAGAAATCTAGTTTAACCCCCTTATTCATAATGGTCCGCTAATTTAAAACAGTTGCTACAGACTGTTATTTTTCATTCTAACTTAGATCAATAGAAGAAGACAGAGTGAGAATTAGCAATGCTTAAAGTTAACAGACTATTATGAATAAAGGGGTAAATATATAATATTCTTCATTGTCATCATCATCATCTCAGCTGGAAGACGTCCACTGCTGGACAAAGATCTCCCCCTAAGATCGCCAGACAATCGGTCCTGCGCTGCCCTCATCCAACCTACTCCGGCGATCTTGACCAGATAGTCGGTCCATCTTGTAGGGGGCCTACTAACACCGCGTCTACCGGTACGTTTTTTACGCATTCGTGGACCTTACCGCCCCAACGGCCATCTGCCCGTTGAGCTATGTGCCCTGCCCACTATCACTTCAGTTCCGCAATCATTTGGGCTATGTCAGTGACTTTAATTAATATTCTTATTTAGTTTAAATAAATAAAAAAAATCTAATTAGGCCTTTACCATTATTATTCACGTTGATTTGTGTTAATTATTATTGTATGTTATATACTCATTTATTTCTGCTAAGCTTGCTGTGTTCACACCTCGTGCAGTTGCAGCATATCTTGTATTTAGTTAGGAGCTTTAGTATGGTGTGTTTTTGTTTTATTTCTGTTGTGTGTACCAATTAAAATAAGTAAATATTTAAATAACAAATAATTATATTTGTTAAACATACAAACATAGAAACACGCCTGTCTTCCAGAGGGTTAGGTAGACTTCCATTTGCTACGCTCCAGACAAACTTATTGCTTACCTGGAAGAAGCCAGGATCTAGCAACCTCTCTCAATCTTGTTACTCTTGACTTTGCCTTTTTCCAATCTATAATATATAATATAATTAAAGTCGTTTTCCAACACAACTTATTGTGTAACGCTTAAAATATGCTGTGCTATTACATATTAAATCTGGAACTCTGGCATATATATAGCACTGCATATATGCAAGCTATATATATGCCAGAGTTCCAGAAGTCTTGGTAGCAGCTATGAAGATATAACGTTCGGTATTTATGAGTAAAAAATTGAGGAAAAAAGTCCAAAAGAAGTAAATGTAATTTAGTGATGCTTGGCAGCCCTACAAAATACAGTCCACTAAAATCCGATTACACATCGTAACTTTTCCTGTGACGTGTTAAGCCTTTCGAGTTGAGTTAAAATTCGTTAACGTACAATTTTTAATCCAAACTTGTACGTAAATAACCGTCGGCTCAATTTCACAGTTTCAACAACTTTCGACACGAACTCTAGCATATTTCGTTGGCTGAGCGATAAAGTGTTGAATTTTTAACGCTTTTCAGTTGTTTTCGAATTTTAATTGAAAAATAATTACTTTTTTAAATATAGTACTAACACTACACCATAGTTCGTTTTGTGATTCCTTTCCGATGTGTTTTGTTATGGAGCTACTTCGGCCATGAAGAAATGAAAATGGGTACAAAACCTAAGTACCCAAAGTATGTACATTTGGAGAGTTGAATGTCGCGTATATTTTGCTACAACTTATGCAACAATTAATGATAAATATCCGGACAACCAAACCTTGCTCGGATTTTTAAGAATGTATAAAAGTTAAACAAAAAAAACTAATAGGACTTCTGGATTTAAGCCGGGGTCTTCTGCTTTCCGGGTCACCCAATGTCCCACCTGGGCTATTATAGTATTGTATATATATAGTGGCGAAATTTTCCTTTGCAATCTAATGTTAGCTGTTTCTCATTAAAACACGGATAAAACTACATTATTTTTAAATTTAAACCTAGCTAGATCGATTTATCGCCCCCGAAATCCTCTGTATGCTAAATTTTATGTAAATCGTTGGAGCTGTTTCCGAGATTCAGATTATATTTATAACAATTGCTCGTTTAAAGATATAAGATTTGTGCACGTCTATTTGAACTGACGATCCCCTTTTCATATGCAACTTTCGCTTTTTCATTCGGTTCTAGTCAAAGAAGTTTAAGTATTTACATAGAGTGGCCAATGGCAAATTTTTCACACTGAAATTTTGACCGACATTCTAATAGTTATTGCACAATAGTATTTCAACTGTCGAACGGCAGCGGCGGCGCTACTTTGTGCTATTGATAAAGATAAAACTATTATTATAATCATCATTGTTAACGACAGATGATGTTTTAAAAATTAATGTTTTAATAAAAATTATGCTAAGTCTCGAAATTGGTGACTGCATTATCTAACGTTAACCTCGGGTTCACGAAGGGTTAGATAACTACTAAAAGTCGCTGAAATTAATAACAACATAATATACTATTAAAGTTAACCCAAAAATACAACATTTTCATTCGTATGTACTACTGTTAATATTTTATCAAAATATGTATTCTGCAAAGCAATCTACTCATAGCCAATATCGATTAATCATTTCTGACAATATATTGAAGACAAATAAATCACAAAAATACGTCAAATACGTGTAAACGATCTGATGGATTCGTGTTTGTTCTGGATAGATCCGGACTTTTTCAATATTTGTGAGAGGTGCTTAAATAAACTGTCCGTTGACAGAAACAATTTGTTGATACATCTTCGACAGATTAACTAATTAAAACACTTCATAAGGGATTAAAACGCATGCAAATTGTAACTGTGTTTTTACATTAGATTTTGATATATAATATATACATATAGTATAATTTTACATACAGACATTTTTATTACTATTTTTGCTAACCCGACCTTTCGTGATTTTCCAGATCACGTTTTCAGCGTTGCGGTTGGCGGTTTAAATGATTCAACATAGTATTTAAGTTCAGCGCCATTTATTGCCTCGGAGGTTGTATTACCTATAGACAGATGGTTTTTGGTAACATTCTGTTTTTGTATATGTAGTTTTAGCATAGTCAGACAAGACAGGCACAGTATAAAGATACCCGCACCTTGCAGTGACATATTGCACTTTCCTGGTCTCAAGAATTGGTGGATCTTATTGGTGTATGAATTTGCTTCTCGAAAGATTTATTGAAAATTATTATTCGATAAGAAGACTCATTGCGCATTGTTTTAAGCACTGTGTGGTGTGACTATGTGTAATCTGACCCAAAGTCTTTATAAACTATTAAGCCTTTATTTATTAATATAACGTTTTGTGTAAGTTTGAAGGATTTGAGTGACATGTTACATTTAGAGATCGGTATGTATGCAAACTAAGTACATGCATGGATTGTGTCAGAGTTAAATGTGTGGCAAAACTTTTGCTGAGCTTAGACTTCTAGTTGTTTTTATATTGCTTTCCGCATTTTATTGCTTTAATTACCTTTTTATCAATTACATTCTTGTTTTTACAAGTTTTCACAATAATTTTTGATTTGATATTATTGCATACCTAATAGGTTCTGATCTGTATTGTCTAAATATTCTTAATAATTATCATGACATACTTTATTGCATTATTTTATTTTATTTTAATTCATATTCATACTAATCCTTCCTTTTCTGTTAGGAGATTATTGTTAGTACTGTCAATCTAAGCTAGATATTAAGGCACATTATTGTTATTGAGACCCAAAGAAACTGGATCGATCAGGGCAAGGGAAAAAAGGAAAAAGTTGGGGGAGGCCTATTCCCAAAATGGGGTCCATAACCAAAAAAATAATAGTATTATATAATTATTTAAGTATATTAAATAATTAAATTGGTCAATTTAAATAAAACTAACACTAGTTTTTAAGAACTTAAAATTACAAACATTTGACTGTAAAATAAGGGTTATAAAATAGATGGCTTTTTATTATTTTTATTGTTATTGAGATGTGAATGTAATATTATACCTATGAACACTTACATGCAGGTATAGATGAAGGAAAAATGATCCAAATGACCTCGTCACCAGTGTTGCCCCACTTTACTTCGCTCCGTTAAAACAGAATTGGACGACGCTATCGGTATATCACGAACGATTTATGGCACTCTATTGCGGGTGTACATCAAGCAAGTTGACATTTTGCTAAATATGATTTATTCGAGGACTTCCTCTGTGGGTGTGTATGTATGATTATTTACGTAAATATAGCAGACTATTGACTGTGCGATATTATCAACAGGGATTTACATTTCCTGTGGTATTCTTTGGCATTATTTCTTTATACAAGCAGTTTATATCATTTATAATTGCCTATACACAATGCTGGGTCTTAGCCCCAACTTCATCTACCAGGTTTTCAAAACTGGATCATGGATAATATAAATTTTATTGTTAAAATTCCAGCCCACCTTCTATTTGGGCCATTAATAGTTGTCAATGTAAAAATAACATAGATACTATATTTAACCGACGACCAAAAGCGGAGAAGGTTTTTTCAATTTGACCGTTTATTTTTATATGTGATTGCGGATAACTTCGTCTCTTATAAACCGATTTTGACGATTTGTTTGTTGGAAAAGAGATATCCCAAGGGCTACTATGATAAACGAAACCAGGATCTGATGATGGCGTCCCAGAGAAATACAGCGCAACCTTCGAAAACAGTAGCGGCGACTAGTGGTTTTGTTTTTTTTTTTTTTCAACTGTTAAGTATTTTAAAACTCTACTATTAAATGAAGGTTTGGAGTCGCTCAGATGTTTGATCTGAAATACAGTCCAGAGAACTCCTCAACGAGCTACAACAATAAGGTGGTGTTTGGGCTTGATTAATTTTCATTGACGAGAACTTTACACCTAGATAGGTTATGACTGTTATTCTGGGTTTGATGATGAACACGAAGAACAGTCAAGGGAACTTCTCATCTGTTTACAGTAGCTACCTTGAGTTTGGGCAATTTTTAATTCACTCGTAAGGTTGGTGTTATACTTTATTTGACTTCAGCTCAGATAAAGGAATACCCACCCTCAAGGGTTTTTTCTCTACTAATAGCCACTAAGGTGGGTAGCAATTTTTTTAAACACTAACGGCCTTACAAATAAACTTGGTATAAAGTTATAACTGATGATAAACAAAGAAAATGCAAAATGTTTACAAAATCGTTGACAACTCTGTCAATACAATGATAATTCTGAAGTTTTCCTAATGACAAGCTGCCTTGCAAATAAACACGTTATGCGTCCGAACAAACCATT
This sequence comes from Leptidea sinapis, assembly GCF_905404315.1. Taxonomy (NCBI): domain Eukaryota; kingdom Metazoa; phylum Arthropoda; class Insecta; order Lepidoptera; family Pieridae; genus Leptidea; species Leptidea sinapis. The sequence continues at coordinate 2,083,360 of NC_066301.1, forward strand.
CGTAAGCAAAATGTCCATTTGTAAACATTTTACATATTCTTGGTTTATGCTTAGTTATAACTTTATGCCAATTTTATTTGTAAAACCTTCTTCAATCTGCCCATTACATTGCATGTAATGGGCAGATTAAAGAAGTAGGCGAAAAAACTGAATAGCAAAGCAGATAATTAACCTTTTTTATTTACCTAACTAAATCCTGAAACAACAAACAAGCAAGTTAATTAATTACATAAAGTGTGATAGGCGGCGATGGCGCGACTCAAAATTACTTAGGTAGGTATACTTACATTAGTTTAAGAATTAGTTATTAAAGTTAAATAAAAAACGTTTATTATTTTTTCTTTTCATATTTATCGGAGATTATTTTTTTATCATATTGGCCGAAGCCGTTCTGGATATTATAAGGAAGAAAAAATATTCTACTTTTGTCTAAAACTACCATTAATTAAAACTATAACCAAAAATTGTATTTACTTAATTTCGCCATTATTTGCAACATGTTACGTAAGTAATTAAGCGATCCGACTAAAACACTACCTTCCAAGAATCTCTTTAAGCCCAAGAACATCATCGTAGTGTCGAGGTATCTCCTAAATTAAGGTAAATAAATAAAGACATGTACGTGCTCCCCTTAATTTGTTCCTTCTGCTGCCAATTGACGTAGATCATTGATGTCTAGATACGCCATGTATAAACACTGAACTCTCCAAATGTTATGACATGTGAGCTCTCTCTGCATATAATCAAAGCCTTCTATGTATACTACTAGACGAGCTCTGTGGCCTTAAATTAATTGCTCACTGAGTTTCGGTTCCGCTGCCGCAACTCGTTTAGTCCACTTGCTCGCAAGCGAAAAGACCATTGCACTGTTTTGAAAGCCGTGAAGGTTTTTTTTAACAAATAAACACCGCTTTTATTTAAAGTGACCTGTAAATCATTTTCATTATTATTACATCTGCGTTTGAAAGGCATATTCACCATGTCTTCTCCCCTTTCCACCTCCCCACCCACGCGATCCAAAATTGCGACACAATTGTTATTCCAAAGTTCTTCTCTAGTATTATACATAGAAGTCTTAGCATATAATACCACGGGGAGTACTCAGTAGCCGAATTCCACCAGCGGATTGCAAAATCAAAATGCAAAATTCCGGTCTCAAGAATTCCAATGACTTCAAAGAACTCTTCAATCCTCATTCAAGGGTACAATTTTCTTGATTCATACATAAGCTATCGAGTGTCATTATTTATAAAACTTTGGATCTGATAGTAAATCTGTAGGTAGAATGCCAAATCGTATTCCCATATTTTGTTATAATCTATTTAAAGATCTAAAAGCTTCTCATTAGTGACACAAAATACTAAAAGGCATATTTACGTCTTAAAATTTAACAGTCTTTGTAGTATTCAATTGTTAATCTTTTTTTATATATATTTAAGAGGACAAAAGAGCATACGGTTTAACTGGTGTTAAGTGCCGCCGCCCACATTCTCTTTAATCTTTTTACATGAAAAGAAATTCAGAGCTGTTGTAAAATTTGAATAATAGGTAGACATATTATATTAAGAGCAAAGAAAACCTGTATAGTTATAAAAAATGATAATGAACTTAATTTTTTGTTCTCATCCAGAATCTATACATCCTAGCGTATTAAGTTAACCAAGATCGTAAATTCACATAATTGAAGCGGTCCGATCCAGGTGTCTGACGCTATCCTTTGCTTCATACGACAATGCTTATGTGTGCGTATTCATATGTTAGTGTTTTGAACAGAGTTAAATTTTTAGAGTGCCGTACCTAAAGAGTAAAAACGGAGCCCTTTAACTAAACTGCGCTGTCGTTACATCTGTCTGTCAGCAGGCTGTATCTCATAAACTGCTATAGTTAGACAGTTGAAATTTTCAAAGATGATGTATTTCTGTTGCCGCTATAACAAAAATCTAAAACACAGAATAAAATAAATGTAGGGGGCTCCCCTACAACAAACGTGATATTAAAATATATACGTCTGTTCTGTGGAACATTGGAATGGAAAGAAGTTCCTATCTATATTATTTTTGATATACGTATGTTATTGATTAACATAACAAATAAATGAATTACTCCCGTCTAAAAGCAATTAAATTAAACGGACAAATAACTCGGAAACAAGCCTCCACATTCATATTATGTTTGATCCTACCAGAATTCAACCCCGGTTCCTTTAGCTCAGAGTCAGTAGGGCCACTAATCACTAGTCAATCGGTGGAAGTTTCAGCAGATTGGATTTTTACTTAAAGACAGCTTATGGTAAAAGTAACTTTGAAAACGTATTAAGGTACTGTGGAAAAAACTAAAACTATGAAATGGCGAAAAAGATATAACTCATATAGAAGATTGTCATGTAAATGACTGTACAAAGACTAATCCCGCTTGCTTAAATTAATATAAAACAGAAATTTATATTCCGAATGTGAAACAGAAATATATTCTGAAATAAAATAGATCGACCATCTCAATTCTTTACATATTCAGTAATATAAAATCATAATATTATTTTACAGCTATGAAAATATTCAATAAATCATATTTGAGAATAATTGTAACCGTAATTAAAAAAGTAAAATTGTAAAATCCAAAAGTGCACGCCACGAACGAACGAATCAACTGCGTCTTTTTTGAAAAGGTAGTGATTTTTGAAAGGAACCTTCTCTGCTTAGTTCTGAAAATTATGAAAAAATATAAGTCGTTTCATCAAGTCGTTCTCGAGATATACCTACCACGCCGTTTTTATAAACCACAGACTAATGGACGTCCACGATAAGTTTTTTTAATGAACTTTTTTTTTATATTCGAGAACTTAAAAATATTTTCATTGCGTTATGTTGTAATCGACTCTCTAATAAACCAATTTTTTGTGGATATTGAGGTATGACTGCGCCTTAATTCATACTTTATCGTCATTATCGTTAAGCTCAATATAGTTTCTCATTATGTGAAAATCGTCAAATTGCAAAATATATTCAATGTCATTATTCATAATGATCTTTGAACGTACGAAAATAAAGGCAAATTGCTAACCCGCCTGCTGTACTTTGCAAGGCAATACTTTATAGATAAAATGTTTAAGTCTTTTATTTTTGTTCACTGTTTGAATTTATCCGACTTCTGTATGTAAATTTCATTTGTATATCCTCTTTCGGGCCTGTTTTATGTTTATTGACGTCGCATTATTTAGCAGTACCTTAGATGTCTCTTGATTTGATTAAACTATTGTAAAGATAATAATAAATTCCCTTATTACCTTTCGACGGCAAATAATATGGTCACTGTAAAGCTAATAAATTTTTTGAATCTAAGTTCTTTAACGCACACTACGGGTGTGGCGAAAAAAAACCTACGTTTGCCTACGCGCAATTAAGAACCTGACCTTTTTGAAAAAATTGAGTGACAAAGGATTCCTGGTTTTGCAGTCTTGCGGCAGTTTTCTTTTTCCTTCGCAGTTTTGCCGCAAGACTGCAAAACCGCGAAGGAAAAAGAAAACTGCGAAAAGTTGGGCTACAAAGGCTCATTAAATATTGTAAGTTTATAAGATACATAAAAGTATGTTTTCCTGAGTTTTTTTTTTATTTATGCCTCGTCCCTTTTTAATACTATAATATACTTATAGATTATTGAACTATTTTAACAAGGTACCTGTTTAATATTAGGAAGTCAAGAAACATATACTACTAAGATTAAATATACTGATGGAGAATATTCTGACGAAGTTTGAAGATGAATTAGATGTATTGAATGATGTACAATAAAAACAGGATTTTTTTTATCATGAAAAAAAATATTTCCGAAATTTTGAAAAAAAAAATATTTGCCATTACTTCAATTCGTTAGTTATTCCTCCATTTAATTTGATCTTAGACGGTAGTAATTCATTTATTTGTTATGTTAATCAATAAAATATGTTAATAATAAGACGTTTATCAAAAATAATATACTAACATAATATGAACATCGTTCCAACCGAATGTTCCACGAAACACACACGTCATATCTTTTAAATAACTTTAGAACTTCGTATTCCAATAAGTTATATTCCAACAATAAGTTCATAACACATACCGTTCACTCATTGTTCTAACATTATATTATTATGAACAATATTGTATAGATTAATTATATGACGTTTCTTCGGTGAAGTTGACGTTTAAGATAACTTTAAGAAGTATAACGAAGATAATTTGTGTAAATTTTGAATGTTTGAACTCCTGGAACTGCCACAGATTGACAAGATTAGTGGCTCTTCCGACTCTGAGCTATAGGAACCGGGGTTGAATTCTGGAAGGATCAAACATAATATTAATGTGGAGGCTTGTTTCCGAGTCTATGTTTGTATGTACATCGTAATATATATATCCATATGATAGCTTACGTCTATGTAAGATATTTTTTGTGAAAAGCGTTTCGTCGATTCTTATTCTAATTATGTAATAAAATTAGGTGAATAGGCGTGGAAGTCCGAGCGCTTCCAAGCGTTGTGTAAGTACTTAATTTTCGAGTAAGTTATTAATCTTATTAAAGTAATTAATTAATGCTATTTATTTTAAGTGTTATTTTTTCTTCAAATATGATCGCTAATTATAACGTCCCGGAGTTCTGTTATTATCTAACCAGCACGATGTATATATAACCACAGAGTAGGGAATAGATACTTATGTAAATTTATTGATGTAGGCGTTACTTTGCTTAAATCCATAATTATACAAATGATTTGAGTTTTCTTTAGTGTTAATTCCGCCAATATTTGTCTTTAAACAATTCGACACGTGTTTCGCCACTACACGAGACATGTCCTGAGGATGCCGAAGTAACACTAAAGAAAATACTTATGTATTAGATAAAATGTTACATCTTCTATTAACTAATTAACTAAGAGTTTTGACACCGGATCAAATTGAATTGAGATCACATTGTTTTCAAAATTTAATTCATTTACTTGAACATTGAGTCATTATTCAATCATAGAAGCAGATGAACTATGCGAATCAATATTGTCTATTCTGTGATTTAACTAGAAACATATTATATGGAACATCAATGGCCGGCACCTTGTGAAGGCAGAGATACCAAACTAATACTCAGCTTAAGTGTTTATTTGTACTGCCTATAGCTTGATTCAATTTCAATTCCGTTAGTGATAGCTCAGAAACTATTTGCATCTGTTCATTTCAATTATGCAGGCCCACATTGTTATAACCAAACGGAATAGCTATACAGCTACGTTTATTATTAAGCAGAAGGTATAGTATAATATATTAAGTAAGAGGTAATTTTACTAATATTAGAAAAATTTAATACTTTTAAAGACCTATTACAATGATTTTTGCATTTTGTAAAGTTGAATTATTATTCGTGGGTGTATTCACCCTCATTCTCATTCGGCTAAGTTAATTTCTATTGACCTTCTAGTTCCGATACAGTTTAACCGAAATATTTAAACTTATAACATGACTAAGATTACGGTACGGAAGACCACGGTAGATAATAGTTTGTATTACATTGTTCATGACTTATTAATTCTTACTTTTATTTTTTGTTATTTCACACTTACCCCTTTATAATTATTTACATTGTATAGTTTCTAGAATTAAGATTTATCACTAAGTTACTTAATTTTCTCATAATTAAAATGTTGAATGTACCTAATTAGAATAACCAACCTAGAATTAGTATGTAAGTGCAAATCGATTGTTAATGTTAAGTTGAGTTATTGTTGGTAAATCTTAAATAAACAAAGATTTAAAAAAATATGTATAAATATATTATTTATTTAATCAAAACAAATCTTATAACTATATTTACAATACTACGACTACATAAAATTAAAGCTATCATTACGTGGAAGCGTACCAAGAATACTGGCAGCATTACCGCGTTGGATAGCAAGGCTGATCCGATGACCGAAATAGCTGCCAGCGCTTGGGTTTCGGCCGGAGTGATATGCATATTGACAATGTCATATTGTCAAGTAGCGTTCCAATCGGCGCAGAAGGCAAGGCTTGTAAACAAAATCCCGACTCATTTTCTGTCACGGCCAAAAGACGAGCACGCTCTGTTATGTTAGTAGATGAGATCAAAAGATCATCAAAGGCTGACTTACAAAGAAGTGCGTCCCATGCTTTTTGACACTTTCGTCTATCGTCTGGAAAATTTTGAATGTTTGCAATATTTAGCCAAGCATTGTTAGCTTCGTTCAAATACACAATCTCTGAGTTACCTGGTACATGATTTACAATTCTAGTAACCAAAGGCTGCGCACTATGAACTGAAGATAGAAATGCAGGTAAGGCAACGCCCGAAACTTTGCGAGTACCCAAACCACCAAACCGTATCGGTAAAGAGGCTTGAGACCATGCACGATCTGTAAACGCGCAATTCAAAACGATTTCTAAAATATTTTTAAGTGAAATATCAATCACATCAAGCAAATTTGGAAATTTCCATAACGGGCTCTAGCCCGAAGGAAAGGTCCATAAGGTCCATAAGGTCTACCTTAAGAGGTCCGTAAATTTTGGAACAAATAAACAAGACCGAATAATAGTTAAGGCCATATGAGAATTAATTTTCAATAATCTGTCCGAAACGTTATCAAATTTTTTAACACATTAAATTAATCGTTAAATTAATAATTAATCGTTTAAGATCGTTGGAATTGAAACAGGAAATAATGGAGCTCCAAGAAGGTCAAGTGAATTCTTATCCAAAACTTTAATATTGGGTGCCAGAACATTAAATTTATTGGTAATATCAACCCGGTCTGAAATTTGGAAATATTCGCCGATTGAGCTAAAACATTCTATTACAACTTTCAAATCATCTAAAACAGAGTCCACTTCACCACCCAAAGTACCATCATCCAAGTACCAAACATTAAATGTTGATTTTAGTTTTTTTATGGCGGAATGAATGGCAAGGCTAAATATTGCTGGACCAAGAGGGTCGCCTTGCTGACAGCCAACAGAAGACCAAATATTATGATTTTTGAATAATAATTTAGATGGTTTACTATAACATTGCCAAATATAATGATAGATTGAAGGAATTGAATTTTTAACTTCTCTCAGCAGAGCTCCCCGAGCTATCAACAGAGTTAAAATAATTTTTCACATCTAATTTTAAAAAGACATCACCAGAGTTCCTCTCCAAAAAAGTTCGTGCAGCGTGAACTGCAGCTTCGCAACCACTTTTGCAGCCGAAACCCAACTGAGTTGGAATGAATTTAGTTGATAGGAAAGGAGAAATATGTTTACAACAAATTTTAGAAACAAGGCGTCGAAATGTGCAGCCCACGGCTATAGGACGAATACCACCATCTTTTTTCTTAAGAGCACATATATTCGCACCACATAAAATTTCGACAATTTCTGTATTAACTTTTCCAGAAAGCATGATATTTACTAAGAGAACAATGTCCTCAAGCAACGCTCTACCCGCATCCCCTGTGGAAGGACATACCAGATCTTTAAGATGCTGGGGTGTCAGTCCATCGGGGCCGCCGGCCGAACCAGTCTTAAAGGACATTATTGCTTTTAGTACATCACCATCATTAGCCCGTAGATGATTATCGGAAAAAGATGGTTCCGGAATAACACAATTAGCATCTGGTGATGGGTGTTTACTTTGTAAAGCCAAAAGTTTTTCATTTGAGTCGGGTGCTAGGATATCATTTGAAAAAAGTATAGATGCAGCACCTTTCACGTCACCGTCATTAACTTTCTGTTCTACTTTATATAAATATATATATGTATAAATGTATATTATGCTTCATAATTTTGTAAGATTTGGTCTGCATTTTTATATTCCTACTGTTTATAACTATCAGTCTACTTTAATAGTTTATTAATATTATTTGTTACTATATATTCATTCATATTTATCATGAGTAGATTTTCTATTATCAGGTTGGCATAAAGCTTTAGTATAAATAAGATTAGACGTTCCAACATTTTGGACTAAAACACTATTCTTAAGCGAAACAGTTTAAGCCCAAGAACATCATTATAGTGTTGAGGTATCTCTTAAATTAAGGTTACAAATAAATAAAGGCATGTACGTGTTACCTTAATTTGTTCCTTTTGCTGCCAATTGACGTAGATCATTGATGTCTAGATACGCCATGTACTGAACTCTCGAATTGTTATTATATCATGATTTTATAACGAGTTTATCAAAAGAGACGAAAACTATAATTTTTTATGTACTAATATTGTATAGCTGAGGATATTTTGTTTATATTTTTGAACGCGCTAATTTCTATCTTCAAGTTTGATTTAAATAAGGATTTTTGAATGATAGATTTATATACCAGATTTATATATATCTAGCAGTAGCATTTCACCAATTTATTTCAATATCTAGCTACTAAATTACTGTGAAGTAAGGTGCATTATTGAGTGATCTCCATAACGGTTTGTGATACGTAATTCCGCGATACAAAATGGTTACATGAAAAAAAAAATTGTGAAAAGTGAAACCGCGGGGCACGGATAGTTAAAAATATCTTACTTAACATCAGCCCACTTAAGTCTTTTTTTTTAATATGACTCACTTTTCACATACATACATACATACTTACTTAAAAGGCGTAAAAGCATTAAAGGCATTTATTTTCTCAAAATTGATTCCTTTAGAATTATTTTTGATGTCATTTCTTATACTACTAGATACTACTACCGCTTCGGAATCAAATGGCGCTCTGAGAGAGAAGAAGCGGCGCAAGAAACTCTCCCAGCAAAAAAAATTTTGCGCTCTTTTCAATAAAAATATATAATACTGTACAGTCATTTCTATCGCTATAAAATAATCACAATCTAGTCCCAGGCTGTCCGATCATTTAGATATTCAGCAGAGGAGTAATAGGATTTACGACAGAGCCATTTTTTTACAAAACATTTAAATTTATTTATAGATAATGCCTGAGTGGCTGGGACTTTATTGTAGAAGTATATACATTTACCCTAAAAGCTATTATGTATCTTATGAAGCCTACTAGAATTAGTTATAAGCAATCCCTTATTTCTAGTGTTATAATAATGAAAATCACTATTAAGAGCAAAAAGCTGACGATTTTTGTGAACATATATTAAATTTTCATAAATGAACTGACAATGAACAGTCATAATATTTATTTCTTTAAATTTTTCTTTGAGAGACTGTCTATAACCAAACTGATATATAGCACGAACAGCTCTCTTTTGCAGTGCAAACACTATATCAATGTCAGCAGCATGACCCCATAGTAATATACCGTACGTCATGATGCTGTGAAAATAACTAAAGTACACTAATCTAGCGGTCGCAACATTCGTGTACTCTCTAATCTTTCTAACTGCATATGCTGCAGAGCTGAGTCTATCTGCTAGATGGGTAATATGTGGACCCCACTGAAGCTTTCTATCTAAAGTGATAATGAAAGAAACACCTATGACTGGGAAAAAAACTGGGATTCGAACCCGGGACCTCTAGCTCAGTAAGGAGGTTCACGAATCACTGGGCTATAGGGGTCGTCTTTTTGTTTTATATACCGTTATTATGGCTAAATTTAGAAACTGTTTTCAATTTCTGTGTGAAAATGTTATTTTATAAATTTGTAAACCTTCATTGTCATTATCAGAACCTTTTTTATGCAAGTGCAAGACAAACGAACATACATACAGATCACGCGATGGTATGTGACTTCTGCGGCGGAGAGTCACTTATAGCACCAGAGGAAACAAAAGAGACAACAGAATATGAATTCGAAAACTGAAAACAGCGTGGACTATTGTGGGCGAGGACCAAAACGGGGATTAAGTAATGAATTCTAATGTCATGGTAAGAATATAATTAATTAATTAGCTAGATAATTAATCTAGTAAAACGTGCTTATGTACGTAGTAGTTTTTGTGTAAAAATAAAACACTTTTCCTAGATATTGCATAAATCCTCCACATACATATGTCCAGTACAAATCCTGGCCAATAATCGCTCAATTGTCATGTTTTTAGACATTACAACGAGTTTCGAGTTTCACTCTTACAATAAAAAGTCAATTCGTTAATTTCGATACGCTTTATTTTCTAAGAAAATTGTCAATTAATTTGTCGAGTTTATAATAAACCGTTTACCCATATCATCAATCGATTTTTTTATGAAAGTAAGGGACGAGAGGACCAGGACGTTCAGCTGATAGTATTGTTTACACATTACTGTTTCACGGCAGAAAAAGGCTCCGTTGTGGTACCCATAATCTAGCTGCCTTCCTGTGCAAAGGAGCCTCCCTCTTGTATTGTATGTTATTTAGTGCTCTGAATCGCCGTTATTACCAGCACAATAAAAAAACTGTACGACATGGCTTCCCTCGTAATATACGCGCTTATACCTCACAGTCTGTCTTCCACGTAATGCCAAGGTTTTCTAGGCTCTTAAGCCACTGGTACCGTCAAAAAACGCAACTCACTCATTTAATGGACCCGCAACACTGCTGCGATTTCTCTGGCATTAAAATAAAAGTGGTTTGTGGTGATCCGTGGTGATGACATCATCATATTAAAAGAACAACAAGCCAATCTGAAGAACAAACCATGCTGGTTTGTTTGTTCTGGTCTGTTTGTTCTTCAGGCTTCTTATCGGAAAAAAGAAATAAATCATAATAGTTTTAATTCAGTTTTTTTCTTATCCAGATTTTATATATCCAAGCGTATTAAGTTAACCATGATCGTAAATCCACATAATTGGAGGGGTCCGATCCAGGTGCCCGACGCTTTCCTTTTGTTTTCATACGACATTGTTTGTGTGTATTTATAACGAATAGCGTTCAACTTTTTTCTTTCTTCTACTATCAGTCATGAAATTCACTGGTTGACGTATTTGAAAAAGTAATGGTAAATTATGGTAATGAATGAATGAAGCCTTTATTGAAAGCAAAATTAAAATGTACATTTTGAACTTATGCTATAACTTAATATACTAAATGGCTATAATTATATTTCACCTAATATATACTATATCTTATGTTAATAATTGCTTGCTTGTCCGCCGCCATAGGCCTCCTATTAATTATGGTAATAGCTATCAATAAATAGGTGAAAATATAAATGATCTTACGAGTATACTGATCTATAAAAATCATGTCATATTTTAAGAAATATTTTTTAGATTCAGCTAAAAGCAAATAAGTGTTAAAGAAAACTATGCTTAGTTAAGATGTTTCAGTGAAAAAAGTGATACTAAATATAAATATAAACTTTAATGATATGTAAATGAGTTTGCAGTAAATGTAAACCGTCGTATAAACACTAAAACAATAATCCTTACGGTAAACAATTCTGAATAAAAAATTCGAAGTCAATAAACATAAAAAAGACACGAAGGAGGATCTAAAGCCATTCCGAAGACAGATTCACATAAAGAAATCAGCAAAATTCAAACAGCAAACAGAAATAAAAGGTTTTGAAAAGTTTATCTCTAAAATATACCCTCGCAAAGGAAAGTACTACAGGCGGGTAAAGATATTTGCCTTTCTCTTCGTGCGTTCAAAGATCATTGTTCATAATGAAATCGACTTTATATTGCGTAATTTAAGATTTTTACATGTTTAGAAACTGGTGTTCGAATATTTTATACTATTGCCTTGTTCTGACTTCTCTTCTCCTCAAGTTGAATTGATTAATCTTAAAAGTAAAAAATGTAACGCCTTTTAAGTATCAATGAATATTATGTAAACTCTGAGTATGAAAAAAATGGCGTGCGTACAAAGTACACATGTTAGATGTGAATCTTCATTGGAAAACTAATTTTTAAATCTCGTTTATATCACTTATCCTAATCTGTTCTCTAAGCCAAATGTTTTTGTCAATATTATAAATTATTAGATATTGTACTTACTCGCAGCCACGCGCTAAACCTGCACGATACAAAGCTAGTGGGGAAGATGTTTTGCGTTTTTGCGGCCGCGCGCTGAACCTTTACGATATAACTCTAGTAGGGAAGACGTTCTACTTACTGGCGGTCGCGCGCTAAGCCTGCATGATACAACGATAGTAGCGAAGTTGTTCTTACTAGCGGTGCCATGTGCCTCATGCTACGTTTGCCCTTTCTCACTCTATCTCAATCCGTCTCAATCTCCCTCTCCCTCTTCTTGGATAAAAACGTCCCACATTTTCGAGACACTTTATTGACATATATAGACACTGGATTTAAAAAATGATCTCATATTCGTTTTCTGCACCCTCGAGAACCTCGGATTCGATATCCATATTGTTGAAATCAGAAATTTGCGCGGTGGCCATCTTGGATTTCAAAAATGATCTCAAATTCATTCTCTGCACCCTTGAGAACCTCCAGATTCGATATCCATATTGTTGAAATCATTTTGCGCGGCGCCCATCTTGGATTTCAAAAATAATCTAATATGCAGTAAAAAGTAAATATAAGATTGTACATTTCTATGAAATATAATTAATAATTTTAATTCTAGTTACAATTATTGTTATTTTTGGAATCAGTGTCCTCCCGCCGCGGCCCCACCCTCGCCTCTCACCTTGTCACGTTGCGCGTGCCACACAAACACATCTCACCTACAACTATGTAGTTACAAACCTACTTTGGTTCACACTGACTCCAAAAATAACAATAATAATTGTAACTAGAAGTAGATTAATTAGATTTTATGAAAATACGCAATTATTTAATATTTTCGGTTGTTTTTTTTTATTTTTTGATTTTTAGTGGATCTGAAGTACGCGTAATTTATCTAAATATGTGTAGACCTACTAAATTTTACAATGCAGCAATGAACGCATTGCATTTTGATTACAGCCAGTCAGATATTCTGCTCGCACCCTTACTGTAAGTCGTTAAGGAGTTCCATTGATCATCATATTCGACAACGACAATTACTTGATCATAACGACGCTACGGTAGGTGACTCAACTATCCGGAAAGCATACAAAAGATTCAGCTGAGTATCGTTAATTTGCTCCTAAGTATTCCGTTACTTTGTCATGGATCCCATAATCAGAACCTAACCACACTCTCAACAAACTACATTTGAAGCATATTCTTTTCAATACAAAAAGAATCATCGAAATCGTTGGATCGATATTGAGTTATTCGTCCATTTGTCACTTATAGCAAATTTAAGTCTTTTATCGTTTTCTCATGGATGTCATTGTCAGATCTGGACCAATGGCACAACACAAGAAGCACCAACTTTCAAAACCACACATCCACAATGCTTTTAAAATACAATTTATATTTGGTTTAAACCAGATATACAAATACATACAGTAAATATCTCAAGTCAAATTATTGTAGGATTAACGTTTCAAACTTAGATCAAATAAACGGCTAGATACTCGTAGACTATATATGCGGCTAAGAAAATCAGACGGTTAACTGACATAGATACGGCGAGATTAGTATACTTTAGTTATTTTCATAGTATTATGTCCTATGGTATATTGTTATGGGGCAGTGCGGCCGATATTAATACTATCTTTGTGCTGCAGAAGAGGGCTATTCGCGCGATTTATAACCTAGGTCCTAAAGAATCATTAAGAGAAAAATTTAAAGAAATAAACATTTTGACTGTTGCTTCTCAATACATTTTTGATAATGTTTTGTATGTTCATAAGCACATTGAGGAGTTTTCTAGAAACTGCGACATTCATAATGTTAACACGAGGAACAAACATAAACTTGTTATGCCTACTACTCGGTTGGGTCGAGTTTGTAAGTCTTTTGTTGGGCGATGTATATGCTTCTACAATGTGATCCCAGAAAGTGTACAAAACAAATGTGTTACGAAATTTAAAAGAATTGTTAAAAAACGTTTGTGTGGGAAAGGTTATTATAGCATAAACGATTTTCTTAATGACACCACGGACTGGGATTAAAGCGAACACCCTCAGGCTCTTTAATTATTAATGTTTATTGTACGATATTACATTGTAATCCATATTTTATATAAAAAAAAAATCTTGCGCCCATTCTTCTCAGGTCTGAGGCAGTCTCTTTTGAATGGGTGGTAGATTTTGACGTTCAATAAGTGATTATAAATCCTATTTTGAATAAAAATATTTGAATTTGAATTTGAACTGTGACAGCTGTGAACATGTCAAAAAATAGCGGCCAACAGTTATCTTCTTTTTTAGCAATGCACGCACAATAAATCAAAGTGACATACATAACCTCGAGACTGTAAGAGCATAGTAGACTGTAGCTTGTTATGCATACATAAGTAATAAACACTCTGTACTCACTAACACTGTACTACTCCACAGCTGAATATCTAAATGATCGGACAGCCTGGGACTAGAGTGTGATTATTTTATAGCGATATAAATGACTGTACAATATTGTATATTTTTGAAAAGAGCGCAAAAAAAGAATGCTGGGAAAGTTTCTTGCGCCGCTTCTCTCCTCATTTGTTTCCGAAGCGGTAGTAGTATCTAGTATATTAGAAATGACTTCAAAAAGAATTCTAAAGGAATCAATTTTGAGAAAATAAATGCCTTTTATGCTTTTTTATGCCTTTTAAACCTGGTCTGTTCTCATGCATTGTCTAACAGGAAGAGGCTATTATCATATTATTTATCTAAGCTTTAAATCTTCACCAATTTTGACCGTTCGACGATAACGAGTTTTATCAATAATTTAATAAAAAAAAAACATATTGAATTAGGCGTTACTTTGCGGAAATCCATAATTATACAAATGATTTAAGTTTTCTTTAGTGTTAATTCCGCCAATATTTGTTGTTAAAACAATTCGACACGTGTTTCGCCTCTACACGAGGCATCCTCAGGACGTATTGTCTCACCAAAATCTGGCACGAGACATGACATGAGTCTCGTGCCAATTGTCACGTGTCGAATTGTTTTAAAAACATATATTGGCGGAATTAACACTAAAGAAAACTTAAATCATTTGTATTAATAAGTGTACACAATTTACGTCTTGTTCGTTGAAACAAAGACACACGAAAACAGCACACAATTTATATTATTATATTGTTGCATTGCAATAAATTGTAGAAACAAATTGCGCGTCCATATCAGTAAATATTGCTCTATGTTCCGGTCGGAGGAAGGACGTAGATTTCAGAAACAAAAGATGATTTACACAACGAGGTGAAACTTTTCATGCGAGATATTATATCAAATGTGTTAAGTCTTTTGTTCTTGAAACACGAAACATTAAGATATTTATTAATATTAATATGTAAAATGAAAGCTTCATCAACGTCATCAGAATATTGCGAACTAAGAAATTAAATTTTATGTATATTACATATGTAGCCATTTTTTTGTAGATTTTGTCAGTAGAATACTGTTTTCATATTTATTTCGAAATTATTTACATAATATTAATTTTTTTATAAAATTATTATTAACAAAATAGCACTAGAAGTTCACTGACGGTTTAACTAGAGTAAGATATCTTAGATGCAGTGTAACTAGAGTCACGTCAGACATTTGAACCTTAGAGTGACAGGTGTCAATCTAAAGCACAGAAACTGACCTCTACTATAATGTACTTTACTGGCGGCTGTCAAAGTGCTTTTGTGCCTGTTTCATATTCGCCATTTTGGCGCTGTTGGCCATGTAGCGAAACTCTGTGGCACTAAAACTAGTGATGACAACCTCAGAAAACGACCGAAATTAATTCAAAATGCAAAAATACTTCAGAGTATTGTACATTCCTTTGCAGCCATTTGCATTATATGTCAGTATTAGTTCTCCGGACTCTCGCGAGTGGCGCTTCAAATAGGCACAAAAAATTTGCTGTCAAACATATGGAACAGCCTGTCCAGTGGTATTTTAACAGGTCAGTGAGCTCAGATTATGGACGTTTGTCAAATAATTTGACATGGGTACCTTCAAAAAAAGCACGTAACCGTGATTACGTTACATTAAGTGACCCGACCCGTACGCTCGTTTGTCTCTTCTATTAAAAAAAAGTTTGTTATACTAAAAACCTGTCTTTAATTCTTAAAAAACTATGAACATCTAATATATTATATATATTTAACTTCAAATTCATAGTTTTCTTTTACTGATATACCTTTAGACACTAACGATATTTATTGCAGTAATATTACCTTAAATTGTGAACAATTTTCCCTATAAATAAATAGAATGCATATACATCATTGTATTGGGCGACTGAACTAATTAGTTAAGCGGAAGCATTGACAAGTCTGTGTGTCTGCTTTCCCGCTACCTACCTACGTGCCCCGTAATTTGATTATCCGTGCGGTGATCATGCGTTCCGTAATTAATTTATAATAAAACTAGCTGACCCGACAGACGTTGTTCTGTATATAAAAATGTTTTTGTATGAATTTGTCGATATTATATCATAACGTCAAAAATTACTTCGTAAAATATGCACCCTGCTGTCGTAATGAAATTGTTTCACAGCAGAACTGTCAAACCGTGCGTCAATAAATTTTCTCATAGAAATTATGTATGGACACATCAAAGGAAAAACAAATTTGTTGTTTTTATTTAATTTAGCAGCATTTTCCTTTTAAACCTTCTCTGGACTTCCACAAATAATTCAAGACCAAAATTAGCCAAATCGGTCCAGCCGTTCTCGAGTTTTAGCGAGAATAACGAACAGCAATTAATTTTTATATATATAGATATTATGGTTGTCATGTATCAAGTCCTCGATGATGACATTTATCATATCATGTGTAAATTATTATTTTTTGCCTAAAACTGCGCAGAAAAATCATTTTGTTACTTTATCAATACGTTACTTACTCTTGCAGCGAAGCCACCCAAAGTGGGACTTAGCCTCTGACACACGAGATTCCCCCCCTTATATCGGCCCTGTGCGATATCACGCCAATTTATAATTTTCATCTCGCGCAGGTCAGCGTTCAGCTGGTATTTCCACCTGTACTTAGGGCGACTTACTAGGCGTCGGCCCTCTACAAGTCCCGAGTACGCCTTTCTCACTTCACGATCTATTCTACGTGGCCTAGCCTGCGGAGACATCTTTTATCTCGGCATTCTTGCGGACTCTCGATTCCCCATTTTCACACAGGGTGGGCCGAAGATTTTACGTAGGGTCTTTCACTCTGCTAAGTTAGTTAAATAATTTGTAGCAAAAGTAATATGCTACCGGTCATTGAAATGGAAAAATACTCGAGACTTGGACTGGGGACGTTCCCTATGTGGACTATAATTTATTCTAGTTTTTTGTAGTTTTATTCCATATTAATATAATTACTAAGCACACACAAAAAATACAGAAAATTACACTCTCAGTATTATATTGTCAATAAGCATCTGCTTGTGGAATCTTTCTTTGTTTTAATTAAGTTCGCAATTATTCATAAAGGCAGTATCTGGGTCGCAGAATAAGGTGAAAACAAGTGAACAATATCCAGTAGCAATAAATGGCTTAAAAACCTATTACGAGCAGAGAACGAGCACAATTCGCGATCATTCCAGGCCGCTGTGTATGGCTAGCCAGTTTACAATAAATCCGAACACGCCCCTACTATGTAAGCCGCTGCGTGTCGACTTGTATTTATTTGTGCCTCAAGAAGTTGTCTGTTCAATAAATATACGAGTAACTAGAGATTTACTTAATGTTATTGATAAAATTATGTCTGGTCCAACTAGCCGGAATAGCCAGGTTCAGCTGGGGTATTATTTTCCCCAAATTTAATTATAGGCAAATGAAATAAGTGTTTAATAAGTCTCAGGGTAATAATCACAGAGTGATGTGATCGATGACGTATTGAGTGCAAACTAACGAGAATTTTAATTTATTTTTTGAAGTATTACGATTTGTGTCAAATTGTTGCTGTTAATGATGATTAAAATAAAACTTGGTATGAGCTAGTCGTTTCATAAAATAATTGGTTCATAAATAAATATTTCACGTACTAGCCATTTTTTAAGATACATCATCATCATTATCATCAGCCGGAAGACGTCTACGGCTGGATAAAGATTTCCACGACAGTCGGTCCTACGCTGCCCTCATCCAACGTATTCTGGAGATTCTGCCCTCATCCGTCGTTGTCATCTGACATTTAACTGAGTAGACGTATATCTATAGCTCCTGTATTTAAAATTGTAAATCAACGAACTTACTGCTATAATTACAATAAAAGTGTTAACCATTTAAATAGTGTGGTGATCAGTGTTTTCAATCAAATTCTCTTGAAAAAGTACTAAAAGCAGTGTAGAAACTTCACGGTCCAGTGACGAATTTGGTAGCATAAATAAATGTGGATACCTATAAAATAATCTGCTAATGCTGTCACGCAATTCAAATTTCGCCGCGCGCTGCAATTTTTTTTCAATTTATATTTCTTTGGAAATAATTGTGAACGAAATTTGCAATGGTTGCAACATGTGAAGCGTGCCAAGCACACATTAGTGTGACGATGAAACGCATAAAATGTATCAATTGTAACCACATATACCACTCTGAATGTGTACGATTTACTGGCGACTCAACATCCGCACGAACGCAGTGGAAGTGCCCTAAATGCGTGGCAAATGACCGAAAAGGTGGAGATAACAGTAACACACCAGTACGAGTAGAAAAAATAAACAAAACCGCGCGAACTGTAGCCGCCAATTCCGACATCTCAGTGTCTGTATGCGATATCCCTGCAGCCTCGATAGGTAATGATGCAAACCTAATAATTTGAAAAAGTTTGGAAAACATTCTAGACGCCAAGCTGCAGTCGGTTAAATATGAAATTGTTGAAGAATTAAAAGCTACTATCTTTACCGAATTAAAAAATGAAATAGCTTCGTTATCTTCCTAAATGTCTCAGTTGCAGACTTCCTATAGTCAACTTCAGGACGAAAACGACCATCTTAAGAGTGACGTACGTACACTGCAGGAACGTATCAGCGTGTCGGTGGATCAACTATTGTAGTACTGAAAATTGCTGAATACGCTGGCGTGGTGCTTAACCGGATATTTATTTGCACATCGCGTCCAGCCTCAGAAAGCCTTAGCTGGTAGACCTAAACCCATTGTAGCCAAGCTAGCGGACCGTCTATACAAAGATAAAATACTCTCTGGCCTGAAAAACAAAAAGGGTATCTGCACCAGAGATATAAGCATCGATGGAACTGAGAAAAAATTTTTCGCAAATGAGCACCTAACCTCTGAAAACAAATAGTTATTAAAAGCAACTAAAAATTTAGCAAAGGAGAAAGCGTACAAGTTTGTTTGGGTTAGGAACTGTCAAATTTTTTTAAGAAAAAACGAAGAATCGCCGGCCCTTTACATTCGTCTCGAAAAGGATTTAGCCAAGATAAAGTGACTCCGTGCGTTATTAACTATTTTTGAGTTATCTTTTTACAGTTAACTTGGTTATTTTATATATTTTTGTAAAATTGCACAACACAACAAACACCTACTTAATCACACTCAATACACTAACACTTACATTCATCAATTAACACATACACCCTTTATTAAGTCTTACACAAAATATATTTCTTTTTTAACTCGCACCCAACTTCACAAATCAGAAATTAAACAACATTGTTATCACACCCATTCTCCTTGTAAAGAAACAGCAAAATTATTCTGTATCGAACATCAAGCAAATATTACCTTAAGTATCCGTACAATTTAGCTTATTTTACATACATTATTGTCCATATACATATATTATTTTTCTATATTTTGGTACGTATTACACACGCAAGGGCGCTAATACAATAGAAATACTTTACCAAAATGTGCGTGGCTTACGCACTAAAACAAATGAATTTAGACAAAACATACTTAACCACGATTATCACATAATTTTAATAACAGAATCATGCCTGACTAACGTTCTCTATAATAGTGAGATCTGTGACAATAGATATGACATTTTACGTTGTGACCGAAATCAGGGAACATCTACTAAAAAAATGGGAGGGGGAGTCCTACTATGTGCTTCTAAGAAGCTACATGTCCAACATCAACGCGAGTGGACCTGTCCTGGCGTCGAATCCTTGTGGGCAACTATACCAGCTGAAACTCTCAAAATTTGGGGTAACCACAACATCCATATCGGATTAGTAAATGCACCACCTGACTCACAGTTACCTATAAGACTCGAATCAATCTATTCCCGACTCGCAGAAGTTTTGGCAACTCATCCCAATGACTATTTCATTTTATGTGGCGATTTCAACTTACCAAATGTCACGTGGACTGACTCTGGACCTACACTGCAAAAACGTGGCCCAGTGGAATTGCAAAATGCTTTTGTAAATATTTTAGATATTTGTAACCTCTTTGGTTTGAAACAAAAAAACACTATGTCGAACTGTAAGCGAAACACTTTACGTCTATTATTTAGCAACATTGACTTTGAAGTTCACCACTGCCTTACTCCCCTCGTTACAGAAGATGTATATCATCCATGTCTAGAATTTAATCTCTCGAATTCACTAATTCGTAATATTCGTCAGAAACCCACCAATAGGCCCAATTTCTATAATGGGGACTATATCAAAATTAATGAATATTTATCACAAATCAATTGGCACGAATTACTAGTAGCTGATTCAATTAATGAAACAATTAAAATATTTTATTCCATTCTAAACGAAAAAATAAATAAATTTAAACCAGTTAAAGTTAAACATAAAACTAATTTCCCTGTGTGGTATTCTAAGTCTCTAATTCATATAGTGCAAGAGAAGCTTCAAAAGCATAGACAATAAGAAAAAAGATAAAAATCCTCGTGATTAGGACGAGTTTGTCATGCTCAGGACTCGCCAAAAACTCGTACAGAGCCGGTGTTACAAAAACTACACTAAGCGTATGCAATGCTTCCTTCATTCGTAAAGATCCTAAGCTTCTCTTCTCTTATACTAAATCCCTTAGAAACAGCTTAGTGGGGTATCCTTGATACCCCACTAAGCTTACACTTGGTAATAGTACTTACACAGATGAAACTTCAGTTTGTAATGGATTCAGTCAATACTTTGAGAGCGTCTTTGTAAAACCAGCAAACTCTTACGACGAACCAAGTTCTCTAAACTTGAATCATAATGAAACCATTTGCAAAATTACTATAAGTGAAGATGAGGTTCGTAAATTGCTGAAAGCTTTAAAAACTAATAAGGGAGCTGGCAGTGATGGAATCCCACAGATTTTTTTAAATAAGTGTGCTAACAATTTAGCCTTACCGCTATCCATAAAATTTAATGTCTCCATTAACGTCTTCAGTAGTTTCCCTGATGTGTGGAAAGAAGCACTTATAGTACCGATACATAAAAGCGGATCAAGAGCCCAAATAGAGAATTACTGGCCGATATCGATTCTAAACGCAATGAGTAAGTTATTCGAATAGTTGTCTATAGATACATATGCCCCATTATAACTAGATCTATTCCCTACGAGCAGCACGGATTTATGAAGAACCGTTCTACCGTTACAAATTTAGCTGTTTTTACGGATTACGTAGTACAGAGCATGGACGAGAAATATCAAGTAGATGTGATCTACGCGGATTTCGAAAAAGTATTTGACCGAGTAGATCACGTAATTCTACTGCAAAAACGAAGCGTGCTAGGCGTAAATGGGAGCTTGCTTCGGTGGGTTACTTCATACATTAAGAACCGTATGCAAGCAGTTGTAACGGGTAGTGCTAGAAGTAACTTTGTAATAATACCCTCAGGAGTACTACAGGGGTCCATCCTAGGTCCGCTTTTATATAACGCTTACCTGTTTGATATTGGAAGTTGCTTCCACCTTGCACAGTATTTATGTGTGAGTATTTTTTATGTTCGCTGACGACACAAAAATATTTGTCAAAATACGTTCACTTGACGATTGTCATAAACTACAACATGACCTAAATGCCTTGACAGAATACTACGCAAGGAACAGAATCATAGTTAATGTTAAAAAGTGCCATCATATTACTCCGACTCGTAAAAAAAATACAATTGAATTTAACTACAAAATTAATGGCACATGTATACCCAGAGTGACTGCGGTTAGAGACCTGGGTATCCAAATCGATGCTAAGTTTTCAATGAATGAGCACGTTGATAATGTAGCAAATAGAGCTTTCAAACAACTGGGTTTTATAAAACGAGTGACCCGTTCCTTCAGTAATCTGGAATGTATAAAAGCACTTTTCTTTGCGTACGTTCGGAGTATTCTTGAATACGCATATAATGTCTGGACACCCCAATATATTATACATATCGAAAGGCTTGACACCTTACAGAGACAGTTCATTAAATACTTAACTTTTAAAGAATTCAACAGTTATGAAGAAGCGTGTTCTCACTATGGTATCGGCACACTGGAACAAAGAAGGAATCAAAGTGACATGTTACTTCTGCAAGCAATTTTGAGTGGCTCCATCGACTGTCCTAGTCTACTGTCAGCCTTTTCATTAAACGCTCAATCTTTAAGATCGCGTACACGCGCCTTTTGCATGTTCCCAAACCTAATACAAATTATGTCCAAAATTCCATAATTCCGCGTCTGTCACGAATGTATAATAAACAGTACGCTGAGTTTGACGTATTTCACTTATCAAAAATTAAGTTAAAAACAGAAATAATATAACATCATCGGAAAAAATAATAATAATAGGTAACGCAACAATTACACACAAACACAAACGCACACACACACCACACACATAAACACACGTGCGCGCTATTGTAATCTTTTATTTGTTAGTATAATATACAGTACATTTTTAAGTCTATTCTGTTAATATATGATTTCTTTTTATAATTTAAAATTTATGCAATCCTTTGTGGCTTTATCTAAAACCTAGGTAAAGATTGTAAAAATAATTGTTGTGTACGCTGTTGATTACATTAATAAATAAATAAATGAATAGATCTTGACCAGATCGTCAATCCATCTTGTGGGGGGCCTACCAACACTGCGTCTTCCGGTAGGCCATTCGAGGACTTCACTGCCCCAACGGCCATCTGTCCGTTGAACTATGTCAGTAACTTTGGTTCTCCTACAGATCTTCTCATTTCTTATTGGATCTCGCAGGGATACTCCGAGAATAGCCCTCTCCATTTCCCTCTGAGCATAAGATAAGCTACATTACACATAGGTATTATAACCAAACATTGACATTTGAAGAAGTACCCATTTTCCAAAGGTATAATAGAAAGATGCAGACAGCCCTGTATGAAGAGGATGGGAAGACAGAATAAATGCCACTGTTCGTTAGTACGGCTACTAATCTCCAGAATTCTTCTGGATGTCTGGAACACTATGGAACTACTAACATTCTGGAACGGGCTGGGCTAGGATTAATGAAGATAAATTAACATGTCATACAATGGCCCCACGCGCCACTGATATTTCAAAGCTATTCACATTTATCACGATTTTATTTGAACTCGATTCTACAACCATTAGTAAGGGTAAGAACATGCAGGTTAAAGCAATTTCGGTTTCTAAAATTGCCAAGCGTTGCTACCACAATAACCAAGCAATTGTTTTCATTTAATAGATATTACAAACATACGAGAATTACAAATTGAATGCATTTCACAATCCCTACTAATATTATTAATGTGAATTTAAGTTTGTTTGTTACGCTTTCACGCCTAAGTCACTGAACTAATTTTAATGAAATTAAATACAGAGATAGACAAGAGCTAGGGAAAGGACGTAGCCTATCAAGAATAAAAGGCTTGGCGGGGTGGAAATTTGTAAGAAAGTTCGTCACTATCGAAGATGAATGACACAATGAAAATTTGTATTTAGGCACTTCATAAGAAATAAATAAATATTTTTTCTAGCGTTTTTAAAATTTAGATCTGTGTGGGATGAAAGTTCTACAGTTGGTAGCTTTTAAAAATGTATTATTTGTAAAGTGTAAAAGCTAGTATTTTATACATGATCGTTGTTTCTGATTGTTATTAATTATTACTATGATTTACTTTTATGTTTGTTTTATTGTGCCCCATTGTTCCATTGCCATGACATCCTATGCCATTAATTTTTTTAATGACAACAACGTGTGATATTATATTTTTTTTACTAAAACTTCTTGAGGTAGATTTAGGATTTTATTTCGTGCATATTGAACGAAACTAGGTTTGATGCTTAGGTATAATTTATCATACACTGGCCTGCAAAAGTAAGTATCACACTTTTCAAATTATTTTTTTTTCTTAACTATAGAAGGTAGAGATTTAAGATTAAAGCCTGAGCCTGAGCCTCGAGCTCTGATTACAGCTTCGAGCCGGTTTGGCATACTGAACACTAGGTTTCGGAGCCGATGTTGGGGAATATTCTCCCATTCTTCTACCAGGGCCTGCTTTAGTGCCCTGAGGGTAGTAGGTGGTGGTCTGCGATTTCTGACTAGCTTCCCAAGCTCATCCCAGGAGTGTTCAATCGGAGATCAGGACTTCTTGATGGCCAAGCTATCACGCTGATACCGACCTCCTGAATATACTCTTGTACGATATGAGCCGTGTGTGGCCGGGCATTATCATGCATCAGCATCGATCCATCACCCATATTTGCTTAATACGGCCCTGCATACTCATTGAGAATCTCTTGAGCATATCGTTGCCCAGTGAGGGTGCCATTTTCTATGGCTACTAGCTCTGTGCGACCTTCTGAAGATATGCCAGACCATGCATATACACTGCCTCCAACGTATTGGACACTTTCTGAGATGCAGGCTGGAAGGTATCGCTCACCAGGTCGCCTGTAAACACTTCGCCTTCCATCAGAAGTGTAAAGGGAGAATCGAGACTCATCTGCAAACAAAATTCTTGACCATTCTTCTTCATCCCACTGCATGTGTGCACGGGCGTATCGCAGTCTCGCTACTCGATGCTGTCTCTCGAGTTTTGGGCCACTCGCTGGTCTTCGGGGTTTCAAATTTGCTTCAGCAAGTATTCTTCTCACTGTACTGTTACTAATGTAGTCCCTCCGGGTCTGAAGTAGCTGTTGCTGGACTTCAACTGCATTTTGGTGGCGATTTCTTAACACAGTGGATATAATATAACGATCTTCTCGGGCACTGGTACACCTGGGTCTGGCATTACAAGGTCTCCTCAGATGGTGTCCAGTCTCTTCGTACTTTCGCTTTACCTTCTGGACCGTTCGTACCGTCACACCCACCATTCTTGCAGTGCGATGCATACTGATGCCTAGTTCCAGAAAAGCCATGATCCTAGCACATTCTTCAACTGAAAGAGGCATGATAAATAAATGTTATGTGCTTTTTAGCATATATTTTTAAAACAAGACCAATCGATTTTGCAAAAAATTTAAAACAGAAAGAAAAATGTGAATGGTAAAATTGTAATTCGGAAACGTCCACTTTGAAAAAGGAATGGTTTTGTTTTTGAAGTTTTTTTTTCAGCCAATTCTTAAAAGAAGGTTACCGACTATAAAGCTTTTATGTACAAAATTAAATTCTCTTTGGAGTCCTTTTTATTTCGAAAGTATATCTTGTGAACTTAAAACGTTATCCCAATTTTAAAAGTGTGATACTTACTTTTGAAGGCCAGTGTATTTAAAAGAATACCGATTAGCTGTTTCTGAGAATAGGTTGTGCATATTACAGAAAAAAATTATAAAAAATATTTTTTTGTCAGCCCAGTAGTTTCATTTTATGAACATTTTTCAATGGATGATATAATTGTAGCTTGCGGACAGCTTTTTTAGTTTTCATTTAGCTTAATTATATATTATTACTAGCTGACCCAGCAAACGTTGTTTTGCCGATATTAAAATCGCGATACAAAAGTAACTGTTGATCGTAGATGGGTGAAAATTTGAAGTTGTATGTATTTTTAATGCTGACTCATAATCAAACAATTAAAAAAAAATGTCAAAAATATTTAAAAAAAATCGTGTGGACCACCTTAACATTTAGGGGGATGAAAAATAGATGTTGTCCGATTCTCAGACCTACCCAATATGCACTCAAAATTTCATGAGAATCGGTCAAGTCGTTTCGGAGGAGTTCGGTCCCGCACACCGTGACACGAGAATTTTATATATTAGATTATTAAGTATCAACCCGAGTCCCCATATTATGTGGGTCTCAGGCTACCTGTCATTGATATCTATCAAACGTTCTTCACGATATTTCAGTGTCTCATAAGATCGTGAAATAGAGCAATGAAATGTTATAGTTTAACTGATGTTCTAGAAAAATTCTACTATAGATTACAGAACAACACACATGACTATCTGTGACTTTTTTTTTAAGTTTTTAAACTAACTATTAAATTTTTACAAGAACACCAAATTACCTACCACATTTTAATTAATAATAGACAGGAAGAAATTAAAATATATTTTCTTTAAATAAATATGATTTTATTACTACGAAATGCTAACCCCGACCAAACTAGAGGCGTTCCCTTCATTAGCTACTCATAGAGTCCGACACCAGATCTGAAGAATTATTAAGAGATTAATCTGAGATCCGAATACTTTCAAATAAAAATACTCTAAGCGAAGCAGGTAGAGGTAACAAACATACAAAACACACGTATTCGATAACTCACACTTCTATACGTCGGTTTATAACGATGATATTGCTGCATTGGATACAATTCCAAATCGCACTTAAACTTAAATTATTAAGAGTTAGGTATATTTTGAGCCAATTTCTACGTCCAAAATCCACCTTCGCATAACAAATTTGCGCTCTTTTTGCCTCCAACTCGACTCTTGACGACAACGGAAAAACACCGCCGACCATCCCGCGGTGTCAGAGCTCTATGTCTGAAGTACAGTTCAGACAGAAACCTGTTAGGCGAGCTCTGTTTTCGTTTTACGTAACGAAGTCGAGCGGGCCGGATGGCATTTCTTCAATCGTGCTTAGAACGTGTGCCCCTGAGTTGACGCTGGTGCTAACGCGTTTATTCCGGCACTCTTATTCCAAAGGCGTAGTCCCTGACTCATGGAAGTCAGCCCTTGTCCATCCTATCCCAAAAAAAGGAGACAGTTCGGATCCGGCAAACTACAGGCCTATTGCTATTACCTCCCTGCTCTCCAAAATCATGGAGAGCATAATCAGCCGCCAGCTCATGGTATATCTAGAGGGTCACCAGTTGATCAACGACCGACAGTACGGCTTTCGCCATGGTCGGTCGGCCGGAGATCTTCTGGTATACCTAACACATAGATGGGCGGCGGCTATTGAAAGCAAGGGGGAAGGCCTGGCAGTTAGCCTGGATATAGCGAAGGCCTTTGATCGTGAATGGCACAAGGCGCTCCTCTCAAAACTTCCATCATTTGGGCTTTCCGAGAGCTTGTGCAAGTGGACCTCCAGCTTCCTCACTGGGCGCAGCATACAGGTCGTTGTCGACGGACATTGCTCGAACCCGAAGCCTGTGAATGCTGGAGTGCCCCAAGGCTGTGTGCTATCTCTTACGCTGTTTCTTCTGCATATCACTGATATGTTGGACACCTCCAACATACATTGCTATGCAGATGACAGCACTGGTGATGCCGTATACACGGGCCATGCAGGTCTCTCTCCGGAAATCGTTGACCAGTGCCGGGAGAAACTTGTGTCTTCTATCGAGTCCTCTCTCGACAAGGGTCGCGGAATGGGGTAAATTGAACCTTGTCCAATTTAACCCCCAGAAGACTCAAGTTGGCGCGTTTACCACTAAAAAAACCCCACTTGTCGTATCACCGCTCTTCGACAACACTTCCCTTAAAGCCTCGCCTAGTATCGGAATACTGGGTCTGGAAATCTCGAGCGATTGCCAATTTCGTGGCCATCTGGAGGGCAAAGCCAAATTGGCTTCGAAGAAGCTGGGCGTCATCAATAGAGCACGGCAATACTTCAAGCCGGCCCACATTCTAGCGCTCTACAAAGCGCAGGTCCGGCCACACATGGAGTATTGCTGTCATCTCTGGTCTGGCGCACCCCAGTATCTGCTCGATCCATTTGACCGCGTGCAACGTAGAGAAGCCCGAATTGTCGGGGACTCAGTGCTCTGTGAACGGCTGGATCTCTTGGCGTTGCGTAGAGACGTCGCTTCATTGTGTGTCTTCTACCGCATTTATCACGGTGAGTGTTCCGAAGAGCTGTTTAACCTGATTCCTGCCGCCGAATTCCACCTTCGCACGACTCGCCACAAGCTATCATCCCCACCATTTGGATGTGTGGCGGTCCTCCACAGTGCGGTTTTCAAGGAGTTTTCTTCCGCGTACTACAACGCTGTGGAATGAGCTTCCTTGTGCGGTGTTTCCGGGACGATACGACATGGGTACCTTCAAAAAAAGCGCGTACACCTTCCTTAAAGGCCGGCAACGCTCTTGTGATTCCTCTGGTGTGGCAAGTGAATGTGGGCGGCGGTGATCAATTAACACCAGGTGACCCGTACACTCGTTTGTCTGTCTTACTTCTTCTTCTTTAAAATGTAACTTATTGTATGTAGGGTGTAAAAAAACATCGAAATCAGGTTAAAATTTATATTTTTATTATATATTTCAATGTACACATTGCAACCTACAGTTACATTGTCCATCATATTATTTACTTAACTAATCGACATCATAAATCCAAAAATTCATCACACCACACTCAAATTAATTAATTCTTCCAAACTAATTGAAATCGTCATCAACCTATAGTAGTCTAACATATGTAAGCTGCTATAACTTTGTATATTATATAAATATTGCGTGTTTGTGTATGTACTATGTGTATTTCTAAAGCGGCTGAACTTTTGATAAAAATTCTAAGGAATCTTTAGGTTATCTCAGTAACAAATTCCTGTGATATTTGATAAGCAATTTTGGTAAAAATATTTTATAAAATAATATATAACGCCTTACACAACCGATCATAAATTTTCAACACAAGTTTTTAAGGAGTTTTCAAGGGTACAGAAGAGATGAGGCTATCGATTTCATAACAGTTCCGAAGTGAGCGCTATGGGGTGGGGCTAAGCAAATACAAAATAAAACTTAAAATAAAAATGATATTTAAATACGCAAGTAAATTTCCAGGAAGTTGATTATAAACTTCATTAAATATTATAACATATTGTCAAGAAATCCATTACTAATATACACACGCCCAACACAACTACAAAGCCATACAAATAAACCCGAATACTTTACAATTAAAATACGATCATTTAATAATAATTTGATATAACAAATGTGATAGTTTTTCTTATATATAAATAAATTGTAATACATACACAATGTATGTTTTTATACTCTTATTTTCGACCGCGCACATGTAAATATAATAATAGTCTTAAAAACCTCCTAATTGTCCCTTAAAGATACTATTTTCTTAAATTGGCCATCGATACAGTAGGTAAATGTTGTCTTTAAAATAAATCACAAATATCAACGGCCTTTGATGAAAATGCAATGACTTATTTAATACAAAATTTGATTGATGTGACTAATTTGCTAAAATTATTGAATTGTCTTATTCTATTCAAATCAAAAGCAATCATATTGCATGATTTATATATCCGTCAATATTGATAACTGAATCAACAGAATCCTTATATCCATATTTCTTCATATTGTGCTACGCAATATAAGCTCAGCAGTGCCTAATAAACGAAAACAATAATGTTATTAACTACAGTTAAGGTAAGGTCAATGTCTAAATAAGTACCCTTATTCTCGTATATCTGTACAAATGAATATTATATTTTCTTTCATATAATATATGATACCAAAATGATACCAAAATAATATGATATGAGACATGCTTTCTTTGACTACGTCTATAATATTTTCTATTTCTTTTATCCTTTACCCTCATGTTGAAATAACATATTGTGCAAATAATTCACAGGGAAAGCTTATTTTTAATTAGCATGTAACGAAATTTTTCCCCAAAATTACAATTTACTATAAGCACTAGAGTTTAAATTTGTTTTTAAATAAAAATTGGAAATTTATACGAACTCGAGCTTGAAAATAAATCTCCATGTTTACATTTTACTACGAAAAAATGAAAACTCTCAATTATTTGCACACTACTTGGGCAATAGATAAGAAATACTCTTTACTATTTTTCTTTGAAATTTGGCACAACAAGTAATTTAGATTCAATCAGTCATTTTATTGTTATGATTATATTATGAATGCAATCTATAATTAAAAACTAGTTTTACGGAACAGATTCGTACAAAAATCCTGCCTAGATTGACTTTATATTACATTCAACTAACAACAAATATATTCTACAACGAGATCCTTTCAGGTTCCTGCTCTTCTTTAACTGTATAAACTGATCTACGTAATGCAGCACCCTCATACATGGAACTAGGAACGTGATGCAAAACTTCGGGCAAAGCCTCTCCACCTGAAGTTATCAGGGATTCTTGGGTCGCATTTCTGCTCGGGTCACGTCAAGACCTTTGTATAAACTCTGCTGTTATGATCTTTTTGCTATTACCATTCATCATCTTATCGTGATGTTTCAGTCTATGGACTATTTCATCATGTAAAACATTAAAACACATAGCCGTTAGAGCTAGACCTGTTATAATGTAAATTGAACAAAACCATATTGTTTCCGATGAAGTACCATTCCTCTGACTAGCACCAGGTGCTAAATGGCCGAACCCAATAGTACTTAAACTCATAAAACAGAAATAAATACCATCAACAATGCTCCAACCCTCTAATTTATATAAAACAAGAGCACCGAAAAAGATATAAGCAAAAATAGCCGCAAGGCACAAAGAAATCGGAGCAAGAATGGAAAGCCCGTGAAACGAAACTTTTGAATCTGTGTCCGTACAACTCAAAGAGTCGCAATCTCTAAGGAAATTTAATCCCACAGTTTTATCTTTTATTGAATTCGTGCTAAGGCTGTTTGCTTGGGATGCCGAAATAATTGTACCAGATGGAGAGCGAACATAATATGGTTCTTGTAAATGCAATGTTTGAGATCTATAGTCATCTGTTTGTCTTTTTACTTTATCCTTGGAAGGCTTAGTATTTGAAATGTCTTCATCTAGGTAACAATAACCGCATTTAACGCACAGACAACAACAAAGTGTTCTGCTGAAAATACTCCTTATGAGTCTTGATAGTAAAGCTCCAACCACAGATAAATACAGTAGTGTTAAGGGTATGCCTATCACTGCATAGCCAATTGTCACAACTTTACCTAAAGCTGTTTTTGGGGCGATGCTTCCGTATCCTAAAACAAACAAAGATAATTTGTAATATGATAATATCCAGGTTTATAATAAGTTATAATTATCTAGTAATATGAGATTTACCTATAGTAGTCAGAACCGTTAACGAATATAGAAAGGCCTTAGCGAAATTCCACTCATAGTCATCAGTGATATGAGGTGGTGTAGACTCCAAGGCTCTGACTCCTTCGTATTGTTCAGAAACATCAGCAGTAACTCTAGAAACTAACTTATCCTGAAACCTCGCTATTTCCTGAGCTGCAAGTCTAGTCCAGTTCTCTTTGTATAAAATATTTAGCGAAACTGTAATCTCCCAAATGCTCTCCACTGTTTGTGATCTAAGCTCAGCACTAGATTGTGCAATGCTATTATTTGATTTTGATGCATGTACAGGTTTCTTACTATCACCGGTTTGATAGGAAGTGGTAGCTAGAGTTTTTTGATGAATTTTGGCTGCACTTCCTTCTATAGCCAGAAAAATGAATGCTCCCATTAATGTATAGATAAGTAAAATCAATAATATTCCAAGATTCGTGATACATCCGGCTATCAAGCTCTTCCTTTTACTTCTATTAGTTTTAAAACAAAAACAACAACTAATATATTCGTCGCTGTGTTCAACTGACTTACTACTTTTTTTGTAGGTGCCATTAATTGGTTTCTTTTTCTTGTTCGACTCCATTTTAAGTATTATTATTATTATATTCTGAAACAAAAAAGTATCATTATATAATATTTTTTTAAATACATCGAAAACAGAATTCATTTCGTCCACCAAATTTCAATCGAATTTTTATAAAATATTTCAAAAGTACCTGCTACTGTCACTCTAATTATTCGGTCATATGCAACTATGCCTATTAATTTGTAATTTTCAGAAATGAATGCCAAAATAAATTACGAGTTAAAATACTTTTCAACTTTAAAGAATAAAGTTTTAGAGGTAAGTAAATTGAAAAGTACAACATAGCCACAAAACGCAAGTTCTTTCAGGTTTACTATTAGAACCCAGCTTATTTTCAAACAAGGTCACATGTTTAAATAAATACTTTTTAAAGGATTAAAATGCGTGTAATTGTGACTATATTTATCATTAGATTTTTGATTAAACTTTACACTTTTATTATTATTTTATTTATATATATTTAGTCCCCCTGAAAATGTGCTCTGCAAAGGTCACGAAATGTTATACTTATAAAATAATTATAATAAAAACGTATTTTATGTGTAACACTCGCGTTAATCAAAGAAGTTACTAAGGTAACAGAATATAATAATTGAATTAACGCCACAGACACAATCACAAGTAACCAAGTTATTAAGACTAAGCTGTAGATTCTCTCATAATATGAAATTTAATCTTAGCACTAAGTTATAAACGTTTATTAAGTGCACGTGATAAATCTTAATTCGCAGTAACTTGTATTTGCAGGAGCATGCAACTTCAGCAAGATTGCTCCGAAGAGCATTACATCTGTATTATTATTTCCTTCCGTCGTAGAAGGGAGCCGGATTACGTAAATTTGTGAGGATCGTGTTACATTTATAACACGGATGACACTTCCTGCAATTTGAATTGTACGCGGATATACAAATGTTTTCTATATTTTCAAAGTGAAAATTCGTGGATGGTAAAGAAATGTAATTTAAAACTAATATTTATTATAATTTAGTCTAACAGTGCCTCTTGAATTTACACCTCCAACGTTCTTAGTCCAAAGCGTATTACCACAAACAATGGTTCGACATCATAATGGTATATTAATGTTTACTCTCATCTTCAGTTACGGCTTTAGGAATAAATTAAATTTGTATATTTAAACTCAGTGGTGATGGAAATCAGAAACAATTGTTTAATGAAGAGTATTTTGATGTGACGCAACAGGTAGTCGATCTACGTCGTGATATGGGGAATTACCATTAGTAGCAATATTTCCATACAAACTTTCATGACTGTTTTCTCCTTGTGTTTTATCTCTAGAACAAAATTTTTTTTTCTACAAATAAACAACCGACTTCAATAACACTATTTCAAAACAAAAGATTTAATGCACGAAAAAGTGTAAAAATAATTACGTATTTTTATACAATCTAATTAATTAATCTAATTCTATTACAATTATTGTCATTTTTGGAATCGGTGTAATTCCGCCGCGACCCACTCTCGCCTCCTCACAACTCAAGCACATCTCACCTTATAACAATGACTACAAAAATTACAATAATCGTAACTAGAATTAGATTAATAACTAGATTGTATAGAAATACGTAATTATTTTTATACTTTTAGTGCATATTATATCTATTGTTTTGAAATAGTGTTTTTGAAGTCGGTTGCCTTTTGTTATTTTTTTTTTTATTTTTTGATTTTTAGTAATTTGAAGTACACTAACTAACAATTTGACAAAATATGTGTAAATTTACAAAAATTTTCAATGCAGCCATGAACGTAAGCGCTTTGCAATTTGATTACAGACAGTTAGAAATTCTGCCACAGATCCACAGTCCCATTGATCATTATATTCGACTACGACAATTACTTGACGATAACTATGTTATGGTAGATGACTTAAACATCCGGATACCATAAAAAAGATTCGGCCGAGTATCGTTAATATGCTCCTTAGAATTGAAGAGTTCCGTTACTATGTCATGGATTCCGTAATTTGAACCTAACCAAACTAACTATCTTTGAAGTATATTCTTTCCAATAAAAAAAAGAATCATCGAAATCGGTTGGCGCGATATTGAGTTATTCGTAATCATTTTGAAAATAGAACAGATCCGGGGGTATTTAAGCCGTACTAAGCGTGGCCTACGGCAGTTCTAGTTCTGACTCGAAAGTGTGTAAAGAAGAAGAAGAAAAGAAGAAGTAGTGAAAAGTGGAAGTGTTCCAAGAAGAAGAAGATAAAAGAGACTTAATGTTCGGTGCGGTGAGACGCGAAGGTACTGCCGCCCACAAGAGGAACAGCGGCAGACCGGCGAAGTGCAAGTTCAGAAGAAGTGAACGCAAATAAGACTCGTTCCTATAAGCGGAGTATTATTTCCACTCCCTGACCCACTCTCATGTCCATATGTTCATTGTTTTTAAGTTAAAGCACTTCAGTAACAGTGCTTAAAACGACTTAAAAGCCCAATAGAAAATAATCTGAAAATGGCGAAAGAATTAAAAAAGTCCGACCATATCGAGGAGTCCGACACATAATAGTTCCTTCTCATTCAGTTTCCACTTTATTGGAGGAAGAAATAATCGAGAACCCTTAAATTTTTTTACCCATGATTTTTAGTTGGACCTACAGGTGACTTTTACTGCACTGATTTTGGCCAGCGCGACAGAAATATTACAACTACTATAAAGTAAAAATAATAATAATTCTTTTTATATGAGATACAAAATAGCTTTAAGGGTGAATGTATACACTTTTATAATAAAGGCATTATCTATAAATAAATTTAAATGTTTTATTTATTATGATTACTACATTATGGGTATCGTATCAGAGGTTCTCGAGGGTGCAGAGAACGATTTTGTGATCATTTTTGAAATCCAAGATGGCCGTCGCTCAAAAGTATGATAACTTCATTATGGGTATCGTATCCGAGGTTCTCGAGGGTGCTGAGAACGATTTTGTGATCATTTTTCAAATCCAAGAGCGGCCGCCGCTCAAAATTATGATAACTACATTATGGGTATCGTATCAGAGGTTCTCGAGGGTGCAGAGAACGATTTTGTGATCATTTTTGAAATCCAAGATGGCCGTCGCTCAAAAGTATGATAACTTCATTATGGGTATCGTATCCGAGGTTCTCGAGGGTGCTGAGAACGATTTTGTGATCATTTTTCAAATCCAAGAGCGACCGCCGCTCAAAAGTATGATAACTACATTATGGGTATCGTATCCGAGTTTTTCGAGGGTGCTGAGAACGATTTTGTGATCATTTTTCAAATCCAAGATTCCTATTACTCCACGGCTGAATATCTAAGTGATCGGACAGCCTGGGACTAGATTATGATTATTTTATCGCAATAGCAATGACAGTACAATATTGTATATTATTTTTATTAAAAAGAGCGCAAAAAAAGAATACTGGAGCGCCATTTGTTTCTGAAGCAGTAGTAGTATCTAGTATATTAGAAATGACATCAAAAAGAATTCTAAAGGAAGAAATTTTGAGAAAATAAATGCCTTTTATGCCTTATAAATTCAGTGTTTAACTGACATGCGGTTTTTCGACATTATTACATATTATGATAACATATATTTTTATCGACGTTGGTAAGCTCCTGCCAAAAACAATAATGAGATTCTGTGGTTTCAATGACTACAGCAATATAATACACTCATCATAACATTCACGTAAGTTGGAGCAAAACTAATATTATTAATGCCAATAAGGGTTTATTATCTTCTTAAAATAAAATCACATATTAAATGACAAAAACTTCTACCAGTACAGATAAGGTACATTATTACATTATACAGTACATATTCATGCGGTACAAAATAAATGCGAATAAAATTGCGGGTTGAAGCTGGTTATTGATACATAATATTATGAAATTGAACATTTTATACCATTGGAAAGAAGTATTCGTAATATAGGCGGACTTGTTCGTTCTTTAAACTTTACAACAAAGACTTTAACCGAAATATTTAAAAAATATATATTAACTAATAAAGAGGTAATATAACAGTGTAATAAGACTAATGACCTTTAATATTATTGTGGGTAATGTAATAATGGTAAATGTAAATCGAAATCAAATCAAAAATATGTTATTTCATATGTAAATTGTATTACACTTAAAATATATATTTTTTTGATACAGCTCATTCGGAAGGCAGATTTCCTTAGAGACGAACGAGCAAGAAACTCTAAGGTTGGTGTTTTCAAAACAGAATGGTACTACAAGTTCCTATTTTTAATTAAATTTACAATAAATGCAAAGGCTAGTCAATTACTAAATGCCTTACACGAGTAACTAAAAAACATGTAAATTATAAGTAAAAACATAGTTATAGTTATTGAGTACATACATATTGCACAATACAGTAGATGCATCAATCTACACATACCGTTAATAAAACAAAGGCATTAAGCGAGGATTTTATTAGCTTTTATATATAAAAAAATATATAATTACATTAATTTAAAAGAAAATTATTAAGAAAATAAGAGAAATAAAAAACATGAAGCAGACTTCCCGGTGCGAGGATCATCCAGCCACCACAAGAAGCGCCCGTTCACGAGCATGACGCCTGGACCAGCCATCGCCTCCCTCGATTATATTTTAGGGAAGGGAATGACCCGCACCACGTCACTGCCAAAAGCAGTAGCATTAAGCGATGCCTGTCACGAGAACTCTACCATATAACAAAAGGTAATGTTCATCTACATAATATATTATGCATTACTAATAAAATAAAAGCAGGGTGGTGAATGTTGTGTAAGACCAACAACCTTACTCGTTTATTTTCATTATTCTAATTCAATATGAATTAATTGCCCTAGACAGGTTTGTGGATTGTTTGCAGGTTTGACTTACTTTCGAAATGATCAGTTTTTTAACCCTCGCGCACCAGTATACCTTTTTTGACATCAATAACGTCTTAAATTAGCTGCAATAGTGGGACGTAATCCTAAAAAGCTACCATAACAAAAACAGACATATCGACGTGTACACAACTAATTCACGCTAAACTCACAGCCCTATCGAATCACTTTCACTTGCAATTATTGTTGTATCGAAGCTAAAATTAGAGTTGATGTCTTCTCAATCATTAAAATAAATGTTAATTAAGGGATTGATAATGATTAATCCGAATAAAATGCTTTATTTGTAATGATCCTCGCATGTTGAGAATGGACAGACCCCATATTTCTGACGTCATAATGACCAAAACTAATATGGCGTCGTGACAGACACTTTAAAAATCTCCAATAAAAGACTGCTTGCATTATGACGACTTACCTGCTAAACTGCAAACATTAATACGAGAAGTTTCATCTCGCGGATTGTTATACAACGGAGTAATATGAAACAAGCATCGCTACATAACCGAGTTGGTAATATAGTTGACAAAGTTTCTAGAATCTGTTGAGCACAAAGTTGCCGATTAGTTTCGGAAGGCGCTGTCTAATGGCTAAAAACGGCTAAGTGTTGGCAAGTTGGTGCCGTCGAGTTTCATTATTAGTTCGTAAGCTTGTTATACTTGTAAGCATTCGCTTCGGAATCTTGTCTACATGGTATTTCTTACTTATTATTAGAACTACACTTTTCTTTTCTGATATAACAAGCATTTTGTCACGGTTTTCTCTTTCCACTAATAGTTTGGTCTTAATATAGGCCAGAAGATGCATTTTTTATAGTTATAATCTCGTACTTATTCATTTTATCATGGATTAATTCACTGGTAATGATTTGAACAAAAGGCATAAAGGCATAAAAGGCATTTATTTTCTCAAAATTGATTCCTTTAGAATTCTTTTTGATGTCATTTCTAATAACTACTAGATACTACTACCGCTTCGGAAACAAATGGCGCTCTGAGAGAGAAGGAGCAGCGCAAGAACCTCTCCAACAACTTTATTAAAACGTTTACATATATTAAAACACTTCAGAGCTGTAACCATGGATCTTTTTTTTTAAATTAAAATAAGGGACGGGACGAGCAGGACGTTCAGCTAATGGTGATTGATACGCACTGCCGCTCAGGATTCTTGAAAAACCCAATAATTCTGAGCGGCACTAGAATTGCGCTCGTCACCTTGAGACGTAGGATGTTATGTCTCATTTGCCCAGTAGATTCACTAGCTATGGCGCCCTTCAGTTCAAAACACAGTAACGCTTATACATTACTGCTTACCCATAATCTAGCCGGCATCCTGTGCAAAGGAGCCTCCCACTGGTATAATTAAGTGGTAGATATAAATAACGAGTTAAAAACCTATAAATATATTTATTTATTTTTTTAATAATTGAGGGACTTTTACAAGACGAAAACCGCGAACACCTAAAAAGCACAAGAGCGCTTGTTTCTTCTTCTGTTGTAAGAGTGTCTCCGACCATCAAGCTCAGTATAATATGGCAAAAAATATATACGCACTCTACCATTGGGTGTCAATATATGAAAGTAAGCTGTGGTTGATTTGGTTGAATATTTTATGTGGCGGTTTATGAAGTTATAATACAGGGTACGTTCGAGAAGCTAATATCTTATAATCAATTACGTGATTCATGCTCAAGTTTCTCGCTTTGAATCCGATCAAACGAACCCAAGGTAATATAATAAGTCATTTAAATTGGAATAGAGATTGCTCTGCGAACATTAGGAGTAACAGAGCGCGCTAAAACGCAGTAATATTGGATTATATCGCTGATTTATGCAAAATCTTTATCATGACATTCGAAATT
Source organism: Leptidea sinapis (assembly GCF_905404315.1). Lineage (NCBI taxonomy): Eukaryota > Metazoa > Arthropoda > Insecta > Lepidoptera > Pieridae > Leptidea > Leptidea sinapis. The sequence continues at coordinate 2,121,952 of NC_066301.1, forward strand.
GGTTTTCAGTATCGTCGCTTTGGGTTGAGAGCGGAACGCTTAAAGATTTGTCGTCCTTTTTAATCCAAAGGTAAATTACAAAAAGGATTTGTGTCAGGTGAATTTATAAAGCTTAATGTATTTGGTCATTAGTCACGCCCGCGGCGATGCTCAACTTTGGTCGCCGTTTAGATAATACTTGCTTACACTTTTTTTGAGATGATAACTTTAAACCTAATACTCCACTGCTGAATATCTAAATGATCGGACAGCCTGGGACTAGATTGTGATTATTTTATAGCGATAGAAATGACTGTACAATATTTTATATTTTTATTGAAAAGAGCGCAAAAAAAAGAATGCTGGGAGAGTTTCTTGCGCCGCTTCTTCTCACTCAGAACGCCATTTGTTTCCGAAGCGGTAGTAGTATCTAGTAGTTATAAGAAATGACATCAAAAAGAATTCTAAAGGAATAATTTTTCAGAAAATAAATGCATTTTATGCCTTTTAAACGCTAATTTTGACACTGACCTGTCAAAATTGCCATTATTTGTTCATGTAAAGTCAACTCGAATCGACTAACGGCCGTTCAAAATATACTATCTACAGATGGAGATAAATTACTTCCTTTTTCTGTCAGTAATTAGCTGTCAATAATTGGAAGGTGTCCCAATATACCCGATAAGTCATTCTTATCGCCTTATATTGGGACGTGTGAATTGCAAATATCATACAAACTTTATATCGCTGGTAAGCTATATGTCGTCCCATTGACAGACAGCGTATAAAGGAATTCAAATAAAGGAATTCCGATTTACAGAATTCTGTTTCTATTTGATCAATTACTGGGTTATAATTTAAATAAGCGCAGATTAAGTCTTTTAAAGTTATGTAAACATGAGAAAAATAAGCTCTTTTAATAACATAACAAATTTTGAATACCTGCTTGATCGTCATCAAATCCAACCGATACACAAAATGCTCGCCCACACCTGCGTGACGACAGAAAAAGGCCCAGATCATTCGTCATATTGAAAATATCAATCATTTTTTTATTACATTATTTTAGTTTCAACTTAGACTTTTAATATGATTTTCACTGACTTTATGACCGAATCTTAGTGTATGGAACTTTTAAACCGTCTTCAAAAAAGGAGCAGGTTCTCAATTCGTTGGTAGTTTTTTTATGTTTGTTACCTCAAAACTTTCGACTGGGTGAACCGATTTTGATAGTTCTTTTTATTTGAAAGCTGGTGGTGCATCCCTTGTGGTCCAATTGTAATTTGGTCCAGATCTGACAATGGCATCCATGAGAAAACCATAAAAGTCTTAAATTTGTGGATGATATATTTACGAATAACTCAATATCACGCCAACCAATTTCGATGATTCTTTTTTTATTGGAAAGGATAAACTTCAAAGATAGTTTGGTTATGGATGGTTTGGGTAGGTTCTGTTTACGGAATCCATGACAAAGTAACCGAACTCTTCAATTCTTAGGAGCAAAGTAACGATACTGGGCTGAATCTTTTTTATGGTATCCGAATATTTAAGTCATCGACCATAACATAGTTATGGTCAAGTAATTCTCGTAGTCGAATATGATAATCAATGGGACACCTTAACGACTTACAATAAGGGTACGATCTGTGGCAGAATTTCTTACCGCCTGTAATCAAATTGCAAAGCGCTTACGTTGATTGCTGCATTGAAAAAATAAGTATATCTACACATATTTAGACAAATTGTTAGTTAGTGTACTTCAAATTCACTAAAAATTAAAAAATAAAAAAAATTTACCAAAAACACAACCTACTTCGAAAACACAATTTCAAAATATAATATGCACTAAAATGCATAAAAATAATTGCGTATTTTATACAATGTAATTAATTATTCTATATTTATACTTTTTAGTGCATGTTATGTCTATTGTTTTGAAAAAGTGTGTTTGAAGTCGGTTGTTTTTTCTTAATTTTAATTTTTATTTTTTGATTTATGTTGAATGATGGACCTTAAGAAAACCACCACAATAGGGATAACTTAGATTATTTTAAAACAATGCGATTCCGATGTGGCAGTATATTATTATATTCCCTCAATATGAAACAATATTATACAAACAAAATGAGACCATAATTTTACTATAATTCACAATGATGGAACGTAATTGGGGTTCTACGATCCAGCAGTACCCTCGATAATCCTTGCGTATTGAATTATATAACCTCTTTTAATAATCTATTAATACCACATATAATATAATAATTACACAGATGATTCGAACCGTAACCAAAATAACTATTTAAAAAAAAATCCCTTATAATATAGATAACTAGCTGACCTGGAAAACGTTGTTTCGCCATATAAATTATATGTGTAAACCTTCCTTGAGCTTCAACGAATCTACTACAAAAGATTTCATTGAGATCGGTCGAATAGTTTAAGAGTTATTAGGGAACATACAAACATACATTCTCCTATATATAGATTTAGGTTGAAATATTTTTACTTAGTATTAATTCGTCAGTTTCTTGTCGATGAGTCTCAATATAAGCTTTACGAAACGGTAGTGTTGTTATAAAAGTAATATACGATTCAAAACTGTGTTTATATACCTAGTTGTATAACCAATATTTAACTTTGACTCTACTAAATACTTTGTCGTTCTTATTTTCAAAGTCAAAGTCAAATAAAATCTATTTAATTAGGCCCAAACCAATCGCTTTTGAATCGTCACTATAAACATTTATTTTCAATTACGGAATCTACCATATTGTGTTCGGAAAAAGTTGAGCTCATTAGAAGAACATAGGAAACTCATCGGCAACCCTTTTCTATCACTACAGTATTTTCAATGGCTGTAATATACATAATAAATTAGTTTGTAAGGTGCTGCATCCAATATATGAATAGTGCTAAAATTATATCAAATATTTCATAAAAGTAATAAAGAATAAGCTGTATAAATAAATCGTATTATATTGGATGGATCAATCTTTAGAGCTTGAATTCATTCACGTGTAAGGAAGGATGCTTCAAATGCTTTTTCATTCATAAGTTTGTGATTTTGAAATTCCCCAACTTGGTTTTAATTCATTTAAATAAAGTAATGCTATAGTTATATATTTTTTTATTATAATATAATGTAGTAAAGGAGTCAGTTACCGTCAACTGACCAGGATGCTCATTTGTCCTCCTATTTATGTATACTAATATTATAAACATGAAAGATTTGATTGTTTGATGGTTGCATTGAAGGCTCCGAAAGTACTGAACCGATTTGGAAAATTATTTCACTGTTGGTAAGCTACACTACACTATTCTCCGGGTGACATAGGCTATATTATATTTATAAAAAAAATAACGATCTTTACTAGAACTCCAATTATGTAACCCAAAGTGTAAAAAAATACCTTAAAATATACATAATGTCCCAAAGTTATGGGACATGAAGGGAAAGTACCTTAAATATCGAAGATAGGCTATTTTACTGAAAGAAGACTTTATGTTATTTTTAAAAGTTAGTACTTCTGCATTCAAAGATTTTCTAAAAATTACTTGCCTCGTCTGGCAATTGAACCGATTGAAATGTAAAAAAAAACCCTAGTTTAATGATGCCAATCGAAAGAATGGCCAAAAACTAATAACTCTTCTTAAGTAACATAGTATTTTAAAAGAAAGAAGTGAAGAAGAAGTGGGTATTATTTGTAAATTAATTAATTAAATGCTGAAAATGTGATATCTCTTGTCTTACGCAAATAGCCAATCTTTTAATGAGTCCGCTGCCTGTGATTTTCTTATCATTTTATGGTGAATACTCGATATGATATGGCATAATTCTGTTTGTAACTCGCCCACGTTCTCGTATCGCATTTTGTATAGCATATCTTTCACGTATCCACAAAAGAAGAAATCTAATTGTGTAAGGTCCGGGGATATGGCCGGCCATCTAATCGGTCCATTCGTACCAATCCAAGTAGGAAAACATTCATTTTAGGTTGTTAGTTTCTTTTAAAATTCTATGTTACTTAAGAAAATTTATTAGTTTTTGGCCATTCTTTCAATTGCCATCATAAAAGTAGGGGTGTTTATTTTTACATTTCAGTCGGTTCGATTCCCAGACGAGGCAAGTAATCTTTAGAAAATCTTTGAATGCAGAAGTACTAACTTTTAAAAATAACATAAAGTCTTCTTTAAATAAAATAGCCTATCTTCGATATTTAAGGTACTTTCCCTTCATGTCCCATAACTTTGGGACATCCTGTATATTACATCGCTTACGCTACGACAACTATTGATGATACAATAAAATAATGTAGTACGATAATACAGAATACAAGTCATAAGTGTTCTTTTATTTAAAAAAATATTAAAATGCCGCTACTACATGCTCCATCCTGTGCGTACGCGGACGAATTCGGGAGTTTCAGCTAGCTTAAAATATAATTCTAGTAAAGATCGTAATTTTTTTTGTAAATATAATATGAATTTGAAATAGTTCTGGGGTCGATAAGCTTTCATGATTTGAATTGAATTTAGAAATTATGTGATACCTTCAAAGTAGCCAACAGTTAAGCAAATGCAAACATTTACACCCGATAACTGCAAATCTCAGAAGTAACACGAGTAATTTTACGAGCAATGAAGACCCTCGTGATTGAGTTACGACCGTCTCCTCAACGTTTATTGCTTCCTTGTAATACTCATTCAAGTGAACTACGGGCAGCTGTAAAACGTAACTATCTTACAAAGCAGTCTTAGATAATTGGTGGAAACTCGAAGGGGTATTATTGTATTAATAAACATCACAAATCATCAATCATGACTCTAGAACTAGAAACAATATCTTGAGTATAGGAGTCACTAGTTTTGGATGATGCAGAGCATGATATTGGTATTCGTTTATCCATTACTATTTATATTTTTATTGAACAATTTGTTATGTTTTTAAAGTGATAACTCTCTCTTCTAGGATTAATACACAAATAAAATTTGAAAGCAAAATTTTATGAACGATTCGGGACTCGAACCCACGACCCCTCGCGTTCCGTGCGTGTGCTCTGCCAACTGAGTTTACCGTTCGAGTCACGTATCGTCATAAAATCTGGTATGATTTGTTCAAATCTCAGGTTGTGGCTTCATATACAGGATCTACTTTACAGTTGATAACCTGCTCAACCCCAGTATTTGAATATTAGGAAATTGACTTGAGATGTCGCTCTTGTAAATCTAAACAATTTGTTATGTTTTTAAAGTGATAACACTCACTTCTAGGATTAATACATAAATTTTATTTGTGTATATTTTAATTGATTAATAGCCAAACGCGATTTGAAAGGTCTGAACCATATACCTAGAATGTACTAGCGTAAAAAGCCCCTAAAAATGATACGTGACCAAGATTGATTTGTCAATGTTTTAACTAGTTTATTTTTGTTTTAAATAAGGGACGAGACGAGCAGGACATTCAGCTGATGGTAATTGATACGCCTGCCCATTACAATGTAGTGCCGCTCAGGATTCTTGAAAAACCCAAAAATTCTGAGCGACACTACAATTGCGCTCGTCACCTTGAGACATAAGATGTTAAGTCTCATTTGCCCAGTAATTTCACACTTTTTCAGACCAAAACACAGTAATGTTTCCAAATTGCTGCTTCACGGCAGAAATACGCGCCGATGTGGTACCCATAATCTAGCCGGCATCCTGAGCAAAGGAGCCTCCCACTAGTAAATCATGTTCAAAGTTAAAAGCGTTCAAAATATTAAATATTTCTTTAAAAGCTTGATTCCGCCCTTCATTTTATTTGATACCCATATTATGTGGGTTCATTGAATTTAAAGGTTAACCTAACTCAATAATACAAAAAATTTCATAAACTTTGAGGAAATTGGACCTGTTAATTATAAGAAAATATCTGAAGAAGGATTGTCTCAAGTTGCCTGACAATAACACGTACTCTCTAGAAATAATGAGGCCAAGTGTTATAAAGACTACGATCATGTTGAAAGCTACTTAAGGGAATGTTGAATTTACATCACCAACGAATAGATACTTAAAAATACTCGTATTTAGGACTAATTTTACATATAGCTAAACTAAATTTATAAGCTACTTTTACTAAGAAGGAGTTGCTTAATATATTTTTTATTTATGGTCACTCAAAAGTATTTGTAATGTGTAGTTATGTTTCCAATATTAAAATAAAGTACGGAAAAGCGTCAAATAAGTATAAACAGTAAGGTTTATAACGGTAGTCAGTGGGAGGCTCCTTTGCACAGGATGCCGGCTAGATTATGGGTATCACAACGTGCCCTTTTCTGCCGCGAAGCAATAACATGTAAGCATTATTGTTAAGCGAATGGCGGTCCATAATGGAGTGTTTGTCGCCTCGTTAATGTACGAAAGTGAGAGTTGGGTATGGCAGAAGAAGCATAAAATTAGAATTAACGCAGTTGAAATGCGATCACTGCGTAGTATGTGTGTGGTAGGACTGATTGATAGAATTTCGAAAGAAAGAAGAAAGGGACAAGGGAGTGAAGAAAAAAATACTTATCAAATATATAAGGCAAGTGTGTGTGGGCAAGTCGGTCGCGGGAGACCTCGTAGAACACACGTCGACCAAATTGGGGACGGTTTGAGGAAAGGAAAGGTTCGAAGCCCCCGGAACCGGCGACCATGTATGAAAACCGCGTGAAGTTTGTAAGGATAGAAGCAAGTGGCATTCTATTGTCTTTGCCTACCCCGACGGGAACAAGGCGTGAGTGTGTGTTATTGTTTTCCGGTCTGAAGAGTGCCGTGGCTAGCAGCTGGCGTAGCTGAAATGACTGGGTAAATGAGAAGAGTGCAGTAATTGTAGTGCCGCTCAGAATTTTTGGGTTTTTTAAGAATCCTGAGCGGCACTGCATTGTAATGGGGAGGCGTATCAATTACCATCAGCTGAACGTCCTGCTCGTCTCGACCCTTTTTGTAATAAAATTACAATGCAAACCTTTCACAACGTATACATTATTAGGTATAGGTATATTTCCTTTTTCTAATCTGAATGCATGGAAGTTGATCGGGCTGTAAAAAAATATACAAAAACTCTCAGAATATTAGTAATAGGAATACATACAAAGACGTATATAAACACAATATATTCCGAAACTTGCTATTCATAATTTCTTTAGCCCTAATAGTGATTTTTTATTTTAAAAAATTACACTTCTTGATAACCTCTTCTATACTTTGAAGTTGGTGAAAATACTGTGTAAAAATTACGCAATTTATTTTGTATTTAATGCAGTGAAAACTATGCTATCATATGGAATAAAATAATATTATATTTAAAACCTCATAATTTAAAATAATAATTCACATAATACAACAATATTGACACTCTCTAAAATACACACGACGGATTCGAACCCGGGACCTCAAGATCTTTAGGTAGAGTCACTTACCATTGGGCTATATGACTCGTCATAAAGGCATTTAATTTCTCAAAATTAATTCCTTCAGAATTCTTTTTGATGCAATTTCTAATATACTAGATACTACTACCGCTTCGGAAACAAATGGCACTCTGAGAGAGAAGAAGCGGCGCAAGAAACTCACCCAGCATATTGCACTGCCATTGCTATTGCTATAAAATAATCATAATCTACTCCCAGGCTGTCCGATCACTTAAATATTCAGCTGTGGAGTAGTAGGATTTACGACAGAGCCATTTTTTAATAAAACATTTAAATTTATTTATAGAGAATGCCTGAACAGTGGCTGGGACTTTACTATAAAAGTGTATACATTTACCCTTAAAGCTATTATGTATCTTATGAAACCTACTAGAATTAGTTACAAAAAACCCCTTATTTCTAGTGTTATAATAATGAAAATTACCATTACGAGCACAAAGGTATACTACATACTACATTATGGTTATTATGTTATGGTTCTTAAATATAATACGTTCTTGAAAACGACTGTTTAAATAGTTGTTAGCTCCGTAATGTACGAATTTATCACCCATTAACATTACGACAAAAAACTATATTTGTTACTAAGCTAATTCAATATTAGTAAAGTTATATATCAATAACAATGTTCTATGATGTAAGTTGTTATTTTATATTCTTTAATAGACACAAAAGCTATAGTTAGCATAATATATTTGGTGCCCGAATATATTCAATAACTTGCGATGTAGCGATGTTATCTATACGGTGCTTGATTATTTAACTGACATAAAATTAAACGATAAAAATAACTCGACTTACCTTTTTGCTTTGAACTATTGTTTTCCTCTGGCTTATTTATTCATTTTCAAATCATCTTAATTCCCTTAGCATATGTTGTCAATTCCATATAATATTTACAAAATACCGAAACGCACAAATGTATTGTTTTGTCAACTGCGTAAATTTATCAATCGTTTACAAGTACTGGTACACACAATTACTTGGAATTAGTTATATGTTTAAGTATTTAATATTTCCTTAATGTAAGAATTATTATTAATTGAAACTGATAAAGAAGATTTCAGCTGGAAACGAAATGCGGTCGCCAATTCGCCGCCATGTTTGCCTTTTGTGCGCATGCGTGAGAAGGCGTTTGGAACATGCGCTCAAGTCAATTAATAATATTTAAAAATCGCTAGATTATAATCCATTAATAGTGTCGAATTACAATCTACTACTTGAGTAATTCTTATTGTAAATACTATTTTATTTTTCCATTGTAAATTTAGATCTTATCATATATTTTTACGATTTTAAATAAAGCAATTTAATCGATTTATATTGCCATTCGTACTTTATTTACTAATTTTAATTTATATTTATTCAGTTATATTCATAACTATAATTTAAAAATGTAAAAGTCTATAATGTTGGGGCTACTGAAAACCAGTGCTACATTGGCAATTGGCAGTACAATGTGGAGACATACGATGCGCGCGCTACATTGGATATCTAATTCCCCTTCGTTATTTTTTATGAAAATAAGGGTCGAGATGAGCAGGATGTTCAGCTGATGGTAACTGACACGCCCTGCCCATTACAGTGCTGCTCAAGATTCTTGAAATACCCAACAATTCTGAGCGGCACCACAAATGCGCTCGTCACCTTGAGACATGAGATGTCAAGTCTCATTTGCCTAGTTGTATTATATATTACTGTGTTCACCAAATGAACACAGTAATGCTTACACATTACTGCTTCATGGCAGATATAGGCCATTAATTTAAATAAAATAGAAAAAAAGAAAGATCAACTCGAAGTTACAGTGACACACAGTCAAATTCTATAATTTGAGAAAATAGACATCAATAATGTCGTTTAAATAATTTATTTCCTATTGGGACCACCTGCTTTGTTCTAAGCTTAGTTCTGCTGCATTTGCTTACAGAATCGCTGACAAACTGAAACTTACTGATAGCAAGCGTAGTCGTTTTATATTGAATTTTAAAAATAAGCGAATCCTGCATTTTCAAACTGGCTGAATGATCTTGACATCGATAAACCTGCAATTACATTTTCTTTATATCATGCATACTTATAGATCAGAATCATAATCAATCATTTTAGCCGGAAGATGTCCACTGCTGGACAAAGATCGCCATTTTTTCATTTTTGGGGTGTTTTATTTGTTTGCCGTAATCGCCACGCTCGGAAGGATGCTGCTGCCCATCCTCCATTCTTTGAATCCCTTAGTCGCCTCTTACGACACCCATGGGAGGAGATGGGGTGCTGCCATTCTGGTGCGACATCTCACACAAAAAACTTACATCGTAATAGATAATTTTATTTAAAATTTAATTTTGTTGATTTTTATGTGTGATTTTTTAATCAGATTTATTTTATTTTCACTATAACTTAAGATAAATGCGTCCCGCCACGAAATCCCCCGCTTTAACTTTAATTATCCCCCGCCACCAATGTATTTTCGGTTTTCTAATACGTTTTTTTACTCTTTATAATTCAAATTCAAATTTGAGTTTGACATTGTAAAGTAACGGGTAGTGAGTGATATTATAATAAATCTAGGTATATTATAAATGAAGCTAGCAGTGTGAGACGTCCAGCATTCTAGTAGGTAATTTTTTTTTCATACGCAATTTGAAAAACAAGAATGGTAAACATTGGAGCGTGTATTCAGTTTTCCATCTGAAATTCTTGTTGAAATAATAGTGAACAATAGCCGATCTCGTTCTAGCACTCGCCGGCCGCTTCCGCGGCACGCTACGCTCGGCTCGTATTTTTGGGACCTACTAGTGTAGAAAGGCCGATTCGCTTAGAAAACAATTAGTTGATTACGCTAATGCATAACTAAGAAATAATGACAATAAATACAAGAAACAGACCAATCACAGACGGTCTGATAAACTAACGACCAGTAAAATTTTCAAAATATTTGCATTGCCTTACTCTCACTACAGTGTACCCGTGACATTACAATGTCACTAAAACCAGGTTAAATTGTAAGTAATGAAGTCGATTGACAATCTACCGTTTAATAATTATAATATCACTTGTGAAATTATAATATCACGGCTTTGACAATAGACCTGCGTCCTTAGATTAAGGATTAATTTCCGTTGTGCTCCAACTAGATACCGCAGTCGCAAAGTGTGGAAACTAATACTACGCCCAAGCGGGCGTACTTGAATCAGTCTCGAACAATGGGTGACGTTGACGGGCCACAAGTTCTTTTAAACTTTACGAGTAATTGAAACTAAAATGCTGGGTTGCGTAGTTAAACTTTGTAAAAATAATACGGAATAAATAATATGGAAGACACTGTGTTCACATATTATTAGTAAGTATTTTATATTTAATTAATTTCAATGTAGAATAACACGAACCGTATGTAAAAAATTTGAAAGATGCCATTAAGTGTCAAGTTGCCACGCACACATGCAGTCACCGTAATAAGAAAGCTTTTGTTTTTAGGTAGTACGTCTCTAGTTGGAGCGCAGCGGAGATCAATCCTTAATATAAGCCTGCGACATATACGAGATCATAATATCTTTAATGTTGACAACATTTATCAATTATCATTATACTTCTTATGTTGTATAAATAGTCTTTTTAAGTGTGATAATGTTAAAGCGCTTCATAAAAATGGAAAAATGTTTGCATATCATAAAATTATTTATTGATATTTGTAAACGTTATTTTATATTTTTCCTTAATTAGTCATATATAAAATTTTAGAAAGCGTTCATTCTGTTACACGATAGTACCAAATGAAAAGTTAAGCTCGTGTGGTTGTGGCATAAATACGAAGTTAAATATGGGTAGGATCAAAGCAATTCAGAGAACCTTTATACAGTGGTAATTAAATACAGAAAATACGGGACTCTAACATCTAATATTAACTTAACTATGAGCTTCTCTCCTACGGCAGTTATTATCGTCTATTTATCCTTCTATACTAGGAAGTTATCAGCTTTCACTTGACAGAGAGAAGCTTCGTAGGACAGCTAAATCTCCATGACACGAGACTAAACGGCGGCGGTAGCAGGACCTGGTATGTATGTAATATAATATTTTAGTAAAGATCCTTTACGCGGAGCTTACGTTGATATTACCTTAAAATTGTAATTTCTCTGAGAGCTAAAAATAAAGAATTGTTCAAAATTGAGATTGTTAAAGTAGGTAAGCGGTTATCAAACAAATGGAATCTCATTAATATAGAATAAATTAATAGCAGAACCGCAAACTTTAATTTAGAAAGATTTAATAATTTCCAAGTTAGTCACAGGTGTCGTGTCCAACTTCAGCATTTTACCGCAAATTAAATTTGGATGGAATTGTTTGATTGTTTTACAAAGAACCTAACCGTTTGGTGAATTCAATTTCTAAATTAAACTGAGTAAGTAATTAGTTCTGATTTTGTTAAGGAGTGCCATAAATAACACCAAACTTTATATTACGTTTTGCTGATTGCTGTTACACTAAATTATATTTTGCAATTTTTTGTAAGAATATAAGGAGTCGTTACAATATGTCGAAATCAAATAATTCAACAATCTGTAAAGGCATCATCATCACTTTTCAAGGCTTACGCATTTCTCCATTGGTATACAAGATTCTTTTTCCCTTTTCCCATAGTTCCCCTTTCCCCGTAGTTACCTTTACCCCACCTGACCTTATCAAAGATTTTTTCATGCTAATATTTTTCATAACTTCTTTATATCTAATCAATACTGTCATAATTATTAAAATCATATCATTAATTAAAAAGCATATTCTGTACTCATCACTCTTTTTATTTGTTTTATGGTTTAACTACTCTTAAGCCGAAAAAATGGAATGTATTTATTTCATCACCTCGCAGGTATTGTAATAATTGATGCTAATAAATGATGATTTTAAAGAGTGGCTGTGAATTTCTTTTCATTACATCTCACTAAACCTCTGCTTTTCCGATGTGATGGTAACTGGTAAAAGTTATAGCAACTTTAATTTTTTTTAACCCAAATGAATAGACGATAATTGGATTGATTTTACTGATCAAAAAATATCTCATTACTAACTTATAATTTAAGATGATATTATTATGATAAATTAAAAAAAAATAGCGATCAGGAATATGTGATACTATTTATGTACTACTGATACGAATTTTTAGTTCTGTGAATCCTTGAAACAAAATAATGGGTTTGACTAAATATACCCAAAGTAGTTGTGAATAATTTATTACTTTATCATTGATAAGTAGAGTTTTTAGATTTTGTATTGATAACAACAAGTCGGTTATCCAAAGTTGGTGTTATAGGAGATATTTTTCTGACGTACTCCTCGACGATTTCAATTTCTTTTCCGATTATCTTGAAGTCTCGGCCGTGTTGTAGAAGCAACTGAAACATAATACAAATTAGTTATTTGTCTATGTATTTATTTATATATCATCTATTAGCCTGTTAGCGATGTAAATTTGGAATTAGTCCATTCTAGGCGTCTATTATCATTTTGCCAACATTTAAGTCTGACCTCATTTGGGATTGTTAAACGATAATTGAAGCTTTCCTTTAAAGTATTATTGTTGCATCAGTTTATATAATTTGTAAAATGAGAACGGATAACGGTAAAATCTAAGTATTGGTTAAAAACGTAGTTAATTTCTCAGAAGTTGTAATTGTTGTTTTTAAACCCACAATTATTTTAAGTTTCCTTCACAAAAGTGTCTACACCTCTAAACTACTACTCTACTTCTCTAATCGCCAGTTCTGAATTATTTGGTGTGAGAGCAGACAGTAACATTAACATAGGCTCATTAAATATATTAATATTGCCAGCAGAGCACTGTTGCGTTTTGCCACAAACTTCGTCCTTACAACGTAATTTTGCTTCCTCCAATACGCCCGACAATATGTAAATATGTAAAAGAGAAGAAGATAATAGTTGTGTCAAGAAAGTGAGGCAAGTTGTGATCTCATATTATAAAACAGTAAAAGGAAGCCAATTAGAAGAAGCCCTCCGTTTGACAGCTTGTGTTCAAGATGTTCTGAATCGAAATTAAAACAAAAGTGACAAAAAACATTATACTACTAATTATAAACGTAAGTATCCGTCCCTACTCTGTAGTTATAACAACAGCTAATTATGAAATATATTATAAATTCAACTCGAACAAGTAATCAATCATTTATAGCATTGGGATAGTTTTAGTTAATTTTAGATAGTTAAAGTTAAATGTATGTTTTTCTTATACAAATTGTTATATTATCTTTATCTTTTAGTTAATATATAATTTATTACGTTTTGTTCTCTCTATGTTATATTTAGTTTAATCTCTTAGTCGTAACGGTATCGCGTAAAAAAGAAGTTTGCACTTTAATAATTCTCAGGAATTTTTATTTATAATAAGGGACGAGACGAGCAGGACGTTCAGCTGATGCTAATTGATACGCCCTGCCCATTTCAATATACCTCTCAGGATTCCTGAAAAAATCTAAAAATTCTGAGCGGCACTACAATAATTGCGCTCGTCAACTTGAGACATGAGAAACAATGAAACTTGATTCATTTGCCCGGTAATTTCACTGGCTACGACACCCTTCAGGCCATAACATAATAATGTTTACACATTACTGATTCACGGCAGAAATAGGCGTCGTTGTGGTACCCATAGTCTAGCCGGCATCCTGTGCACAAGAGCCTCCCACTGATAATATAGCTATAGAATATTCAGTGATATTACTTATGACTTTATGGCTGGTACTTTGAGAAAATACTCATTCCTTAACGCCTTTAAGACCACAAATTCGGTTTATTACTAAATTTCTCAAAGAGAATTGTCTATTGCAAAACTAAATAATAACAAAATCAAATGTAACCTATGTATTTGATAAATACACAATCTCATTTTTCTCCGAAATAAATGATTTTCGCAAATCAAAAAGGTAAAATAATATTTCAAGGGACTTATATTAAGCTTATATTAAGCTTTGATTCAACAAAATACATTTTCTTATAACTTCAATGAGATTTGAGATATAGGTATATAGCTTCGTCGTCATAATATCTTTGATGTATTTATTACAATCAACAATAATGATGAGATGGAAATGAGAATGAAGCTCTTGCTATTTATTATTACTTATGGGAATCGTTTTGTTAAGTCTGCAAAAGAATTTATTAAAAAAAAAGTCAACAAAACTACAAACTTAGTAAAATGTTAAACTGGAAAACAGGGTTAGGTATCTACTGAAAAGTAAAGCATTTTTCTCTATAACACGTACAGTTTGGGCACTTCTCTATAAATGTATACTTTGAAGATGCCAAGTTAAGCATAAAAAATACTACATTCATTACTTGTAATATCTAACGTAATGTCAATACGAAATATATATCGCTGTAGGTAATAATTACGACTAACTACAAACTGTTGAAGAGATTTTTTTTACTTTTGTTTACGCTGGTAAGAATAATCTGATAATATTCGAATGTTGTAAATAGCTCTGGTAATGAAGCTAAGTCCATAGCCAGTGGGGACTTCCTTATTGTATTAGCAGGTAAAAATGCTGTCAGCCCAGTATAACATGGCAGTTTTCTGTACTGTTTACTCCATGATATGTTAAAAACAAAAGTCAAACATAATTACCGAAGTTCCAGTAAGTAAAACCCTTAATGAAATTGTATTTAACAAACAAACTGAAGGTATTTGTAGACTATTTGGAAATGTAAGATATTAAGACATGACTAGACTTTTCTTAGACTTTTATCATAGATAATTTGTAGAGAAATATGTATTTTGTTTTTTTTTTAATTAACTAAAGATATCTGTGACATTATAAAGACAAAGGGAGTTATGAGGTATGAGGTTTACGGTTGATCAGCGGAGGTCTATGTAATCGGTACTGTACATGCGGTACGCTACGCCGTAGACATATGTTTAACCAAACACGGGTGCCATAAATTTCGAATCATAAAATTTTGCTAGTTTGCGAGTTACCTGGTTTTATAGCTAAGACAGTTGTTACTTTTTTTTTCAATACAAGCTTGTTAAAGTTGTAAACCAACCGTTTTAGCGTGTACATCTTATAAGATAAAACGAGCAATCCATGTAAATACATTTATAAATATTTTATGGGCGCGGAATTGTAAATACATTTATTACGAGGGGATTACTCAGGGCGAAAAACCAATTCAGGCCTGATCTTCGGGCCCCTCTTTCTTTGTGACAAAAACTGACGGGTATGCAAGACTTATAATAATGGTAAAAGATACACATTGCAGCCCCTCTTAGAATTGTAAGCATTTAATTTTTAGAATAGGAATAGGTACAGGTACTCACAGAAAATGCATTTCCACCTCTTATCAAGAAAGTCAGTGTGGTAACACGATATTCCTTGTCCGGATTCATCAATTGATACTCGTCACCTTCTTTGACAAATACATTTACATCGACTTCTTCAGTTAAGTTAATCTTTAATTTAAATCCTGTAAAGTTATGATTAAGTGTTAAGTAAGTTTGTACAAACTTCTTGTGCGTAATCTATATATATCTTTAAACCACTGATCGTATCGAAATGAAACTACCACCATTCGATGCAGCCATCCCCGCCCTGCGAAACGGGCGGGGACGGCTATTATCACTATATATTTCAAATGACGAAGTAAACAATGCTCTATCTGACATCGTGTACTGATTTAGCGCCAATAACTTATTGTTAAAGAGTCATAAAACCAAAAATATTAAGTTTACCGCGCCAATTGTCAAATATGGCGTATATTTTATTAAATGGAGTGGTGGTAAAACCAGTGGAACCTGCTGTATTTCTTGGCATTCCTCTTGATTCCAAATTGCAATGGGGCCCCCATATTGAAGGATTGGCGAATAGGCTTAGTTTGCAGCATATGCGCTTAAGAAAATTAGACGATTAACTGACATAGATACGGCGCGACTAGTATACTTTAGTTATTTGCATAGTATTATGTCCTATGGTATATTGTTATGGGGCAGTGCGGCACATATTAATACCATCTTTGTGCTGCAGAAGAGGACTATTCGTGCGATTTATAACCTGGGTCCTAAAGAATCATTAAGAGCAAATTAAAAGAAATAAACATTTTGACTGTTGCTTCTCAATACATTTTGATAATGTTCTGTATGTTCATAAGCACATTGAGGAATTTTCTAGAAACTCTGGCAATCATAATGCTAACACGAGGAACAAACATAAACTTATTATGCCTTTTACTCGGTTGGGTCGAGTTAGTAAGTCTTTTGTTGGGCGATGTATATGCTTCTACAATATGATCCCAGAAAATGTACAAAACAAATGTGTTACGAAATTTAAAAGAATTTTTAAAAAACGTTTGTGTGGGAAAGGTAACTATAGCATAAACGATTTTCTTAATGACATTACGGACTGGGAATAAAGCGAACATCCTCAGGCTCTTTAATTATAAATGTTTATGTACGATATCACATTGTAATCCATATTTTATATGAAAAAAAAATCCCGCTAAGTTTCTTGCGCCCAATCTTCTCAGGTCTGAGGCAGTCTCTTTTGAATGGGTGGTAGTTTTGGACGTTCAATAAGTGATTTTAAATCCTATTTTGAATAAAAATATTAGAATTTGAAATTAAAATAATGAACTAAAATACACTGAGAGATCCATTTATGGTCTTTTAGAACTATATGTATATTTCTTTAGAGTGAACATGTCGTATTATGTGACTTACCAGCAATTTGTGGCATCCATGGGCCACTAAATGGATTTCTCTGCCAGAAGTTTGTCATGCATATTTTAAAAGTATCAATCAAGTATCGTCCACTAATTAGAAAAGTAACAACAGAATTTGTAAATGGCAATGTATTCAACAGCTCGCCTCTTGTTATTCCTGCAATAAAATTTTTTCAAACATGTTAATTATGTAGTGAGGTAGATTATATAAAATACATTGTTAGTGAATTATTATTAGAAAAATAAACATTTTCTACTAAGAAGAACTTTATTGTAATAATGTAAAAAAATAAATTATCTAGTAGCATTTAATTCTTGTCTTGGGGCCTTATTGGACAAGGTTTGCGAAGGCTAGAACTCAATTGAGACAGTTGGAGGAAACGACGGTGTGAAGGAACACATCGAGCTAAAGAACATTTTTTAAAATAAAAATGTATCTCACATCAGTCCTCTTGAAGTAATTGCATATTAAATTATACTTTTAGTTATTATTAATCAATCATTATCTCGAAATGAAACTTTATTTTTATTTTGGTCTAGAGGCATCCGAAAGTTCGTGGTGATGATAGATACCGCTCAATATTTTAGATAAGCATGACAACAAAGGTAAGATGTGAATGCGGGCTTCACCGCGTCTGCTTTAGCTCTTCATGATGGGAAATGTGGAAAGTGACATGCTAAACGAAAAGAACGGGATTGGATCGGAACTGCGTCCATCGACAAGTGTCCCATAACGCCGACGATAGGGAAGGGTTCAAAAACGGCTAACCTTGATGGCTGAAGAGGCACTCTAAAAAGAAGAACAATTTAAATATTCTTTGCAGCCACAATGGTTCCATCTCAACACAGATTTACATTCTCAAAGTATACTGACAGATGGAAAAAAGCCAGCCTCTCAATATCATATATATTTTCGGCACCCAGAATAAGTGACTTCTTCGTAGATAATAATTTATGATATATTTAAACATTTTTCACATTAATAATAAATGGCACGTGTTACCTCCTTTTGGTATCGAGCCTCGGATCATATTTCTGAGCAAGAAAGCAATACTTGTCAAGTTTCCATCTATAAGTTCTCTTTCCTGAAAAAAAATCATATTTTTATAATATTGAACATACTCACTAGTAATACAAATTGCTTAGGGCAAATAAAAAAGACCTAATTTCATCACCATCAACCAATCGTTTCATATTCTTTGTATTCTTGAACCGACCGTTGAAGGTAATTCTGGTAGATCTTTGTATTTAATCCTGCTCATGAAAATTGCACCAAGGTATCTTTTTATTCAACAAACTCGTTAGCTCTGAAGCCCTCATATAACCCCACGTGGTCAATGACAAAGGTTGCTTTAACTAATTTAAGATATTTCTTTTGGTGCTAATTGCTCTACCCCAATGCTAATTCGGGACAACGTTAACCAGTGGGAGGCTCCTCTCGCACACAGGATGGCGGCTAGATTATGGGTACCACAACGGCGCCTATTTCTACCGTGAAGCAGTAATGTATAAGCATTACTGTGTTTCGGTCTGAAGGACGCCGACTTAACATCTTAATATGTCTCAAGGTGATGAGTGCAGTTCTAGTGCCAATCAGAATTTATGGGGTTTTTTAAGAATCCTGATCGGCACTGCATTGTAATGGGCAGGGCGTATCAATTACCATCCGTTGAACGTCCTGCTCGTCTTGACCCTTATTTTCATTAAAAAAAGGCACATGCTCCACAATAGGCGGTCGCAAATGTCGAGGTGCTGAAAGGCATGCAATAATTAAAATTATTATATATATATTATTATTTAATTATTATATAAATAATATAGGGGCCTGATAATTAAATGCAATCCACTTCATTTCGGTCCACGTACGTGAATGTGAAACATCAACATTAACCTCTTCCATTTGAGCACACAGGCAACCTGAGCTACTCCACAAAACCCTCCTTCATTTAGTAAAATCGCCTTTAATAATATTTAAGCAACAAATTAATACATATAATCCCAACAAAACTTATGAAAATTTATAACCCTTAATAACATCAGATATTATATTATTATTTTGTATAATCGTGTGTTTCTAGTTGATCACCGGGAATATCGGGTTCATTAGAATATCCTATAAATTATAATTGTTGTTAATTAATATGTAAGTATCCATCCCTACTCTGTTGGTAGTAAATAATCGTGTCATAGTGTGGCGAGGCGATGACATGACAATGTACTCTGAAAGGTTTTCCTGGAAAAAAAGGCCAAAAAAATACTGTGACATCAAGTATCCAGATATTAACCCTACAGTGGTCGTGCTTGTGATCATACCATTTAGAGGTCGCGCGGGTGACATGCGTCCTCCACCCACAACTTCGAACATCTCCTGACACATCCAAGCCACTCAAGCATACGGCCGTTACTGATGTCAGGAAGCGTATCATAGGCATTACTAAACTAAGTGCCAACTACCTGTTCCCATACAAAAAACGAAAAATTCCGTCAGTTTAATCAGATTGGATGACATATGTCATCCGCGCGACCACTCTAGGGTTAAAGGCGGAGTTTTGATCTGTAACGTAAAAAAATGCCCATAATTAAAAATGAATGTTTCATGCTGCGAACAAGGAATTGCATAATCTTTTACCATCAGGAAGCACTTTTCCCTCAATTCTAATAAATAAAATTAACAAAAACATACCTTATTGAGAAAAGCATCAGCAATTAAATCCCCAATAGCACATTCCTGCTGGCCGCATCTTTCAGCTATCAGACCCTCCTTGGTGTAGCCCACTTCTTCATTTACAACTGCGTGTAGCTTCTGTTTGTATGGTTCAAGCAATCGCTTTATTTCGAGGTCTAAAAGGATTTCAAATATAGTTTAAACTGATTTTTATTACACAAATAAAACTGAAAACAAAATTTTATGAACGATGAGGGATGCGAAGCCGCGACCTTTCGTTTTAATTGTGTAATTAATCCTAGAAGTGAGGGTTATCACTTTAAAACATAACAAATTGTTTACATTTTTATTGAAGAAAGTCTGGACGATAAGAAGCCTGTATTTAGTATTTTTTTTTTTTTTTTTTACTCTTTAAATTACCTAATAAGGCAATCTATCAAGGAAACAGTTGGTCATTTTGTGAAATTAAAAAGACAAAGTGAGTTATATATTCATCGAATCCTCATAATTGTTTTAGGTCGACGAGCGCAGGTTTTTTTTTATGGAATAGGAGGACAAACGAGCGTACGGGTCACCTGTTGTTAAGTGATCACCGCCGCGCACAATCTCTTGCAACACCAGAGGAATCACAGTTTATTATTATAACTGAAGTACTTATAAGAAAAAAACTTGATTTCTTTTTAAAGCGTATGTGTATTGATATTTTTTTTATTCTGCAAAGATTGTGAGTTAATTCTTAAGTACATCCCTTCAAGTGGGTGAAAATAATCTTCATAATCCCGTTACATAATAGATCCATATTATATGTATAAAAACAAAAACATTAACGAAATGACCAATAGAGTCCTAATATTATAAGTTTTCTTTAGTGTTAATTACTTACTTACTTAAAACTCATAAAATATTGCTAATTATGTATTTCTGCAAAATATGGCCTAATTCTATAAATTATCTTCAAATAAAGCTGTAATAACATAATATTTTACTGCTTACCTTCAGGAATAGATCTATTCAAGAATACTGGTTTTCCTCCAAAATACTTTAAGTCCCCGGCTCTATCAAAGTACATAGTTAAATTGCCAACGTATTTCGAGAAGGCTGAAGCTGTCACAATTGGAATCTGAAACAAATAATATTTCTAAATTACGCTAGAAGAAATCCGTAGAGAACAAATTGAATAATTAGATTTCGCCACCTGTAAGTATTAGAGTATTAAATTATAATTTTAAATAATAATACATAACAGAAAGGGAAAATATGAAATATTAGAATTATGATGGTTAAATATATTTTATGTATTATTGAATCTAGTTATGAAATATATGCTGATGATTTAAAAATTTATCGAAGCACATATAAATAGTAGTATTTTATTAATATCTAAGGTATGAATTAGGTTTGCAGAAGTCTTAAATTAAATCTTTATTAAGATAATTTTTGCTTTTTAGTTTTTGAAGTCGGTTTATTATATACTCTATGATTTATTATATATTTATATAATTAATGTTATGTAACTATTATAATGACTAATATAATACCGCTTTTCACTCTCTCTAGGAATCATCCACCGCTGCCGGAAGAAATTTGTAATTTGTCTGTAGAGTCTCTTGAGAAGGTCACGGAATTGAAAAAAAAAACCTTATTGGGTTTAACGCGCTACATATGCTGTTTTAGGAACTATTCTATCGAGTTATTTTCCACGACTCGCCGTTTACTGTGCGCTTATTGTGCTTGAAAAACCTCCTAGGATCAAAAGCCGTTGTAAGCCCAGGCAGTGCCTGTCTCACTCCCCGTGTAGTTATTGAAATTGTAAGTGGTTGTGGCGGCCACACCAACGGAGCTATCCAGTAGGGACTCACGAGCGAGCAGTGAAATCGGACGCTGGAGCATTGTTCGTCATCTACTTGACCGATATTTTATAAGTGGAAAAAAAATTAAATACAAAATAACTGAGCTATTTTTATAAGATGACCCTATACTAGGTAGGTATTGCACCTACTCCTATAACAGTTGGGAACTGTACTCTCGAAATCTTTGACGAGTACGTATACCTTAGACAAAGAATCCAGTTGGGCAGGTCCAATTTCGGGAAAGAGGTCACTCATCGAATTCAACTCGGATGGAAACGGTTCGGAAAGATCCGTAATATCTTCTCGTCCAAAATACAACAGTGTCTGAATACGAAGGTTTTTAACCAGTGTAAGTTGCCAGTGATGACATACGGAACGCAGACGTGGTTGCTAACTATGGGCCTTGCGAGGAAGCTCATTGTCGCTCAGAGGACATTGGAGAGGGCTACGGCTAGTTTCCCTGCGAGATCGAATCAGAAATGAGGAAATAGTAAAGAGGGAGAACCAAACTCACTGACATAGCCCAAATGATTGCGAAACTGAAGTGGCAGTGAGCAAGGCACATAGTTCGACGGACAAAGTAAAGTAAAGTTCTCGAATGGCGACCACGTATTGGAAGACGTACTGTTGGTAAGCCCCCCAAGAAGATGGACCGGAATACGTTGGATGAGGGCAGCGCAGGACCGATCGTAATGGCGATCTTTGGGGGAGGCCTTTGCCCAGCAGTAGACATCTTCCGGCTGAAATGATGATGATGATACAAGGTAGCTACCGTTTAGGTAAAGAAGACAACCCTAACGTCGTCAGAAGATGTAAGAGTCACGCAATAGAAAGAGGGGCATGTCAAGGTGAATAAAAATGTAGGTTAATAGCGCTGTGCGATCTGAATTGCACCTTATTGTATGGCAATAAAAGTCCCTATTTCTCTGATTGGTTTTCTTTGATTAGTTTTCTTTCTTCTGTACTTGTAATATTATATATTCTTTGGCCCAGGTGTGTATGAGTTTCCCTCAACGTAATAGCGTATAAACGTACATTATATCAACCGGCGTCTCTGGGATATGAGGCAACGGCACTATTCTGCGACGAAAATTCTATATTAAGTTAGACACCAAGGTAAAAGCACTTAGTAAGTAAGTGACACTATCCCAAACAAGGCAGTCGCTGAAAATTTTATCACAAATCTCCATCCATACTTTATATTCTATACAAAATAATTATGTACATATTTCGATAAAGAATATTTCGATGTAAATATCAATATGGATGTTGATGATGTATCATCTGTAGATGATCTGAGGCTGTAGCCTCACGTGGATTAGATTAGAACTAAAAACTTCTTTAACCATGTTGGGCACTTTTTGGTGGGGGAAAATCTTATGGGTTCGCCTCGTTGACATGCTCAAGAATGGCGCACGTGATAAATAAATAATTAAATAAATATAAATATTTATATATAGTTAGACACTTTTTGGATGGATGAAATATCGCAAAAGCTGACTTATTGTGCAACATTAGTGCTGTGTATATCTTGTGAAATTGAAAGAAATAAGTCAAAATTTCAATGTACTGTGTATTGTTGAAATAGTGTTTTCGTTTGATTAATATAT
This sequence comes from Leptidea sinapis, assembly GCF_905404315.1. Taxonomy (NCBI): domain Eukaryota; kingdom Metazoa; phylum Arthropoda; class Insecta; order Lepidoptera; family Pieridae; genus Leptidea; species Leptidea sinapis. The sequence continues at coordinate 2,145,239 of NC_066301.1, forward strand.
TATGATTGAAAATAAGCTTTTAATATAAATTGAAATTAATAATTAAATTGTTCTTAAACATTATGAAATTTCAAATTTTAATGCTAAATTTCTCAGTTTTTACTTGTATCGGCAGTCTGTATAATTGCCATTTTTAAGGTTATCCATTTCGTATCTACCTGGATACACCACCATTGGAACCTCAAACAAATTATTAATTGATTTACAAACCTTATGGCCAGGCTTAGCTTCCGACTCAATAACAACTGGATATGGGCCAGAAATATATTCGTTGCTGGGTGACTTGCCATTCCAGAGTAGACTGTGTGAATGACCTCCAATAATTATATCAATGTTCTCACCAACCAACTTCGCTATTTTCCTGAAAAAAAATAATTTTTAAAGTTCTGTAACTGAACCTATAACATGGTTCGCCATGTTCACTGAATAGCATTGCTTGCGGCGGTGTCGTGTGCCTGCTCATCTCCTTCCTTCAAATATGTGCGAAGGGAACGATGGCTGGTCCATGCGCAAACTCGTGAACGGTTACTTGTGGTGCCAGGTTGACCTGTTCTACTAATTGTGACAGTTATCACGACCATCATGTTCACGAAGCATCCTTACACAAACAATTAATTCAAGCTCTAAAGGTTGATGCATCTAATATACGATAATTTATATAAATACATTTTATTCTTTATTACTTTAATTAAATAATTTATATTATTTAAACACGACTCATATATTGGATGCAGCACCTTACAAACTAATTTGTTATGTATATTACAGCCATTGTAAAATACTCTATTTGATTGAAAGATTGGTGGAGTTTCTTAATTTCTTATAAATTCATTAATTATAAAATGAAAATAACCAATGGTAACCTATACCTACCATTTAGAGTTAAGCGACAGCTGGCTACTTTAGTAGCTTATAGTGTTAGTCAACAAACTACTTCCTCTGTAGTATTATTTAATAAACATGCCTCTATTGGGCAAAATTGTAAAATAATCGACATACAAGCCCCTATTGGGGAATGTATTAGTACTAAAATATAACAATGAAGATTTTTCTTCAATTAATTTAAATTAAGTTATTTGACAAGGGAGGACAACTCTTGCAATATCATACCAAATAGGCAACATTCACCAAATATAAATGTTACTGCTATAGATAATCATAATATAAAGCTCATAAATATTGTTCACCAGAATATACAAGGTATCTCAAGTAAGGAATTAGAAATTGAACTGTTTTTGAGCTGCTGTAATATAGATATATTATGTATTACAGAACATTGGCGTAAGAGTCATCAGCTCCAGTTTAGTTTTAGAGAACATAAAGTAGTCAGTTCGTTTTGTAGAAGTAGGGCAATACATGGAGGTTCCCTAATTATTATTAATAATAGATTAAAATGTAAAAATAGAAGAGATATTGTTAATCTCTCTATAGAACAACTAATTGAGATAGCTTGTATAGAACTAGAGCAATTTATTATTGTAAGTGTATACCGCCCCCCCACTGCATCATATGAACAATTCCAACATAGAATGGAGGAGGTACTATCAAAATTTAGCAAAACTAGCAAGTCAATTATAGTGTGTGGAGATTTTAATATAAACTTGCTTGAACCTTCGGCCAATTGTACTAGCCTTAAAAATTTATTTCAAAGTTTTAATTTGTTCAATGTATTTTGGGAACCTACTAGAATCACTTCTACAACAGCAACCTGTTTAGATAATATTTTTACAGATGTTACTATTACTAGTAAACTCATAATTAATAATCTTCAGTCCGACCATAGTGGGCAACTTATAAAAGTAAATACAAGATTGGACAATGTCAGACCAAAAAAGGTGACGATTATACCAGTTACGGGTAGCCGTCTTGAGAGGTTTAGAAATAATTTGGTAAATACGATACCATTTTTACACTGTGGTGAAACTGCTAATTTTCACTATAACTTAGTCTTCAATTCCTTCTGTGAGGAATTTGACAGGATTTTTACTCCAGTAACGGTGACAGTAAACAACAAACATAGTTTTAATGATTGGGCAACAATGGGTATCCACAAAAGTCGTAAACGCTTATATGACCTTTATTATGAGAACCATTACAATAATAGTGAAGAATTTAAAATATATGTAAAAAAATACTCCAAGCTTTTTAAAATAGTTTGTCATGAAGCGAAAACACGTTTCATTGCAGATAAAATTAAAAACAGTAATAATAAAGTAAAAGCGACTTGGAGTGTAATTAACAATGAAACTGGTAGATCGAATTGCCGTAACACCTCTATCTGTTTAAATATTAATAATCGCGTTATAAATTCGGAAATAGAAATTGCAAATGAATTTGATAAATACTTCTCCGAAATCCCGATTGTCACGACCAAATACCTTAACGCTTCGCCAAAAGCAGCATATGATATGCTTAAATTACACGTACCAGTATCTTCTACTGACTTGAAATTTAAGTATGTTACAGGTAGCGATATAATAAAAATCTTCAAATTAATTAACCTAAAAAATACAAAAGACCTATGGGGCCATTCGACTAATATTGTTAAATACATACTTGACATTATAGCACCTGAATTAGCAATAATATTTAATGAATGCATAGATGAGGGTGTGTTCCCTGACCTCATGAAATACAGCAAAGTTATACCTTTGTTTAAATCGGGCAGTTCTTTTGACCCTGCTAATTTCAGACCTATTTCAGTGCTGCCTGTTTTTAGTAAAATTTTTGAAAAACTTTTGCTTCAACAGCTACAAATGCATTTTTGTAAATTAATGAAGAAAAATCAGTTTGGTTTCACTAGGGGTTTATCAACAATTAATGCGGGTACTAGACTCATTGAGCACATCTTTGACGCCTGGGAAGAGTCACAGGATGCATTGGGCATTTTTTGTGATTTGTCAAAAGCATTTGACTGCGTCCACCATGAAACTTTACTCCTAAAACTAAAGCATTATGGAGTGAAAAATAGAGCCCTAAATCTGTTAAAATCATATTTAAGCGAAAGAGTTCAGATAGTCGATGTAAATGGCAAACGGTCTTCGGGTAAACCTGTGCGAATAGGTGTTCCACAGGGTTCTATTCTCGGTCCTTTCTTGTTTCTTATATATATTAACGATCTACCGTTTGTGGTAGATGATAGCCATGAGATTGTATTGTTTGCTGATGATACTTCACTTATTTTTAAAGTGAAGCGACGTGCGGATATTGATGACGAGGTAAGCAATGCACTCTCAAAGATAGTGCGTTGGTTTGAGACGAATAATCTGCACTTAAACAGTAAAAAAACAAAGTGTTTACGGTTCATTACACCAAACACAGCGGAGGTACAAACCAACGTACTTATAAATGACCAGAGATTGGAACTTGTGGACACTACGGTCTTCCTGGGTATCACGTTAGATAAAAAGCTTCAGTGGGGTCCACATATTACCCATCTAGCAGATAGACTCAGCTCTGCGGCATATGCAGTTAGAAAGATTAGAGAGTACACGAATGTTGCGACCGCTAGATTAGTGTACTTTAGTTATTTTCACAGCATCATGACGTACGGTATATTACTATGGGGTCATGCTGCTGACATTGATATAGTGTTTGCTCTGCAAAAGAGAGCTGTTCGTGCTATATATCAGCTTGGTTATAGACAGTCTCTCAAAGAAAAATTTAAAGAAATAAATATTATGACTGTTTATTGTCAGTACATTTATGAAAATTTAATATATGTTCACAAAAATCGTCACCTTTTTGCTCTTAATAGTGATTTTCATTATTATAACACTAGAAATAAGGGATTGCTTGTAACTAATTCTAGTAGGCTTCATAAGATACATAATAGCTTTAAGGGTAAATGTATACACTTCTACAATAAAGTCCCAGCCACTGTTCAGGCATTGTCTATAAATAAATTTAAATGTTTTATAAAAAAATGGCTCTGTCGTAAATCCTATTACTCCACTGCTGAATATCTAAATGATCGGACAGCCTGGGACTAGATTGTGATTATTTTATAGCAACTGTACAATATTGTATATTTTTATTGAAAAGAGCGCAAAAAAAAAGAATGCTGGGAGAGTTTCTTGCGCCGCTTCTTCTCTCTCAGAGCGCCATTTGTTTCCGAAGCGGTAGTAGTATCTAGTAGTATAAGAAATGACATCAAAAAGAATTCTAAAGGAATCAATTTTGAGAAAATAAATGCCTTTTATGCCTTTTTATATGTTCTTCCCACGAGCTTAACTGCTAACTTCCGAAACATATGGTAAATTCAGTAATTTATAAGAAATATTGACGATTCAAAAGCGCTTAGCTGAAGCCTAATTGAATATTTTATATTGCGGGTACTCACGATATATATTTTTTTCATTTAGTGATGAAATGAATTTCCGCAATGATAAAAGTTTAAAAACATATAATTCAATACAGTTTATTTCACTTTGACTTTAAAGATTAACCAATCGGAATCCTATTACTATGGATTCACTGTTCATGCGTCCGTCTATCTGTCAATGGACTGTATGTCATAAACTACAATAGATACAATGCTAAAACTTAGAAAACGCTTATATTTTGGTGACGTTATAATAACAAATAATAAAAAGAAGAATGGCGGATTCCAAATACGTTACATACACTAGAAGAGACTTAGAATATACTAGCGTATAAGGAACCCGATAATATGTGATAGTGTGTATAAAAATAGCATATCACTGTATCGCGAATTTTAAAGCCCTGAGTAGCACTAAGCGGGCTTTTTTAAAATTGTATTACAATATATTTATTTAATTGAATCAAGTTGCAACATTGGTGATGAGTAAGAGTTGTTCTGCCAATGATGATGATAAGCGAACGAGGCGAGGGAAAACGTTTACGGAATGGCGATGAAGGAGGAATAAGAGTAAAGATTATGGTTACTTTTCCTTCTCAGTAATAATTGAGCTCACGGTTAATAAGGGATCAATACCACAGGAATCACAGGAATATAGCCAGCAATTTAGATGGATGATAATGAGGAAGTTATATATTACTCTTACATACACACGTAGGCTTAGCGAGATACACATGTTTAAAAATAAACCTATTACAATAAAATAGAAAGGGTCCAGAAAAAATTTTTAAGAGCTCTCGATTATCGTACAGGTCACTTATATATGGATTATGACACATCACTGAAAAGGCATGAAATATGCTCATTAAGTTGCCGTCGAAATTGTACTGATATATCAATTATTTTTAAAATTATAAATAATATTATCGATTCCCCACCATTATTGCACTCACTGTCATTTAGAGTGCCTCAACGTCGCGAACGAACAGCCTCTTTTTCTAATACCTCGTAGTCGTACAAACTACGCAGAAAACGCATTCATGAGACGTGCTTGCAGGTTGTACAATGATAAGTTATTACACATAGATTTATTTAGTGAATCCCTAAGCAGTTTGAAAGAATCTGCTTTGGAGTATCTTTCTGATAAAAAGTAATCAAGTTATTTTAAATAGATATGATGGTTTTCAAAAATGATGTTTATATTAAGTACGTATTTGTTTTATATCAATTAATTAATGATGTAGTATTACAAATGTAAGAAACGGTAGGTCTATAATGTAGGTATGTTGCTCTTCAAAGTTATGTTAATATTGTTTGCTTTAAATAAAATAATTAGTTAAGTAGTTATTAAAATTGAAGTAGTGTGTAACTCCTCAAAATGTATATCTATAAATAAGTATTTGTGTTATATAAAATAATTAATAATGTAGTTTGTAAAATGTAGGAAACTCTTCAATACTTATGTTAATATTGTTTGCTTTAAATAAAACTATAAAATAGATTAAAAAAAAAATAAGAAATTGTAGTTTAATAATGTAGATGGTATGTAACTCTTCAAAACTTATGTCTATAATTAAGAATTTGTATTATATAAAATAATTAATGATGTAGTTTTTAAAAATCTAGGAAACTGTAGGTCTATATTTTACTAAATGTTTCTCAGCTAATATAGTTATAAATGACTGTTTGTTTCTGAATAAAATAAAATAAAAATAAAAAATTTAACACCTCAATTTAATATGAATACGGCACTACCAATACAATGACATTTAAAAATAATTTTGATATTTCACTTACTTTCTAATTTATTTTATAATTAAATAATGTTAATAAAATTAAACCTGCTAACCCTGACTACTCTGCCGGCAATCATTACGAGAATGCCGGCAGTTATGTGGGTTTTAAGCGTTGTCTGCCTCCACCGCACCATATCTCCCCACTTTTGTGGGCTATTTATCGCGACGATGTTCTACTTTGGTTTTAGGCTTCCCACCGTAAGTGAACAATTACTAAAAAATACCCTCATACTATCAAGCTTCTCATGTTATTCCGCTATGTTTCAAAAACAGTTATCAAATAACAGAAATTTACATCACGTAATTTTAACGGCAACAAGATTATTTCATTTTCTGTTGTCATTATTAAGATCATGTTGAATATCTCTATCATATTGAAATATATCAACATAAAGGTAAACTAGAATAACACCACGTTCAACTTTCAATTAGGTTTTGCCTTCATAAAATGTTAATTGATTCTGAGTAACTAAAAGGCTTTTCTGACTGACTGATTAACGCAAATCTTGTAAAATGCAAATTAACGATGGATTTATTATAAAGGTAAATTTATGCCTACCAATCTAAGTTGAGTTCGACGTAGTCTGTATGTAAAGTTGTAGCCTGTAGGGCTATTCTACTAAAGAACTACAAATGCACTCCTGTCGCGGCGCCTGGAAAATTACTAGGCAGAAGACAGAAAGATCAAGTTTGTCATATCCATATTCTACTAAGCAGGCATATAACAAAACTGCTCTCTGTTGCACGTTTAGTATGGCAGTTGCTGAGTAGATTTTCGTAGGTTTACAGAAGTCGTTCGTAGGTAACTTTTGCATTGAAATTTTGGGACATTTGAGCGCGATAATATACAATTTATGGGTAGGTCAATAAAATAATAGGAAAAATTTTATAATCAATTATATAAATATATAAATAGAAAAATATATAAATTAGATAATAGTAATTGATACGCCCTGCCGATAAAATGCAGTGCCGCTCAAGATTATTGAAAAACCCAAAAAATGCGCTCGTCATCTTACTAGCTACGACGCCCTTCAGACCGAAACACAGTAATGCTTATACATTATTGTTTCACGGCAGAAATACGCGCCGCTGTGGTACCCATACTTTAGCCGGCATCCGGTGCAAAGGAGCCTCCCACTGGCAAACATTCCTTATTCTCCACGGTTATTAAATTAACCCTCTTTAAGTTATTTACGAGCTTACTAGCCAAACATTCATCTATTCGGGCATTCATTTATTATTGGTGGAATTTTTATTAATTGCACTTGCATGCAGGACGATTGCTGTATTTACGCACTTGCAGTGCAGTTGCATTGCAGATATATTTTTCAGAATACATCAACTAGTACTGCAATACAACTGCACGACTCAAATATCAAGAATAACAATGCCGTTTTAGTTATTTAATAGAATGCTGTAGTGGCCTTTATAAAACGTGTTACAAACGCAATTTTCGTGATACAGGGTGTTAGGGAACAGTTAGTATGGCAGAGATCTAGTTGAAGTAACTTTATTTTAACTTAAGGTCTCTTCCGATTTATTTGCAAGACCAAATATTGATTTTCTTATTTCATCATTCCACTTAACAAATGGATATGGTTAATTGCAGCAACATTATAAATTTTCAATTACGAAAGATTTTATACCTAATTTAAAATCTTTAAAGAATTTGACTACATTACACTTAACGTAAATAAGTAACATTAAAAAGTGATATGACACGTAAATTATAGAAGAACATAATATTACAAAAGACTATTACAGAACTTTTACCCAAATTTTACCAGTGGGAGGCTCCATTGCACAGGATGCCGGCTTATGGGTACCACACAACGCGCCTTTTTTTACCGCAGTCATGTGTAAACCTTATTGTGTTTCGGTCATAAGGACGCCGTAGCTAGTGAAATTACTGGGCAAATGAGACTTAACATCTTATGTCTCAAGGAGACAAGCCAATTCTAGTGCCGCTCAGAACTTTTGAGGTTTTTCAAGAATCCTGAGCGGCACTGCATTATAATGGGCAGGGCGTATTAATTACCATCAGCTGAACGTCCTGCTCGTCTCGTCCCTTATTTGCATAAAACAAAACATAAAAAAAAATTGCATCGTATTAAATGACCAAAATTGTAACAAGTATGAGGTCACAATATTCAATTGTCGTAATATATTATTTGATTCGCATTTACAAAACATACAAATTTTTCTAAAAAGAAAAACCAAGTTATAAAAGGATTTCTTATTAAATTTACGTAAAAATAGTTTACGCAGAATGGATAGAAATAGCAAGACAAAGAGGTAGACTGAAGTTTTAAGTTAAGGCGTATGTCCAACGATAAACATAACGATTAGTTAAGGATAATTAATTCTATCTAATTACGAGTAACTCATTCACAACTGGCGAAGAAATCGAGACAAATATGAAATTTTATCCCGCATTATAACACCCTCAGGCATCTTAGATAAAGTTTATCAAAACTAAGCGAGATGTTAGCTACTCATAAAAAAAATATTAAAATCAATTCACAATTAACAGATAACTAGTAATTTAGAAATGAATTGTTTCTCACACCTATAGATAAAATTATGAATGATAACATCTTGATAGAGGAACATGTGCAATTGAATTTTTCTTGTAACACCGTTTACTTTTTATATTTCCCTCTCAAAACTGAATTCTTAAATATATTTCCGCTTCTAGAGTCCCCGTTGGTGCTGTTAGTAATTTGACAGGTTTATTGGAAAATATCGAGGAAAGCTCCTTTCCTTGCATTTAAATCGTCGATAAGTCAAGCGTTTAAGTAAAATTGGATATAATGTGACTTTAGACACGCCTTATCTATTTTACTTTTGTAGATATTAGAGCTGTGTTTCACGTTGTAATTTATCATTATAAATATGACTTACACATCATGGGGAAATTGGAAATGCTTTGGCACATATCAAAATAAAATCGCTCAAGTGCGAGTACGTAGGAATCACACATGAAGTGCTCGTCCTATACAATTAGCAATTAGTATCTTATTTTTAAATCCTGTTGTTAAAGAAACAATAAATAAAATAATTTTATTGGTTTTTTTCAATACGCCATAATATTCATGAAATTGAATGATTCAACACACACTTTGGTAGCTATGACGAATTATAGACAAATGTTTTAAAATTAAAATTTCTAAAAAAACGAACAGCGTTTTCGTCTAATTTCTTTTGTGTGCAGGATCACGATATAGACGACAAGGAGCGCTATCTATTAACTTTTTTTAAATTATTTAAGTGTAGCTGTATGAAGTATTTTCATAGCGCACCGTATGTGTTAAGAATTTATCTAAATGTTATGAGTTATCTAAAGTGTTGAATTAACTGTGGTTTGTTAGACTACATGCAGAATTCACTTAAAACCCAACCGTTGTGCTTAAATTTAGGGGATTACGAGTCCTCCTCCACGAGAGATTGACTCTCGTTCCAGAGTTTGGCGGGTCAACATGTTTCCTGCGGATGTCCGGTGTGGTCGCAAAACTCATGTCGAATTGGTTGAAGCAAAGTTTTGCTTTGCCGGGGGTTTCAGCGTGGGCCAATTCTATAGTGGTGGACGCATATTCCATCCTACGACGGACAGACAAACAGTGGATTCTTAGAACAGGTTTCCCGTTGCTTTTTTTTGGTATTGAACCCATAAAAATAAAGACATTACAGGATGAAAATGATGTAGATATTTGTGTGTATACCAATGTGCCGAGATTCCCTCGTGCTCCGCAGGATAATTCATCTCTGTGAAGATAAAAATATCCATTCTTTTTGGCTGTCTGGTATTATCTCAAAATCAAAAATCAAAATCAGTTTATTCACGTAGGTCACGGAAATGACACTTATGAATGTCAAAAAAAAATCTTATTGAATCTACCGCTACTTCGTAAAGGGTTGCGTACCTTTTAACTGACTTCAAAATAAGCTGGATGTTGGAGGATAATAATTTATTTTTGAAGTAAGAATTGAAGTCAATACAAAACCATTATCTGCTGCGAAGTCAACACTTAAACGTAAATTATCTAGTACAAAACTGTCTAGCCTGTGCTATAGGCGAAATTTATGTGTATTTGAATATAAAGATACATTTAATTCACAAAAAAATTCTAATAGAATTCCACGCTTATTTTAAATCAGTATAAAGCATTTTACTTACTTGTCAACCTCGAGTCCACAATGGGACAACACTATAATAATATCAATGCCTCGATCAGTTAATAATTGAGCCTCCATCTTAACCGTTTTTATCGGATCTAGGAATTTTACCCGCCCAGGATTTGATGATGTCTGCAAAAATTAACAATATTTCATTCACTTCTTTTCTGAGGATATAATATTATCATAATATAATCAGTATTATTTATTTTATTATTTTAGTTGTGGGTAAAGAAGATTCAAGACTAGCAATGCTCCGCGGTTTCACTCACGTGGATACCGATCTCGTGGTATTGGAAAGTCTACTAAGTTCGGACTTAGTAGACTTTATCAAATCTTAGTCGGCTAAAGATTTATTTTTGTACACACTTTTTATAGATAGCGGTGCCCCTTTCCATTTCTGTATTATATTATTATTGCATTATTTTCTTTACATTGATATTTTTAAATTCGTTATATCTTTTCTTTGGAATATCCAATTTTAATAATTTAAAAAGTATTTTACAGGTATTTAATAAAATGTTAATTTAATTATTCAAATTTAATGGGATAATGTTTAATACAGACAAGACAAGATTTTTGTCGGCACTTTTATAAACTTTTAAAAAGTAAAAAAGTAGTTACTCATATATTGGCATTACTACAGTATTAGTTAAAATGTTATATATACTTTGTCACTAAGTGAAGAGCGCAGCTTTGTAATGGTGAAAGAATTTTTGAAATCGGTCAAGTGTATGTTCATATGTGAAAACATTACAAAAATATACAAAAACATAAATGTTTCCTCTTTTTATATTATTAGTTTACATTAGTGTTTTATGATATCCCGGATAAACTTCTGTCTCATTAAAAGTTAAGAATAAATCCATAAAATATGTAGAACCGTTTATTGCTACCAGTTCGATCCTGATCCGCCTCAAGAAACATATAATAATAAAATAATAATATCTATTTATTTTCTCCTCACAAAGATCTTAAAGCTAAAACAGTACAGTAGTGTTACATTTTTTTAACAGATAGTATTTTGTGAGGAGCTGGTTTCTGAAGTAGGTTGACCCTGTATTACAGATCACCAGGACCTCACCCCCAGATATAAGGATCACAATGATTAAAATAGTACACATCCGTACTAGTAGCTAGAAGAGCAACAATAGATCATAACAATAAATGACTTTAAATTTGTAAATTACTAGTAATAAAATGTGTGTGAGTGTGTGTGTGTGTGTGTGTGTGTGTGTGTGTGTGAGCGTACTCTACTCTCAGTTACTATTAGTGTAGAAGGTTTTCAGTTGAGGTATAGTCCAATTTCTGTAACCACTCTGTCAAGATACGCTTGCATTTAGTTCTGTTGAGGTGGTAAATTGACAGCTCTTTGTTTACCTTATTGTAAAGGTTATTGAACACAGAAGAATCTTTGGGAGAATCTAGTATTAAACAATAATTTTTCACAGATTCTATCTTTTCGCCGTTGCGCTTTATTTTTTTCCGGATCGTAACTGGTAAGGCTATGTTTTTTTAAAACTGTATGCAAGATATAAAGCTGACGCACAGTTAGAACCTTTGATAGTTTATAGAGTTCTGTAGTGGGATGGTAGATTGGTAATGAGTTACTTACTTTCAATATAGCTCTTTGGGCCCTTTCTATTTTGAGGAAGTGTGATTTTGTAGCGCCGCCCCAAGAAGTGATGCAATATGTTAATATCGACTGACACAAAGCTTGATATATGTTTTTCATCAAGTCCTTTTCAGCTACATTTCTCAAATTTTTAAAAATGACTATTAATTTTCGCACTCGTTTTGCTAGTTGTCCTATGTGGCATTGAAAATTTAACTTGTTATCTACCATAATACCAAGATACTTGATGGTCTCTGATTTCTGTATTTTGGCACAGGGACAATATAAGTCTTCAGAATTACCACATGAGTGGAACATTATATTATGATTGGTTGTAAATTCTGTATTTCTTAGAGAAATGGTAATATAACTGGTTTTAACTATATTTAATGTCAGGACATTGTTATTTAGCCATTCACTGACGGTATTAAAGCCCTTTTGTGCACTCAAATACACTTCTTCCCAAGTATCTCCTCTAAACAATAAAACTGTGTCATCAGCAAAGGTAACTATTTTAGCATTTGGGAGCTGTAGTTGACATAGGTCGTTTATATATACTAAAAATAATGTAGGGCCAAGAATACTTCCCTGAGGGACGCCAAAATACACTGCGGCTTCATTACTTATCAGATTACCTATTTGGACGCATTGTGTTCTATCACTGAGGTAGCTTTCAAATAGTTTTAGTTGTATACCCCTAATCCCGAGACGATCAAGCTTTTCTAAAAGGATAGAGACAGAGACTGTGTCGAAATCTTTGGCCAAATCCAGAAAAATGGCGATGGTTCTTTTTTGTTATCTATATTTTTAACCAAAAAGTTTGTAAGTTCATGTACGGCGTCAGCTGTTGACCTTCCAGATCTAAAACCGAATTGAGCTGTTGATAGTAGACTGTTTTTCTCCAAATAGCTGATGAGTCTTTTATTAATTATATGTTCTAGGATTTTTGACAATGTGGGGAGTATCGAAATAGGTCTATAGTTCAATTGACACAATCTCTGTCCCCACTCTTATGAATCGGGTGAATCCTTGATTTCTTGAAAGCAGTAGGAAATTCACCAGTGGACATTGCTAAATTGCAAATAAATGCTATTGGCTCAGATAAGGTATCCACATTGGTTTTTAGTATTTCTGGTGGAATGCCATCAAGGCCAGCGGCGGTATTAAGTTTGAGGTTATTAATAATTGTTGACACTTCATGAACATTGGTTGGGAATAAAACAAATGAGTGGGGATGAGACTTTAAGGCAATTGGTGTTGTTTGAGTGTTAGTATTTTTGGTTATTTTCTCAGCTAATGTTTACCAACGCACGCGAAGAATTGGTTTATATTATTAATTTTTTGTTGTGGATTAGGTGTAGATATAAGTTCTAAGTTAGATTGATGAGGTTTGTTAGAATACGTAATCTCTTTGATAGTCTTCCATAATTTTTTATTATTGTTTTTGGCACCTTGTAACTGCAATTTTTCATATTCAATTTTTAATTTTTTAAGTAAACTTGAACAGTAGTTTCTATATCTTTTGTATGTTGTATTAAGAATTGTATTATTGGGGTGTTTTTTTAGTTTTTTATACAAGTTGTCGCGATTTCTAATACATTTCAAAACACCTGGTGTTACCCATGGCTTAAGAATTTTTTTACGCCTTGAAATTATTACACTTCTTGAATTGGACGCAATTAATGTTTGAAGCGTATGTATGAAAAAATCAGTAGCATTATTAACATTTTGAGACAGGTAAAGGGGGTTAAAATTTGAATTTTTTAAATCGCAAGATAGGGATACACTGTCGATACATTTTTTTGTCCTGGGCGCACTTGTTTGTTGCCAAGAGGCTAAATATAGCACGACGCTGTCATGGTCAGTAAGGGAAGTTTGCAGGACTAGACAGTGAGCATGTTTTTTCGTCTTTAACAATACATGGTCGAGACACGTTTTGCTATGAGCGGGGAAAGTGTGAGCAGGTAGAATGCCATGGAAAGCAAGCATATCCAAAAAAGTAAAGTTATTAACGTCCTTACAATTTTCACCAATATCTATGTTCATATCTCCTAATACTACGATATTTTGTATAGAAGAGTATTTTAGTAATACGTTATGCAATGATTGAATAAAATTATCAATATTTTTATACCCGGGAGGACGATATATAGTTAGAATTATTGTGTTGTTGCTCGGTTTTACTAGTAGGCAATTTGCATCTAGAATTTCGGGCTCTTCTATTGTAGCAATTAGATCTTGTCTATAATACCTTCACTTTGAGTTAAATTTTTTATTGTTGCTGAGAAATTATAGCCTGCTATGGTAGGGATATAGGGAGTGGAGGGAAGCCAGCACTCTGTCAATACTATATAATCCCAGTCAACATTACTTTTGATGAGTATTGGTAACAACCCATCAATGTTGCGCTTTATGCTTCTTATATTTTGTTCACACACAGTTTCTTTGCTCCAATTGTTGAATCTTTTCTAACAACTCATCATATTTGGATGACATAAATTCCACAGATTTTTGTATGTCTTCGTTTTGGTTTACAATCTTTGACATAGATTCATGTAGGGCATTATACTTTTGGTCTTGTTGGTTTTTTATTTCCATAAACATGGCCCTAATTTCACCTAAAGTTGTTGCGGAGTCTTGTGTGAAATCACGGAAAGATCTTTTATGTCGTTTATTACTTTCTGATTCGATATGCTTGAAAGTGCTCGTATTTAATCCAGGATCTGATGCATATTGTTCTGTTGGCATTCCTTCAAAATAACCTTGAGTTCTGGTGGATTGTTTTGGTGACCTTTGTACCGGTAGCGACATATTGTAGTCCAAATTAAAGTTTAGAGATATCAATTCGTTCAAATATGACGGTAATCGCTAACTGCTTTCAGACGCACACACAACACAGATGCAATAATCTAATTATTTAATTTAATCACTACACTTTTAGATAATGTTGTCTAGAATAAGAATAATACACTAGAAAAAAACTATTTAGATTTCTACAATTCAGCCCAACAAAGCATATAAAACGATTTATTAAGAATTTAATTCGACGAGATACAGACTGAGCGTCTTAACAGTTTGGCGGGGAGGGGGAGGAGTCATAATATTATGTTTAGATATTTAGTACGAAATATAGCCGTGAATTTATTATTTTCTTTATAGTTAAAAAGTTCACATAATATTACAGACACAGACAAGAGTAAAGCATATGATATTATTATATGCACCTGAGTTTCAGTTGTTATAAGACCAATCACACCGATTTTCCTGCCTCGTCGTTCTAGGATTACATGTGGAGTATACAGGCCACTTAAGCTTGGTTCTTTAGATGTATCAATGTTAGCCACCACTACAGGAGCATGGAGTGCCGCAAGGTACGGTGCTAGGCCCGCTATCCCGTCGTCAAACTCATGGTTTCCAATCGTCTGCGGAGAAAAAAGAGTGAACTTGCAACTAAATATACTCTCAGAGAAAACAGCATATTATCATTTCAGTTGTAATGACCAAAATTTTTGTTTTAGACATAAAACTTTTAGTATTTTCTTTAATTAACGCGAGTGTTATACATTTAAATTAAATTCTTTTAGAGTTGTATTTTTATTTTTATTAATCCGACGTTTCAAGACCTTTCCATTTTGGACTGCAGATGAAATAAGTCTCAGGTCTTTTAGTAATTCTCTCCTATGGAACATATTGAGTACAGAGTCGTCTATTATTTACTATTGAGTGTTATCATGTTGTAATTAGTGTCCGTAAAACAATTTAATGAGTATTAGTTGGGTGAGAGTGATCAATTTAATATTGTAATATACAAGGTAATTATTGATTTTACAATTAAATCATTGCCACAGATTACTTACTTATAATATAAGGTTGATCTTGACTTAGACAAAGATTACTATTAATTTATAAAATATATTTGGTTGAAAATAATTATTCTTAATAGCATATAATGTGGAAAAACGCATTACCAATATTTTTTTACATCAAATTTAGATATTTCAGTAGTTTTTACATATGAAATAGAATATCATCATGATCTTGTGCTGCAAGTACTTGTTGCATAGCTGGAAATATATATCTGTAATTTTCGGTCACTTATCATGATGCTAATAAATTACCTTAGTCACGAGTCAGAGAATCATGACACGGAAAAATTACATCAAACATTTAACTGAATCGATAATTCATTGGAAAACCTCGAAAAATATCTTTTAAGAATGTCAAAAGTGGTGTGGTAAAAGAGCCATACTGCAGATAAAATAACAAATAACAGTTTTAAGTTAGAGATTATTGAATGCGATAACTAACTTTAACTTTTATTGTAACGTTAATTTATACCTTAGCATTAAACTCTACTTTTTATAATGGTCAATGCTGTGCGTTTCTGTCATATATTTAAATAATATAAAAAGAATAAATTATGTTTAGTTTATATTTGTTAATGTATTAATTAGTATTAGTATTTTTTAATACAATAAAGAGCCAAATAAATAACTCCTTTTTGACGACTCATCCTTATACTTACTTACATCTTAGTGAAAGCAACCATTAAATTTCTACCAATATTAAATAAACCAGAAATTATACTGTCGATCGTTTAAGAGTCAATTAACATCTAATGTCTTACGGCCGTTTCCAATATTCAGACTATCTCTTACTTGAAATAAAAATTGTAACTATCGTTGACTTTTCTGTCCCAATAAACTTATCGACGGTAACTCACCTTATTCGTGCACACTGTCTGTCAATGGGACGACGTATAGCTTACTAACGATGTATAAGTTTGTATGGAAATTGCAATTCACGCGTCCCAATATAAGGCGATAAAAGATTTATCGGGTATATTGGGACATCTTCAGATTATTGACAGCTAATTTCTGACAGTAGAAGGTAGTAATTTAACACTGTAGTGAGAGTGTAGTAACGTGTCTGTAGATAGTATATTGGGAACGGTCGTTAATCTAAAGCCTTGTGTCCAAAGACAAACGCGATATAAAACAAACATCAATGGCCAATTATTCTTGACCTTTATAACAGCAACTTTCATTTTATACGCCAATTGAATATTTAATACGACAGCCTTCAATAGAATCAATTCAATCATCAATAATTGTATTTATTTGCAATGTATTGGGAACTATTCCCAAAGCCACGATAAAGGTCAAGAATATCATTAGAAAACTGTATTGTCAGATTAAGGATGTGGTCTAATTTTAATGATTTAGATAAAAAGTCCGTTATAAATCTACTGACATGTACATCATTTGGTAGTAAATTTATAAACTTCTGTGTTATATTCCATTTCAGCAGCGTATACCAATAGGTTCCTTGAAACGTGTCGCCGGCGTTCAATAACAAAGCGCCTGGTTTCTCCTTCAATAGATGTGTTATTACATAATACAATCGCGCGTAGCCTCCTAGACAATTGCTGTCGTTTGACGTACAAACTGGATACTCAACTGTTGTTTCCTCAAACCTGTAAACATTATTATTTTGAAAATATTTCCGTTAGATGAGAATGCGAGGCTTTGTTTTCAAACATCTGTTATGTAATAAACTTTGTGTCTGACAGATAATACAATTATATTTTATAAAACCAATGAAACAATTCTATACACATAAGAGAACATATCATTCACAGTTGGATAGCGGAACAGTAAAAGGGAGCTAAAAGACGATATAAGCACACTTTTCTCCTTAATCGTGTGTCAATTGTCACTGTCCGAATCGGGTTCTAAATTTAAAATACGTAACCTGAACTTAATAAATACATTGCTGCTTGTTGACCAAGAATATTATAAGCAACTGGAGTTATAGCGGCAATGTATATATGTACTTACGTTGCACAGAACTTCCCTTCAGAAAGGTATACTGTTACCATCGAAGTTAATATTTGCTGTACTAGAGCAGTCAATCTTTAAAATCGAGAAACTATCTTGGAAAATGTGGAATAATATTGAGCCAATATCTACAGCCCCAGTTTAGATCATTTGAATAAAATACTTTTTAAAGGATTAAAAAAAGTGTAATGACAAACTGTATTTTACATTTGGATTTTGCGTAAAAGTTTCATTTTTATTATTATTTATTTAACGCGACGTTTCGTCACCTTTCCAGAGTACGTATCACTTGCGTTAATCAAAGGAGTTACTATATTTTTATTTAATTATTAGCTTAAGGTCTATAAATATTTTTTTCGTGTTTCATTGTCCTCCTATTTTTATAAAAAAAAATTGTAAATGAGCCGCCGATTAATTATAATTACCTGTAAATTTAGTGTAAATTTGGAACGTCTGCATACAAGTATACACGGTAATTACACTATATGGTTTATGGCTACATACTGCCATTCTTACTATGCTTATAACCAACCAGGCTGGGGTCAATTACATGAATGGCCCACTCCTTATGTAAAAGAATTCTATATCCTTAGAACAAACCAATTCAAATCGAGATCGGTCAAGCAGTCCAGGACTTAGATAGGCATACAAACAAGAATACATATTTAAATACCATGAATAGAAATATAGTTGATCTAAGTTGTGCTCTAATGGAAATTAGTGACTCGCATAATAACTTAATTTATTTACAGTAAGTGTGAATTGGTTCCTCTACTATAATCAATAACTCTTGTGTGTTTTTAATTCATTTACATTTATTTTAGAAGCGGTGGAAAATGCTTAAATATTTCTTTTTTTCAATTGTAAGTGTATTTTTTGACAATAACGACTAGTGTGGTTTCATTTGACATTGACACCGAACAGATGGCTGACATAAGTAAAGCGACATGATTACGCACTTAGCAATTCGATTTACGGCCGTTCCCAATATTCAGTCTTTCTCTTACTTGAGATTAAAGTCGTAACTATCGTTGACTTTTCTGTCCCATTAAGCTTATCGACGGTAACTCACCTTATCCGTGCACACTGTCTGTCAATGGGACGACGTATAGCTTAGTAGCGATATAAAGTTTGTATGGAAATTACAACTCTCGCATCCCAATATAAGGCGATAAGAATGACATATCGGTTATATTGGGACAGCCTCAGATTATTGACAGTAGAAGGTAGTTATTTGTGAATCTATAGATAGTATATTGGGAATGGCCGTTAGTCGATTCGATGAGCGTTAACCTGTTATAGAGTATTAAGAACACACAAAATGAGCCTAATTATTTAATATTTTAGTGTTAGACATACGACTGTACTCCACCGTCATTCTATTCTATAAAAAACATAAATAAACCACCGATTAATAACAATAGATTAGTAAACGGGGCTACTAATAACAAGTCGTTGTAAGTATTGATAACAATATGTCTAAACTTTGCACTTTCGTTGTTCGATTAATCTAATTGTGCATGTTTTAAGTTCACACTAACTATAAGTGATAACGTCTTGATAAAAATATATTTTCGTAAACTAGGTTCATATTTTGGATATATGATGTCGAAATGGTAGTAAAATATCACTTAAGGAGGTATAGAAGCCGTTTGCAAAGGTAATTTTCGGTAATATAATATATTGCTGAAAGGAAATGTAATATATATAATCGAGATAGAGTCTCTTGCTGTTAGACAACCGATAAAAACAGGCCAGGAATATAAGTTTAGTGTGCGTGAATTACTCCAAATAGAGGTTAGTTCTTAACTCTATTTTTTCCGTCGTTTTTAAAGCTGTCATAGTCTATCTAGACGTATAAAATATGATGTAAGGTAATAAATCATACACTTCTACCATTTGGTCATCTATACAAAAAAATGGACAGCCGGTTTTTTCCTTCGGTAATATTGCGAAAACTACTGAACCGATCGGAATTATATTTTAATTAACAAAACAGAGTTCCTAGCGGATAAGTTAAAAATGTTTTGAAGTTCGTTTTTAATTTTTTCCGTTTTCCTTATAAAGTTAGTATAATAACTGTGTACTTTTCCTGCTAAGGCCCGACCTTTCTACTAAAGTTGGTACTGGTACCAATATTTTTCTTATCTGTTGTTGGCCGATCGTTAGACGTATCATATTAACGTTAATTAATACTATATCAACATACACATTGTATCTATTAATATGTTTATTGTTTATCTAACATCTATATTAAGGAGTATTAAATTGGTTTTTTATTTCAACAAGAGTCAACGGTTCAACCTATTGCGCCACAGACTCTTTTAAAATAAATAAATTATTTAAATAATACATTTCTCGTGGTCAAACATACCTACATATTTAAATGAACACACTTTCTATACAACTTTCCCCTTTGGCTAGTTTTAGATTAGAATAGTTTTATATTTAGTGCAATGTAACAGAGACTAATATAATAGTTATTATAAATTTTCGTACATGTGTTCGATAGTTTACATAATTATTGATTCATGTAAATAAATAATATAACATGTAACTAAATAAAATAATATAACTATTATATAAGCTCGTATAAATGATGTACATTACATTTACCTATCGATTCTGTTCTAAATGTTAGTATTACATGATGTCTGTATAACGGTATTAATAGAATTTTCCTCCTCATTTCCTCATGATTATTATATTTATACAAAATTACTTAATTATTCTCTAAATTCATATTCTCGTAGTTTAATATCTTACCTGGCATGAAAATCATTATAATGAATCGCATCAAGCCTGAACAATCCGTTTCCTAAAACCCTTCCACTTATTAAATTCGAAAAAAAATGCAACAAAACACTACCAATTAGTATTGTATTCATTTTGTTAGAGATCACAACGTCATATTTATTTACCACACTCGCGCGTCGATTCAAGATAAAGGTTTGAATACTACTAAAGTATTATCATTCATACATTTGAGTACAATGGTCAGATGTAAGAAATCACTACTGTCGAATAATCGACTCCAGCGCGCAGCAGCATTCCATTCAAGACTAGCCAAGTGTGATTCTGAACGTAGATAAGAAGATAGTTCTAACTTGTGATAAAACGTTATATTACTATAATATTTATTCCATGAATGTTCCATTCGCGTATTTATGTTCAACTACCTACTACTCTCTGCGTAAAACTTACTTAAAAGAAATTTTTTATCGCCTAGCTAAGGTGTTTCAATTATTTTTGTAATTATGTACAAAAACCCTTTTACTCTTCACACTAATTTAAAGTAAATATTAGTTAAATAGGATTCCTACCGCCGATTTCCACCTTCGCATGACACGCCACAAATTACAATATTATATCCACCATCTGGATGTGTGGCGTTTAAGGAACTTTCTCACATGTCTCCCTACCAAGCTATGGACTGCGCCTTCTTGTGCGGTGTTCAGGACAATACGACATGGGTACCTTCAAAAAATGCGCATACACCTTTTTAAAGGGCCGAAACGGTCCTGTAATTCCTCTGCAATGTTCCTGAATTCCTCTGAAAATGTTGCAAAAGATTGTGTGTGGCGGTGATCACTTAACATCAGGTGACCAGTAAGCTCGTTTATCTTTATCTGCCATAAAAATATAGATGTATTTGTTAATTGTTAGTGATTAAGATAACTTAATTCAAAATAGATGTATTTGTTAATTGTTAGTGATTAAGATAACTTAGTTCATAGTTATTAGTGTTGATAGCTTGTTAATCTTCATCGATATGAAGCTCTCTTCTGGAGAACACCTCCTTCTTCTTTATCCAGGTTTATCTGTGTTTGCACTGATTCACCAGTCTATCCCAGCAATATCTTTCTGCCACTGTATTTTTGGTACCTCCACCTTTTATTAACCCATTGGTCCATTGCATTTCTCTGTTAGGCACAAACAAGACACT
Source organism: Leptidea sinapis (assembly GCF_905404315.1). Classification (NCBI taxonomy): domain Eukaryota; kingdom Metazoa; phylum Arthropoda; class Insecta; order Lepidoptera; family Pieridae; genus Leptidea; species Leptidea sinapis. The sequence continues at coordinate 2,166,936 of NC_066301.1, forward strand.
GAAATACAAAATATAACAAATTTTAAGTCAAAATACGTGAACAAAGCATAGGAGAGATTTTCTTTATTTAAGGCATGGTATCAGAATAACAGTAACGTACACTACCTTTAGTACGACAGGTAATCCAGAAAAAAAACGTGAATACGTGAAATAGTTGTCAATTCGGTTTATCTCTGGGCGGCGGATCCATTTTACCGCATGCAACGTAGAGCGGCTCGTGTCATCGACGATCAAGTAATCTCCGATTTGCGTCATTCTTTGGAATTGCGTATAGGTATACCTGATTCTTTTAAAGGATTTCAGTAGGACGGGAAATGTTCATCACTTGAAAATGTAAAACGCACGAGCCTCACGTTGATGTCTGCCATTTCACAAACACGCGTTTTACACAAGTTTTACTAGAATATTTAATGCTAGCTGCCATATTCTCGAACCGAATTTTGTTTTTTTACTAGTTTACTTTAATAGGACCAACAAACAGTAACATAATGACATTTTAAAATAACTTACTTATAAATTTAAATCTTAATTAATTGTAAAACCAACTAAATTAGCCACAGATGAAATAGACATAAGACTTTGTCTCATTTACCCAGTAATTTCATTTGCTACGGCGCCCTTCAGACCGAAACACAATAATGTAATAGTAAGTTTACACATAACTGCTTCACGGCAGGAATAGGCGCCATTGTGGTACCCATAATCTAGCAGGCATCCTGTCCTAAGATGCCTCCCACTCATTAAAAGCTTATGACTGCACTGTGAAATTACATTTAATGCATTATATTACATTATATTATATGTGCATCAGTTATCGCTTTAATTTTTTTTAGGTATCATATCGAAGTTGTTCATAAGTTAATATAAGATATTACTCAAGTACCTTCAAGACTTCAGCATACTCCCATCACAAAGACCGGAAAGACATCTCCTAACTTTCGGTGCTGCGGATGTCCAAGAGTCTGAGAGATGAGCCATTTGCCAAGGTTTACCCTAGCATTAAGAAATAACATACGAATAATCCCTTATTTATAATATTAAAGTATAGAAGAAGCTATGAACCCAAAAAAAAAAACAATAATTAATTAAACTTTTTCCACGTTTATAAAATGAAAAGCCTTATCTAGAACAAATAGATGATGATTTTAATGAAAGTATATTAAATTTAAGTCATAATATTTATTTCATTAATATTTGACAGATAGCTATGAACCCAATATAAAAAAAAAAACATAATTAGTTAAACTTTTTCCACGTTTATAAAATGAAAAGCTTTATCTAGAACAAATAGATGATGATTTTAATGAAAGTATATTAAATTTATTTAAAGTCATAATATTTATTTCAATAATATTTGGCAGATACGCTACAAATTTCGCTTCGGGGTCTTTTTGTGATTACCGAAACACGTCGTTAGTTATTTTGGATATTTCATTTGTCTGATGCCAACTAGCGCCATCTAGGGACGACAGTCTGGGGGAACATCAAGGCTGATTTGAATTATACAGTTTGACGATCGTAAGGGTCACCTGATAAGTGATCCCCACCGCCGACATTCTCTTGTAACACGAAGAATAACAGGATCGTTGTCGGCCTTTTAGAAAGGTATACTCGCTTTTTTTAAGGACGCTAAGCGTCCTGAGAACACCGAACAATGAAGCTCATTCCACAGCTTGGTTTCACGTGGGAGAAAGTTCTCTGAAAACCTCACTTAGGAGGAATGCCACAAATTCAGATGGTGGGGATGATATCAAGGGGTAAAATTGGGTGCCAGGAATCAGTTGAACCAGGTCTTCGGAACACTCCTCATGATAATTACGGTAGAAGACACACAATAAAGCGACGTCTCTACGCAACGCCAAGTGATTTAGCGGTTCACGGAGCACTCGATCGCCGATAATTCGAGCGATATCTATATTTCTGTGGGAGTGTAATAAATAAATGTATGCTTTATAGCGCTTGAATGAATAAATGAATGAATGAAGCCTTTATTTCAAGCAAACTGAAAAGGTACATTTTGAAGTTATGCTACAACTTAATGATTAAAATTATATTTCACCTAATATATAATGTATCTTATGTTAATCATTGCTCGCTTGTCCGCCGACATAGGCCTCCTCCAAATTTTTCCACTTTTCCTGTCGTAAGTTGTGCTTCTCCATGTTGTTCCATCAATCTTTTTGAAATTATCTTCCCATTGTATAGTTTATTGCCCTTACCTTATGTTAATGTATGTAATATGCGAAATCTGAAACGAGAAGACCGTTAACCTTCCAAAACAGAAGCTCATCTGGTGAGAGACTCAGCTAAGTCCGTGTTGTTGAAAAATATATATTTCACTTCAGAGTATAGACTCTGTAATTATTACTTAACGTTGACGTCACGTACTAGTAAAAAAAGAAGGACTCCGCGCCGTGATATTAGCAAGTGAAGCACCGTTATGATAGTGTGTGTGCGGTTACGGGGTATACCAGTTACACAATTTTATCTCCCTTAAAAAATCATATATCCATAAATACTTTTATATTATTGTTTTTACACTTTTTCACAACGCACGACGGCATTTTTAAAATATTTTATTGCGACGCAAACTGATGTGTCACAGACGATGGCAAATCTCATAATGGCGGCCGATCGGCTTGTATTAGTGTAAGTGTATGCGTGGGGCTATGTATTTACAAGTTAACTGGCTTGTTTTGGTGCCTCACTGTTATGTAAGGTGACACGGCGTCCTTATTTTTTTTTCTCGTCCGTGGTAAAGTTAGATATAAAAATAGTTCCACAACCACCAATGGAAGGTAACTGAAATAACAAAAACTACGCTTAAGAGCCGACTTCAAAAACTAAAAAGTATATTTAATGTAATACACCTCTTATGCAAACCTGATATCTTTAATATTAATTAAAACACTAGTTTTTGTATGTGCTACAGATAGAGTTTAAGTCCCTAGGCATCGCAACAAAAATATTCATAAAATAAGAAATAATGCTCCACGTAAATCGGATAATTAATCTTAGCATAATCGATGTACACACATAAAAAAATCATTTGAATAATAACCAAAAATGATAAAGTTGAAATGTAGAACAAAACATAATGAAAAATCCTAAATTTCCTTAAATGTACCTTGAAAGGCATAAAAGGCATTTATTTTCTCAAAATTGATTCCTTTCGGATTCGTTTTGATGTAAATTCTAATATACTAGATACTATTGCCGCTTCGGAAACAAATGGCGCTCTGAGAGAGAAGAAGCGGCGCTAGACACTCTCCCAGCATTTTTTTTTGCGCTCTTTGTAATAAAAATATACAATATTGTACTGTCATTGCTATTGCTATAAAATAATCATAATCTAGTCCCAGGCTGTCCGATCACTTAGATATTCAGCTGTGGAGTGATAGGTTTACGACTGAGCCATTTTTTAATAAAACATTTAAATTTATTTATAGATATTGCCTGAACAGTGGCTTGGACTTTTTTATAAAAGTGTATACATTTACGCCTAAAGGTAATATGTATCTTTAAAGCCTACTAGAGTTAGTCACAAGCAATCCCTTATTTCTAGTGTTGTAAAAGTGAAAATCACTATTAAGAGCAAAAAGGTGACGATTTTTGTGCGCGTATATTAAATTTTCATACTGACAATGAAGAATCATAATATTTATTTCCTTAAATTTTTCTTTGAGAGACTCTCTATAACCAAGCTCTCTTTTGCAGACCAAATACTATATCAATGTCAGCAGCATGACCCCACAGTAAAATACCATAGTAAACTAATCTAGCGGTCGCAACATTAGTGTACTCTCTAATCTTTAACTGCATATGCCGCAGAGCTGAGTCTATCTGCTAGTTGGGCAATATGTGGACCCCACTTAAGCTTTTTATCTAACGTGATACCCAATAAGACCGTAGTGTCCACAAGTTCCAATCTCTGGTCGTTTATAAGTACGTTGGTTTGTACCTCCGCCGTGTTTGGTGTAATGAACCGTAAACACTTTGTTTTTTTACTGTTTAAGTGCAGATTATTCGTCTCAAACCAACGCACTGTAATACGATTTTTTTTTATTTCCATGGCTTTGTTCACATAATTAAAAAAAACACTTTTTTAATCGTAATTAGTATTTCCTTCAACAAAATTTTTATATTCATCTGCCATTTATCGGACATTCCCTTTTGCGTTAATCCAACAATTTGTTGTTGGATATTACTTCAAAAATGGTTTAACAATTTTAGCCAAATAATTTATATCAAAATATGTGAAAATATCATGAAATTATCAGTTTGTGAAATAAATGCTATACTAATTCATGATAAATAAAAATTGAAAGTTCTTAAGTTGTAAGTATTTATAGCCTGACTAATAATATAGTTCTTCCGACCGTAACAGTTGAAACGAAAGTGTATCAAGGATAAAACTACCAGTGTGTATCGTATTCATTAATATATTTAGTCTGGCCATAAATACTGTTACAATTAAAAATAAACAAAATATTACATTTGAATTTGGAATCTGTCATTATTATATGATTGTTCATTGAGTTTTCTCATTTTGGCGCCAATATATTGTACAATATTTAGGGGTATTAAAATGGAGTGGGGTGATACAGAGAACTGAATCGCTGTGATTGCATTACATGAAGTAGGTATGGAGCCAAATGCAATTTTTTATACTCTATTGTTATTATATTGCAGCCATAGAGACCACTTCGAATAAGCTTTTAATATTTTAAATTGTTTTAAATTTATGTATTTAACTAACACACTGTAAAAGTAATAAATGTTTTTTGCAATAGAAATATTTTTCTTTGTTTCAGTATTTATTAGTAGTAGTTAGTAGCAAGACTAGGTATGACCTAACATAAAAATCAAAATCATTTTATTCAAGTAGGTCACGGAAATGACACTTAAAAATGTAAAAAAAATATTTTTCTTATTGAATTTACCGCTACTTCGTTAAGGGTTGAGCTAATGAGAAGATGTAGCAAGAAACTCATTGCCACTTTTTTATATCAAGATTTACATTTCTATCGATTTACAAATCATTTGAATTACAATATAATATGTAAAATGATGCAACAAACAAACTCAAACGTCAAATAGTCAAAATATATATATATATATATATATTTATATTTATGCTCATCTATATATATGAGCATGACTCATGAGCCAGATATCGCCTCCCTGGACGATATTTAGGGAAGGGAACGACCCGTCCCACGTTGCCACCACAAGCTGTGACATTTAAGCAAGCATGATGAAAACTGTCACAAGAACTCAACCAAATAACAAAAAATAAGAATGTTCATCTACAATATATTCAACAACACTCACTAAACACCTCTACTTACAATTTGAACAGTTTGCTTATAGTATAATTATTCATAATTATAAATACTGTTATTTTTAATTAAGGATAATTAAAGCTCAAATCCTTTAGAACAATTCATACCCAAGCTTTCTTATCATCTAAATAATCCTACTACTAATACTAATAATAATAATGTAATACGATTTTTCCATAAGTTTATGTTTAATATAGGCTTTGAACTTGTTAAGGGACATTTCCATTATGTTCTCAGGAAGCTTATTATAAAATCTAACGCAATTACCGATAAATGACTTGTCGAGTTGCCTACAAGTGGGCATTAACAGTTTATTTTTGTTTCTAGTATTAATATTATGTTTTTCATATACCTTTTGAAATTTATTGCCATTTTTATGAACATATTATGCTAAATTTCCATATATATATGTTGGTTAGAAACAGTCATAATTTTAAAATCTTTAAATTTAGATTTAAGCGACTCGCTTGGTCCCATACCATAAATTGCCCGAACAGCTCTTTTCTGCAGCACAAAAATAGAATCAATATCAGCAGCATTATCCCGTAATATTATTTTATTTTTTTTTTTTCATAATAATATACCATATGACATAATGCTGTGAAAGTAACTAAAATAAACCAATCTTGCAGTTTCAATGTCTGTTAAGGAACTAATCTTTTTAACTGCGTATGCAGCAGAACTTAGTCTACTCGATAAGTTTTCTATATGAGGGAGTTTGGCATCTAGCGTTATTCATCTATATAGTTATATAATTTATGATTGGTTTCTAAGATTATATATTTTGGTCGATATACGATTCACATAAAAGTGCAAGTAGTTACATCATTATTTTGCGTTAGAATTAGATTTGGTAAGTGTGGTAGATAGTGCCTTGAACGATGCTCAAGCAGTTAGTCTTACATATTATATACATATATATATATATATATATATATATATATATATATATGTATATATAGATTTTATTATACGTATTGGTAGAGCAATAGCTTTTTTCTTGCGCTACTGTACATGAAAGAATAGGTTATTATCTTATATGTTTTATTTAAAAACAAATTTATTGATACATAATATAATATAACTATATACAACTTAATCAATTGGATTTTAACATTAGTTGCAGTGGGACAGTTTACCAATGGGAGGCACCTTTGCACAGGATTCCGGCTAGATAATGGGTACCACAGCGGCGCTTATTTCTGCCGTGAAGCAGAATGTGTAAGCATTACTGTGTTTCGGTCTGAAGGGTGCCATAGCTAGTGAAATTACAGGGCAAATGAGATTTAACATCTTATGCCTCAATGTGACGAGCGCAGTTGTAGTGCCGCTCATAATTTTGGGTTTTTCAAGAATCCTGAGCGGTACTGCATTGTAATGGGTAGTGCGTATCAATTGCCATCAGCGGAACGTCCTGCTTGTCTCGACACTTATTGTCATTTAAAAATATCAATTATCATCCATCTTTACGAGTTTTCTAATATCATTATCATGTTCAAAAATTAATACTATAAGGCTTTTGTTAGGTAACTGAAATAACAAAACACTTTTAAGTCGGTTTTTCAAACGTCAAGTACGTTTGAAAAACCGACTTAAAAAACTGAAACGTATAAAATAATTCATTAAATATTTAATTTAATTACACCTCTTATGCACATCTTTAATATTAATAAAATACTGTTAATTGTATGTGCCACCTAATGATAGGGTTTAAGTCAGTGCCGGACCGATCGTCGTGAAGATCTTTGGGCGAGGCCTTTGTCCAGCAGTGGACGTCTTCCGGCTGATGATGATGATGCCGGTGCCGGTGCCGGTGCATTACATCATCAACGCAAACAAAAATATTCATAAAAAATGTTTGTAAAATGAAAAATACTGGGCCAAACTATGTCAAATTCTTATGGGACCAAATCGCAAACACTGCGCATCAATTAATCACGTAGGTTGGTTTAAAAATCTCAGCGTAATCTCACTAGCTACGACGCCGTTCCAGCCGTAAGCAAGTATAATTACTGCCTCACGATAGCAAAAGAAACCTCCCTGAAACTGGTAATATAAGCCTCCCCTCTGTATGTATGTATATTATGTGATTTCATAAGTATATACAAATCATGAGTGTGGGACTGGTTATTAAAATACTTGCCCTTTCTTAGCATGTAATAAGTTCACCCACCTTTAAACAGACAATAGAAAACTATTTTAAATTGTGGAAGATTCTACGATATCTTATTATTTACGATTTATACTTCAATTAACATCATTAATTGTTATTACAATCCTCTTTGTTATTTATCGGACATTCTGTTTCTCATCATCGTTGAAAACTACTTCAACAATGGTTTAATTAAGTAAGTATATCTAATAATATATAGCAAACATTTTAAGTATAAACACTGCAAATTTATGATAAATAAAAATCGAAACTTCTTAAAAATACTCTTATATTTGTGGCCTGACTAATTATTTATAGTTCTTCTGACCTTAACAGTTGAAACGTGTGTACGTGTACAAAAAGCGCGTAATAGATGACCTTCAACCAGACAATAGAAAACTAAATTTAATTATCTACGCTATCTAATATGCAGCGGCCATGTTACAAAAACGGCAAACAAAAATATCATTGTTACAAAACTAATTATAGTGACGAATTTTGAACCGCTTGCCTTGCACGAGTCTCCGGATCAAGAATAAATTTTGATAAAATTAATATAATAATAATAATTTGACGTAATATCTCGTGGGAGAATTCGACTGCTGGTAGCAACCCGAACTGCTATGAATACTCAATGTGATAAGCGGTAGAAATTGGCAAGATCGCGCTTTCTTTCTTTAAGGAAGACAAACGATCGGACGGGTCACCTGGTGTTAAGTGATCACCGCCACCCACATTCTCTTGCAACACCAGAGGAATCACAGGAGCGTTGCCGGCCTTTAAGAAAGGTGTACGCACTTTTTTTGAAGGTACCCATGTCATATCGTCAAAGAAACACCGCACAAAGAAGTTCTTTCCACAGCTATGTAGTACGTGGAAGAGTTGTATACAAAAGGGTACTATAAAATATCTGAATATCTAGATCTAAAGAAACCTAGGGACTGAACTGCCGTGCTGTTACATGTCTGTCTCAGTTTGATAAATGTCATTACAGTTATATAATTTATTTATTAACATTGTTTTTATTACTATTTAAAAATGTTCTATAATATATATAAATGTTCTATAAATAACTTCCTTGATTCCCGAAATTTTCAGTGTCGCCCTCGTACAGTAACCAGTACTGTTTAAAACGGAACGCAATCCCGTATACTGTCAGCCGCATTTTTTGACGCAGCATTCAAATGAGTGTATTAAAGTTTTCTAGTTCATTTAAAAAAACTGTTGTTGGAGTACTGTCAGACAAAAAATATTAGGCGTAAAAGTTAGGCATTCGAGTGGTTTTGACTGATCACGTGATCAAAGTACTGCGAGTACCTTACCTCGAAAACGCCAGTGCTCACAGTAGATTATGGCGACGTTTTATGACATCATATTTTTCCCTAGAGTACTGCGGCAGTATACTGGCAGTCCATAACGGAACAAATGTTTCTACATTGATAGCACTGTGCAGTGCTCGTAGTGCATATCGGAACTTACCCTAAATATCTAATTTAGATTATGTATGTTGTAACGTATCGCTATTTTTTAAAACTACTATCTCCATTATCCTCCATATATTTTACACGATTGGGAAAAAAATAAAACATTATGTTGAACAGTCTTTTCTAGGTGAATGTTTGGGGAAATACTTACACAAGTTTTAAAGGGAAACACTTAGGCATACCGCGTCATTCATTGATCCAAGAATACATTATAACACTATCGCGACACTATGACATATAAGGCGTAATTTACAGACTGAAGGACAATTTGTATAAGAACAAATGAAATTACTTCAAGTCAAAGTCAAATAAACGTTATTCAAATAGGCTTAAACTAAGTCCTTATGAATCGTCACTATAAATGTCTCTTATAAATTACTGAATTTACCTTATGTTCAGAAAAAGAAGGGCTCGTGAGAAGAACATAAAAGAAACTCAACGGCCACTCTTCTGAATCAATCAGTGTTTTACAATACCTATACCTACCTACTAACATAACAAATTAGTTTGTAAGGCGTTTTAAATATCAAGTATTTCATAAAACGTAATAAAAATTATCTATATAAATTGTCGTGTATTGGATGCATCAACCTTAAAACCTTGAATTCAATGCTCGATACTTCGTGAACATAATGATCGTTATTGATGATGTCACAATATTAGTAATCGCATCAAACAAATACATGCAACTATTTATTTACTGTAACAGATCGACTGGTACATTTATGGATACTTATCACGGACGAGTAAAAAAGTAAGGACTCCGTGTCACCTTACATAACAAAACAGTGAGGCACCAAAACAAGCCGGTAAACGTGTAAATATATAGCCCCACGCACGCTTACACTAATACAAGCCGATCGGCCGCCATTATAAGATTTGTCATCGTCTGTGACACATCAGTTTGCGTCGCAATAAAATATTTTAAAAATGCCGTCGTGCGTTTTGAAAAAGAGTAAAAACAATAATATAAAGTTTTAACGGATTGAAATGGAGAAAAAATTGTGTAACTGATATACCCCGTAACTGCACACACACTAGCATAAAGGTGCTTCAATCGCTAATATCACGGCGCGAATCCTTATTTTTTTACTAGTCCGTGGATTTGCTATGTTTTTTTCTTCGTAATCTATGTATGACGTGTCTGTTACCAAAATCTCAATCACATTAATACAAAGTCACTTTTCAAGAAAGTTTAGTATAAAACTACTTCCATCCATGTTTCATGAATGAGGTTATAGAAATCTTTGTTCGTTCGAGCATTGTGTTGCTATATGAAACTTTTCCATTGAAGTTTCACTTTCTTAGTTTCGCTCGACAAGACCTCGACGTCTCTTCAATATGGACTTCAATAATGAGAAAAGGTCTTGCCAAGAGGTTATACGATTCGTTGTGTTTGGCATTTAGTATTTCATAGTAAAACCATCCCTTATTATTTCGATATGTCGTTGCTAGATTTGTCTTTTCGGTGGTATTAAGGCTGTACTTAATTAATTATACCTACTTGTCAATTAGATATAAGTACAACCTTAGTATCCAACCCTACTATGTGGTACGATTAATAATAATATGACTTCTTATCATTTTACACCCATACTTTCCTTTTTCTAATACTGATATATATGTATATATATATCTATGCATAGCATTGTTAGTGTTCATTCTTCCAGTTTAAATTATTCCAAATGAATATTATTAGAAGCTGTAAAATATTATTGATTATTTGTGCCAATTAATATTTCTTTTTAATAAAAAGCGAGACGAGCAGGACGTTCAGCTGATGGTAATTGTTACGGCCTGCCCATTACAATGCAGTGCCGCTCGGAATTATAGAAAAACCCAAAAACTCTGAGCGGCTGGTGTTGTGGTCAATTGCACTCGTCACCTTGTATCATAAGTTGTTAAATCTCATTAGTCCAGTAATATAACTAGCTCCGGTGCCCATTCGACCGAAACACAATAACGTTAACACATTACTGCCTCACGGCAGAACTAGGCGCCGTTTGTGTATCATAATATAGCTGGCATCTTGTGCGAAGGAGCCTACTACTGGTTATGTTATCAAAGGAAAATAATAAAATTTAATAAGATATATTATTATGCGTTATTATAACTTTTAATTTATTGTTTAACAGTTTTGACACAAATCGGAAGGGTGAATCTGACTGACCTGTAAATATTTCTTCAAGAATCAGTGATGTTGTTGACATGACATGTTATTAATCAATTTAGGTAAAGTTTAATTATTTATTTTAAAATGTGTGGTAGAACAAGGCAAACATCAGTAGAGATAGTCCTACTAAAATCTTCTCTTTCATGGCATGCGTCCGTACAGAATGGGATGTCGCTATGCCAACTTAATGGCTGACAGGCTTGCCCTGCATGTTTCAGTATGACAACTGTCTCTGTTAATGATTATTCTCATATTAAAACTTTACATATAAAATTCTCGTATCACAATGTTAGTTACCTTACTCCTCCGAAACGGATTTACTGATTTTTACCAAATGTTATATGCATATTTAGTAGGTCTGAGAATCGGCTACTATCTATTTTCATACCCCTAAGTGATAAGGGTTGTTCACCCTTAACATTTTTTTTTAATTTTTGGACAATTATTTTTTGTTTTTATTTTATTATGATTCACCATTGAAAAATGCATACAACTTAAAATTTTCGCCCTTCTACGATCGATAAATCGAATCGAAAATAGTTCTGCTATTTTTGTATCGCTATTTTTACATTATTCTGTTCCATTCACAAAACCGCTTGGTTGCAAGTTAGCAATCGAATACAATAATTATAGTACGATATATTTGGAACGTCCGAGAATCAGTTGCATCTATTTCCTATATGTATCGGCAATACAACGTTTGCTGGGTCAGCTAGTACCTATCATATAACATTCACATAGTGATGCTTGAAATGTAGGTGAAAACAATATGATTGATAGTGAAAAAGCCATGAAATAATTTAAAAATTTACATAATATGAAACGTCAGCGGCGCAATATGCATGAACCAGTGCGCCCTAATCTGCCACGTCCTGATGTGTCTTCAGTTTTCGAAGTCATAATATAATGTACGTTAACTGGACGCCTTATAATGTCGGCAATGTTCTATTGTTTATTCCTCACCTGGTTGTAAGAGAGTCTATTGGCCGCGTTAAACACAGACCCGAATGTATGCTCTTTTGTCCTTTTCTTCCATTAATTATTCAAGTGTGTATTTAACATTATTATAGCTATTTACATCCCACCAAATGTATCTGACGATGTCTATGTCAATTTTTTTGACACATTACCAAACCAAATGAACAGGAGTTCCGTTAAGAAGTTCATTATTGTTTGTGACTTCAATCTGTCATCTATTGACTGGATTAGGTCTCAGGATCACATAGATATATCCGATAAATGCCCACTATCGACACCAGAATTCATTTGCAACAGTTTATGTTATTAACTAATAGTTTTCAGTACAACCCATTTAAAAATCACTTCAACAAATAAATTACTTGACCTAGTCATTAGCAATGTAAACTGTCAAATATTGCAATCCAGTAAATCTCTAGTTAATATTGATGCATACCACCCACCCATATATATTTTAACATTTTTTAATATATTAACTCCACTACTAAAAAAAAACGTTATGAGGTATAATTTTAATTAGGCTATATATCAATTAACTAGGAGATTGACAATACTGATTGGGACTCGGTACTAAAAGACACATCCTGTGAGCTATCCGTAGCAAAGTTATATGAAATCATTAATACTACTATTAAAAATAACATTCCGCTTTCAAATCTTAAAAATATGTCATTTCCCATTTGGTTTTCACCGTCTCTAATACACATTTTTAAAATAAATCCCGAGCATGGAGTAGGTGGAAGAAATATAATAATATCTCGGATTATGAAACTTTCTCCATCTTTAGAAAATGTTTCAAGAAAGAATGCGGATTATGTTACAAAAGGTACATTAGTTCTGTAGAGGATAGTGTTCACTCTAATATTAAATATTTTATGTAGCCAACAGTAAAAAAAAGATTGGTATTCCACATCATATGACGTACAAAGAAGGAGAGGAGAACCTCTAGTAATCCTGAAACTATTTGCGATATGTTTTCTTCTTTTTTTGAATCTTCTTATGAGCCATCAAGTCTTAATTTAGATAACTGGGCCCTCGCTTTATGCACAAACACTAATAACACTAATGTAAGTAATCTGAGTGTCACATTATCAGAAATAAAAATTAAACTGAAATCTCTCGACTTTAAAAGGACGGGACCTGACGGAATTCCAGCTAGGTTTCTTAAAAATACATGGGAAACCATTTCCTATCCAATACAAATAATATTTAATAAATGTCTGAATAAAGGAATATTCCCTAGCGTTTGGAAGGTAATGTCATTTTTGTCAAAGGTCTTTGAGAATCTTGTACATGATAAAATTTACCCCCTAAATCACAACAATATATTAGAACAACAGCAAGGCTTTGTCAAGGGAAGATCAACCACAACAAATTTTATTTTATTCACGACTCACGACGATATTATTGGATAAAATCTCCTGCAATGGCATAAAAGGCAACCTGCTTCGTTGGTTTGCACCCTATATTACTAACAGTACCCAGAAAATCGTCATTAGTGGTTATGAGTTCGTCCTGTTAATGTAACATCCGGTGTTCCTCAGGGATATATTTTAGGATCTTTTCTATTCGTTCTATTTATTAATGATATTCACACATGTTTATTAAATTCAAAATTCTTACTTTATTCAGACGACCTGAAGATATATAAAAGTATATCAAATCCTTCTTATACTATTCTCTTGCAACAGGACTTAAATAGACTCACCGACTATTGCAACGCCAATAAATTGTTCCTGAGTATTCCCAAGTGCCACTCTATAACGTTTTATAAAAAAAGAAATATTATTACCTCCCAATATTCCCTTTGCAGTTCAAATCTAGCTAAAATGTGTAGTGTCCGTGATCTTGGCATACAGCTTGACTCATAACTACATTTAGACTAGCACATTAACAATATTGTAAACAATGCACATAAGATGTTTGAATTTGTCATGCGCGTATCCCGCCAGTTTAAACAACATACAACATTCATAACACTTTACAAATCACTAATACGTTCTCAACTTGAATACGCTGTACAGGTCTGGGATCATCTGTACAGTAAATATACCGATATGATTGAGACTATACAGCGTAAATTTCTAAAATCAATTCATTATAGATGTTACCAATCTAAATTATCATACCCTGATCTGCTACAAAAATATAACTTACAGACCCTAAAGTCCAGAAGGAAACTTCTTGGGGCTAAAACATTATATGGATTATGTAACAACAAATAATATGACTGCCGTGATTTAGTACACAATCTAAATTTCCAGGTCCCAAGAGTTGTATGTCAGCGCAGTGTACGAAATCGTCCCCTTTTTGCAGTTAGCCCAATTCGGACCAACTCCGGCAAACGCGCGCCTCTCCAGCGCCTCATTAGCACACACAATGAAATCTTTTCAGATATTGACATATTAGGTTTATCGGAATTACAATTCAAATCAGCAATTAATAGCACATTGAAACAGCATCAACTTAATAAATTTTATTAAATTAAATTTAAACTTAAATCTCATGGTTATTAAATTAAGTATTCTCATTGGAGATTGTAAGCAACATCGTTTGTAATAATCTCTTGATCGTAATAATCGCATTATTAGAGTCTGCTTTTCTTTCTTGTTATCTAACACTTATTTACATAGGCTGCACTAAAAGTTTCGGGAATGGAATATTTCCACTGTTCCTCTCATATTAAAATCTTTTTAATTGAAAACTCCTTGGTTTTAAAAATCGAATACCATTTATTTATTTAAAAAAAGATTCTCGGTCTTGTCACAAGGTCTTGTCAAACTTGTTTAGTCGTTGAGAAAATGGAATTGAATCGAGAAAATTCTAGAGCGATGATTTATTATGACTTTCGAAGTGGTTTAACACAAAAACAGTGTGTTGACCGGATGATTTCTGCATTTGGTGATGAAGTCCCTTCCAAAACCAAAATTTATCGCTGGTTTGCTGAATTTCAACGTGGACGAAGAGAGAACCGCAACCGCCACATCATCCTCCATCACGACAATGCGAGTACTCACACCGCGCACAGAACATAAGAATCCTCTTAGAGCAAGAAAACATAGAATTATTAGACCATCCGCCGTACAGCCCCGACCTAAGCCCTAATAATTTCTATACTTTCCCTAAAATAAAGAATAAATTGCGTGGTCAGAGATTTTCTTCACCTGAAGAAGCTGTGGACGCCTACAAAACGGCCATTTTGGAGACCTCAACTTCCGAATGGAATGGTTTCTTCAATGATTGGTTCCATTGTATGGAAAAATGTGTCAAATTTCGCGGAGAATACTTCGAAGAGCAATAAATACATTTTTAAATAGTAATGTTGTGTCACTTCCTTGATTCCCGAAATTTTCAGTGCCTCCCTCGTAGTAACCCTTGCACTTAGTACATCTTATGTTATTTCTTCCTCTATTGTAATCATCTAGTGTGTAATGGTTTTGTGTCCCAAATAAAATAAAATAAATAAGGTATCACAACTTAATTAGTAATCTAACCGAAACCGATCCATTATTAAATCGCCAAGTGAACAGGTAAAGGTTCTTTAACATAAAACTTTTCTAAATATAATAAAAGTTGTGTATGTAATTGTGTTCGTGTTTTTAATAAGTTACCGAGTAGCATTAATAATTTAAATTCTAGATTATTTAAGAATAAGCTATATAGTTGGCTAAATTCTTATAATTTTTATAGTGTTAGTGAAATTATGGAAATCAAATTCTGATTCATTGTAGTTAAATAATTGCATGCTAGGAATAGTGCCAGCAAAACATATACGGTCATTATTATAATATTTTACACCATTGTATACTATGTTTTTTGCAAATAAATATATTATTATTATTATTAACGGATAAAATAGAGAAACCAGAGAAAAAAAAAGCCCGCTGAGTTTATAGCGCCCGTTCTTCTCAAGGCTGAGGCACAAATCGTGGTGAATGTGTGGTAATATTAAATAATAAGTGATTTACAAACCGATTATGAAAAAAATGCTTGAATTTTAAGAGTAAACAATATTATGTAATCAAATAAATAAAACAATACGTCATGCACTTAATGAAATTCTTATGCTTGTATTTATTTTTCTTTTATTTAAAAAATCACTCTTATCTTAACAATTAAATATGAATAGGGTTATATTGAATTAGTTATAAATAACAATCCGTCGTTCTAGGTATACATGAATTGGGCAATGAGTTTTTATATATTTCCGTAGAGCAGTTTGGTCGAACTCAAGAGTACGGAGATGCCTTTTTTTATCCATCATCTGAAAGAAATAAATAACGAATTATTATTATTTTATGTACCCTCGAGCGATGTAACAGGGACGAAACATTGATATGTTAAAGACTGCCTGACGTCACTTTGATGGCGTCCTGCGGGTCTACCATGAACTCTTATTGCGATTCAATTGACAAATTGATATCAATTGAATCGCAAACTGATTTAGTTCGTTTATTCATTCGTACCATGAGGTAATATTTCAACCTAAACTGGATAGCTTATTTGTCAAAGAGAGCGATTCGAAAAAAGTTGCTACTTCCTTAGAGGAAAGTGAATCGTGTTGTTAATAACTTTTAAAAAATATTGAAAACATACAGAAAAGGAAAATTTTATTGATGAATGATGAGATGAGAATACTTTATTGGACTTTTTTGTAAAACAAAATACTGAAAATAAATACCAAAAATAAAAATACTGAAGACAAGGCAGTAAGGGTCCGGGCTATAGCCTGTTGGCAAGAACGATTTAAAAAAAATGTACTCTGTGGTCCTGTCAAATTAAACATCAATGGAGGTGCATAACTCGTTATTGTTACGAAAACAGTAAGTAAGAGAGACAAACTTATGCAACGAATGTAGAGCGTCATCTCTTTCTCTCACCGCGGACCACAGACAAATTTATTTCGTTCATTCTTCATAAGCGATCCAAACGCCATTTAGTAAAAGGCACTTCATGGTACGAATTTTAGTAATTCAGTTTAGCTACCTTAACTGAACTGCATCGGAATAGCATCGGAAGTGAAACTGTCGAGAGCATTTCTGGGGCTTTTAACAACGGACAATCACAAGATATATTAATATTAACAAAAGATATATTATAATGAACACTAACCGCGTATCCGTCGCCACCATACGTCAGATAGCTTGTTGCTACTATTTGGTAGGTTTGTTCAGCCTCAAGTGGTACATGGAAGCTTCCTTCAACTACGAACACTTTGTCCACTCTACTGCCTTCTGGTTTTGATATATTGTAGATTACTTGAAGACCTAGAAATGAAGTTTTTTTTTAAAAAAGAGTGATTTACTCTTAGGCTACTGATATCACTCATCTTATAATGCGTAAATCAAATATAAGTGTCTTTATTATTATTATTCGTGACTCAGGTTTATTATATTCGGGGGATGGTCAAAAACCAGCTCTTGTATAGCCTCAATTATCAGGCTCAATCTCAGAGAGGTCTACTAAATCAAGAACAGGTCTATTTAGTGTTGTGTAATGAACTCTTTGACTAAATCTATTAAAATACGCTATCTGGAGCGTATTGTGTTTGATACGATCGTAATTATTTTTATTTAATAGGAAGCAAATCGTCTCACATGATGGTGGTGAAGCAACCGCCCAAGAATATCCGCAACACCAGAGCTCAAAAAATGCGGTGTCGGCCTTTAAGATGTTAAATGCCCTGATTAGATCAGCGTGCTTATACTATGAGATCGGCCTGCGGATCGTTCTGAGCTTCCCTGAGATTGCGGCCAATGACCTGAACTCAGCGACGTCAATGGTTGTGCCTAAAATACACGCGATATCGGAAGCGGTGTCATTTAAATATTGCTGCCCACCACTTGGTAGTACGCTTACCGATGCACTCGTCATGGGTGGCGGGGCTAGAACAATGACCTCTGTCTTCTTGTTCAGTCCCTAAGGGTTACTGGGGAATACCCATATACCTGGAAGAAATGGGACTGCCCGAGACCGCAATTGTAGTGTGAATTCTCAACCTTTTAATGCTGTGTACTGATTTACCAGTGGGAGGCTCCTTTGCACAGGAAGCCGGCTAGATTATTAAGGCATAAAAGGCATTTATTTTCTCAAAATTGATTCCCTTAGAATTCTTTTTGATGTCATTTCTAATATACTAGATACTACTACTGCTTCGGAAACAAATGGCGCTCTGAGAGAGAAGAAGCGGCGCAAGAAACTCTCCCAGCATTCTATTTTTCCGCTCTTTTTAATAAAAATATACAATATTGTACTTTCATTGCTATTGCTATAAAATAATCATAATCTAGTCCCAGGCTGTCCGATCACTTAGATATTCAGCTGTGGAGTAATAGGATTTACGACAGAGGCATTTTTTTTATAAAACATTTAAATTTATTTATAGATAATGCCTGAAAAGTGGCTGGGACTTTATTATAACAGTGTATACATTTACCCTTAAAACTATTATGTATCTTATGAAGCCTACTGGAATTAGTTACAAGCAATCCCTTATTTCTAGTGTTATAATAATGAAAATCACTATTAAGAGCAAAAACGTGACGATTTTTGTGAACGTTTAATTGTAGTGCCGCTTAGAATTCTTAGGTTTTTCAAGAATTCTGAGCGGCATTGTATTGTAATGGGTAAGGCGTATCAATTACCATCAGCTGAAGTCCTACTCGTCTCGTCCCTTATTTTCATAAATAAAAAAACAACCTTAACGTTAAAGATGTCCTTACCTATTTCAGTAAGGTGATCGGGAATGTTTTCGCTCTCGCATTTGACAGAGTTAAGATACGCCGTCACCATATGTCATAGCGTGGCACGGGAAAGCTGACTTCAGCTTAAAATTATTGCTGCCTTTTAGAAATACGCCGGTGATATCTGTTCAAAGCGCGTGTGCGAACACGTATCATATATCTAACGGCTGTTTTCAATAACCTATATATCCTTAGTTTAAGTTACTAGAAGGAGACAAATCTATTCTTTAACGCTTACTTACTTTTCAATAACCTAATTAAATCTATGACTTAATATAATAATAACATAAAGCATTGGACTATTGGCAGTTTTCAAAAACCTATCTACCCTTAGTTTAAGTTACGGCCGTTCCCAATAAACTTTCTACAGATAGAGATAAATTACTACCTTCTACTGTCAGTAATTAGTTGCCAATAATCTGAACGTGTCCCAATACCCGATAAGTCATTCTTATCGCCTTATATTGGGACGCGTAAATTTGCAAATTCCATACAAACTACTATCGCTGGTAAGCTATACGTCGTCCCATTGACAGACAGCGTGTACGGATAAGGTGAATTACCGTCGATAAGTTCATTGGGACAGAAAAGTCAACGATAGTTACGATTTTTATCTCAAGTAATAAATAAACTGAATATTGGGAACGGCCGTTATGGATACACTGCTGTCACCGTTTAATGACAAGATCTTATCTATCCATAGTTATGTCCAATATAGTTATAGTCCAATGCTATCTGTCAATAGGGTATTGAAATGTAAGTAAGCGTAAAAGGATAGATTTGTCTACGTATAGTAAGTTAAACTAAGGATAGATAGTAGTAGGTAGAAGTTATTGAAAACGGCTGTATTACTATATTAGACAAACTATGCAAAGATATGATCTTGTCATTAAACTAGAGATACGTTATTGAAAACGGCCGTTAGAGATTTCCTTACTACTGGTATTAATTTATTTTTTTAAAACCACGAGGAACGTTTTCAGCGAAATCTAAAGTATTTTCAAGTTTAATGTTATCAATAAATACGTAGAAGTTACATTGGATTACTATTATAATCATTTCTTTGCTTTGATACATCGAGTTATAAATAAAAATTAACATTTACACTAACCAAAATTATTCATTAATACCTTTTCATTTACAGTAATATTATACTTACCAGAAACCTGTAGTAGCCATGGAGCCATAAAAATATTTGTCTGCATAAGATCACTCACGGACCGTTCTAAGGCTTCTAATATATATTTTCCTTGTAATTCGAAACTTTCCACGGGGTCAAAATATGGAAATAATTCTACAACCTCACCCTCAGTCATAGCTGAAACACAACAAGTAAAGTATATATTTCTCTAATGCAATCAAATATACAATTTCAATTTCTACAAAACTTTATGACGAATATAAGTTTCTCGTGTAATATTCTAAAGGATCCTTTCGAACATAAGCTTACGCAGAAACATTGAGTTAATGAAAGGTTTGCTAATTACGCGGTTCAAAATCATAATTATATTTTCATGATATTATTTCCAGTGTGAGTTAAGTTTATAATAATTTGTCTAACTTCACGTTGATTGATTTTCTTTAAAGTTTTATAATGATGAATACGTTCAAAATTCGAATTTAAATTTGGTAAAAAAATTGAAAACAGACACGAGGCTTACGCCCATAATTTAATTTTCTGAGTCCTTTATTCAAATGTAGATAGACATGATGTGCTACAAATATGATTTTCTAGGTACCTAATGTATTTTGTCATATTATATATGTATTATACATCTTATGGAAACGACAGAAGGTGATAATATCAATTATTTACCTACAGAGTGTTAAGCGTTGGCTACTAAATGAAGGCGCTTCTTTCGTTCGTAATTCTGTGGGCAAAAACTGATTAACATTGATACAACATCAATCACAACGACTTACCCCCGGCTGGTACAGCTGCTCGCATATTGCTTCGCTGAATCAGCGCTATGAAGTGATACGGACTTTCCACGTTAGTTTTACCCTGAAATCATTTAAACAATATAATATTAATAATACTGACACACTTTTTACACAAATTATCTTGCCCCAAATTAGGCATATATAGCCTATGTTATACACTTACTTAAACATATATAAATACATATAAACGTCCATGACTCGGAAACAAACATTCATATTCATCATACAAATGTTTGCACCTACCGGGATTCGAACCCGGGACCCCTAGCTTAGTAGGTAGGATCGCTAACCACTCGGCTATATATGTCGCCGTAATAATCTGTAATAGAATAATTATTAAAAATATTATTTGCCATACTTTCATTCTCAAGAAATAATAATAATGTCTCACAAAAATTTTTTTTTCGCCTGCATATATCATGATGGTTATAGACAGTCACTGATAGTGAAACTTAGAGCCACTATAACCAACTTTGCAAATCCTGTGCTGCACTGCATAACAGTACAAATAGTAGTTTGTCTTGTGTGATTGAAAGTGATTTCTGGGACTCTTTTATTAAAATGAGCTCATACAGACAGTAGAGTTATATGAAACAGACATAATATGGAGTGCAGGTCCGGCCACATTATATGGAATATTGCTGTCATCTCTGGAGGTGACTACTCGCAAAATCGACAACGATACATTCGGATCTATACGATAATACTCCGAATATATCGTACCTACCCAACAATAACAAATGTTCGAATTCCTTATCGTTTATCGTAACCATCGACTAATATGTTTTTTTACGATGTTAGAGTGAATTAATTATATGCAAACCTTGAAAAACTAAATATTTTCTGTGCTATGTCGCTGTTAAGTGTCAAAAGTCAAAACATTGCTTAGACGTTTCTAAGGCGCGTTAATTCAATTTGTTTTGGATTGAAGGAAGTTGTAATGTAATTTACAGCATCACAGATCTGTAACAACAATTATTTTAAGTTGCACTATTTTTTGTGGACAAGATTACTTATTATAGTTAGTAAAAATCAACTTGAAATTTCTACATTCAAAGAATGGTAAGATTTCCTGATAAAAGGCATAAAAAAGGCATAAAAGGCATTTATTTTCTCAAAATTGATTCCTTTAGAATTCTTTTTGATGTCATTTCTAATAACTACTAGACACTACTACCGCTTCGGAAACAAATGGCGCTCTGAGAGAGAAGAAGCGGCGCAAGAAACTCTCCCAGCATTCTTTTTTTGCGCTCTTTTCACTAAAAATATACAATATTGTACAGTCATTTTTATCGCTATAAAATAATCGTAGTACTATCGTATTCCGTGCAAAATCCTTGTTATATTACACACGTACACAAGTTCTTTAAAATAAAATTATTTAAACGCGGTATATCGACAGTTAAATTATTGTAAGTTGTATATGAATGGATAAAGTCTGGATCGAATAAATGTTTTGATTAAAACGTGAACAGTTTAATAGTTTAAATAAGTGAATTTAAAGTAAGTTAACTAAGTTTTTAAGAGAATAATTATTCTGAAAGTGACGGTGAGGTATAAAAAAGTGCTAACAATTGCATTCCACTATAGTGCTTATTTCTTTGAGGATTGCGGCGATAAAGGCATATGACACACGGCCGTATATGGTTTTATACTGGATGAGCAAACTGTAAGCGATGTAAAAATTCTAATAATATTTTAACAAATATTAATAAGAGTTACATCTGAGACATACACTTATTGAACTAAGTGGTTGATGAATCTTTTTGTACAAGTTACCTACTTACCTAGCATATAAAGTTCCATAATGCCTTTATGCACAAAATGTTCAGTAACTATTCTTGTTACACAAAAACGTTTGAAGTGTACAAAATGCAATAACCAATACCATTCTGAATGTGTTGGTTATAATAATAATGATACAAAGTCACGATCACAGTGGATATGTTCTAGTTGCTCCCCAAACACTAAACAATGTAATTTAAATAGCACTTCCACAGTGTCTATTGAAACGCAAGCAACCAATTCTACTATATCGTCAAGTGTTATAAGTAAAATTGAGAATAAGATTATCGACGTAATTACGAAGGAATTACCGAGTATTATTCGGGAGGTTCTGGTTTCGGAGTTGGAACCAATTAAACAGCAGTTACAACAACTAAAGGATTCCACCGCAGTTCTTAATAATCAATACGAAGAATTATTAGAAGTTGTCAATTCCAAAACCACGGAAATATCATCTCTCCGCTTTGAAAAAGACACCCTATGTGATACCGTAAGCGAGTTAAAATCTCGAATTGGGCTTATGGAGCAAATTGCACGACAGAGCAATATAGAAATTATTGGAATCCCGGAACATAGAAACGAAAATACAAAGAAAATTGTCGAACAACTCTGTAGCGTAGTTGGGTTTAACCTTTCATCGTCAAAGAATATTTTATTGGCTACGAGAGTTGCTAAGTATAATCGTGAATCAAATAAGCCAAGAGCCCTTATATGTCAGCTTCCTAACAAATTAATGCGCGACAATTTACTTGCAGCTGTTATATTATATAACAAGACACACAAAGACACTAAACTCTCCTCAACGCTATTGGGCATTGCTGGTCCCCAAGTGCCAATATTTGTGAACGAACACTTGACGCGAGCCAACAAATCCTTGCACGCTGATGCCCGAAAGAAAGCCAAAGAAAACGGTTATAAATTTGTTTGGGTAAGAAACAGTAAAATATTTATCCGTAAAGACGAAAATTCTCCCTCCAAGACTATTTTGAGCCCGGAACAACTGGAAAAGTTATTTAAATAATTTTCTTATTTATTTTAGAATTCTTGTTTATATTGTTTTCTCACCGTTCTGTTTAGATTTTAATTTAATTTAATTTATATGTCTATTAATTTAAATGTTTTTAATAATGCAACATTAGATATATACTACCAAAATATAAGGGGAATGAGAACTAAGTTGGAGGAGATTAATAAAAACGTATTATTACATAATTATATGATAATTATACTAACTGAGACCTGGCTCAATAGCAATATTTATGATGGAGAAATATTTGACGATCGCTATGAGATTTATAGACGTGATAGGCAGTCTAATTCTTCATATAGTAATAGGGATGGTGGCGGTGTTCTCATTGCCGTACATAAATGTATTAAATGACCTCTTTTGAAAGTATTGCTGAAGACTTATGGGTAGAATTAGAGATTAAAATTGCTAATGGGTTTGACAAATTAAGCTTATGCGCCGTATATATGTCTCCTCCTATTGATAAAACAGTTCTTCAGGCCTTTTTCTCGAAATCATCTATTGCTGTAAATGAATCTAAGAAACATTTGATAATTGGGGATTTTAATATGAGTTTTATAAAATGGACCAGAGAGGATGATAATAAATTTCTGGAACCCATTAATTTTCAAACTCCAATAGGTACCTCTTTGATTGACCACATGGCTTTTTGTAATAGTAAACAATTTAATTCTGTGTTAAATAAAAATAGTAGAGTTTTAGATTTGGTGCTGTCAGACATAAAGAGTGTGACGGTAGTGGAGACATTAGATGCTATCTCAAGTACGGATTATCATCATCCACCATTAAATGTATCGTTAGACCTGCTTCAAATGAGTAATTTAAAAGAAAAAAATAATGTCCGTGAAAATTCTCTCAATTTCTTCAAGGGTGCATATGAATTAATAAAAAGTGAAATTTCATCGATAAACTGGTTGTCAGAATTAAGTAGCTGTATGGATATAGATGCTATGGTAACGAAATTTTATTCCATTTTACATAAATTTATAAAACTACATGTTCCTAAACAATTCAAACGAAATTATAAATACCCTCCCTGGTTCACACATAACCTTATTCAAGTGTTGAATGAGAAAGAAAAGATACGAAAACGCTACAAAAAATATATGAATGAAATGGATAAACTACAATATAACTTATTAAAAGAAAGATCTCGTGTGCTTATAAATAGTGCTTATGAAAAATATATAAAAAAAATAGAAGATAATATAAAAGTAAACCCAAAAATGTTCTGGTCTTACATAAAATCTAAAAGAGGTAATACAAGTGTAATTCCATCTTTAATGAAATTAAACGATAGTTCATCGAACGATGGCACTGAGATTGCTAACTTTTTTGCTGAGTTCTTTTCATCTATATATAATAACACATCAAAAATTGTATCACCACAAAAGGATAGACACACTACATCAAAATTTAATAAAAATAGTACAAATCACCTACAGGTAAGCGAAACAGAAGTTAAAAATAAGTTAATGTCTCTTGTCATTAATAAAAGTGCGGGAACTGATGGTATACCTCCCGTATTCTATAAAAATTGTGCTGCGGAATTATCGATACCTTTATCAATAATATATAATAAATCTCTGAGGGATGGTATATTTCCAAGTGAATGGAAAAAAGGGAAGGTGGTGCCTATATTCAAGAAGGGTAATAAATCGGATATTAAAAATTATAGACCAATTACTGTACTAAGTACTCCTGCCAAAATATTTGAATCTTTTGTCTGTTCCCAAATCTCATGGGAAACTAAACATTTAATAAGTGAAAAACAACATGGTTTCGTTAAAAAACGATCAACCCTTACAAATTTGATGTGTTTTACTGATTCTGCTATAACTGAAATGAGCAATGATAAGGAGGTTGACGCTGTGTATACAGATTTTAGTAAGGCGTTTGACAAAGTCGACCACACCCTGCTAATAAAGAAGCTAAGAGATGCATACTGCTTCTCAGAAAGTGTATTGGTATGGTTAGAATCATATTTAGCTCATCGACCACAAGTAGTTAAAATAAGTGGGTATCAATCTAGAGAATTTCAACAAACATCTGGTGTTCCTCAAGGCTCTAATTTGGGACCATTATTGTTTACACTGTTTATAAACGATATTTCCAAAAGTATTCAAGAATCAAATTACGAGTTATATGCAGATGACTTAAAAATATATCGTACAGTTACTTGTTCAGAGGATCAAACGAAACTACAGAATGATATCCATCGTGTAATGTTATGGTGTAAAAATAATTTGATGGAACTCAATGCGTCCAAATGTCATTTTATAAAATTTTCTAGGAAACGAAAGAAATTGGAGAGTAAATATCATATTGATGGCATACAAATAAATCAAATAAACCATATCAATGATTTGGGTGTCATTTTAGACGAGGAGTTGAGATTTGATAAACATATTGACAAAATAGCTCACAAAAGTTTTAAAATGCTTGGGTTTTTCTTACGTAACACCAAGGCTTTTACATCAATTCCTACGCTTAAAATACTATACTATTCCCTTGTAAGATCTCAGGTTGAATACAATTCGGTAGTTTGGTGCCCCTATTACAAAACGTACATCACTAGGATTGAGTCAGTTCAAAAGAAATTTATATCCAAATTGAGTTATGTCACTAATAATTACACTATTATAAGTTACAAAGACAAATTAAAATTTTTCAATATGAAAACCTTAGAATTGCGAAGAAATGCGTCACAAATTCTTTTCTTATATAAATTATTAAATAATCAATTAGACTGTCCATTACTTCTATCTAAGATTGGATTATGTGTACCACCTTATCCTTGTCGTATTAGTACATATCTGCCAGTACATGTACGATTTTTCAGAAACAATTATGGCTCAAATTCACCTATCCAACTTATCTCAAAATTATATAACAGTAAATTCCATAGTAATAGTAGTATAGATATAAATTTTAATACATTTGGAATTTTAAAAAATACGCTTTTGAACCCTTATAATTTGGATGTATAAAATTATAGTTTTTAGTAATAGTAAACACATATTGTAGTAGTATTACTTAACTTACAATAATAAATGAAGGCAACGCTGTGCATACCTATAAGTTAGATATACAAATATAAATATAAGAAATTTTATATTATAAGTAGTCATAATATTAATTGTGTGTCTAGTTGGTAAGCCTTTTCTAATAAATAAATAAATAAATAAATAAATAAATAAATAAATAAATAATCACAATCTAGTCCCAGGCTGTCCGATCATTTAGATATTCAGTAATGGAGTAATAGAATTTACGACAGAGCCATTTTTTTTATAAAACATTTAAATTTATTTATAGATAATGCCTGAACAGCGGCTGGGCCTTTATTATAGAAGTGTATACATTTACCCTTTAAAGCTATTATGTATTTTATGAAGCCTACTAGAATTATTTACAAGCAATTCCTTATTTCTCGTGTTATAATAATGAAAATGTTGAAATACGTTTCTATAGAAATTAGCACAGTATCTCATAAGCTCATCATAGCCATAGCTACACTTTACATAGGGTATGTTCCGATATGCACTGCGAGCACTGCACAATGCTATCACTGTAGAAAAATTCGTTCCGTTATGAACTGCGAGTATACTGCCGCAGTACTCTAGGGAAAAATATGACGTCATAAATCGCCGCCATATTCTACTGTGAGCACTGGCGTTTTCGAGGTAAGATACTCGCAGTACTTTGATCACGTGATCAATTAAAACCACTCGAGTGCCTAATGTTTTATAAATAATACCTACAGTTTATCCCAAATATTTTTAATTTAACAGTTCTTCAACAACAGTTTTTTTTGAATGAACTAGAAAACTTTAATACACTCATTTGAATGCGGCGGACAGTATACGGGTGTGTGTTCCGTTTTAAATAGCATCGAGAGCCTAGAAGGTGTCGTTGAGAATATCGTAATGGTGACGTTAGATTATTTGTCAAATTTGAATATTTGTCACTGACATTTACAACTAAGAGCCTTACTCTTAGAACTGATAATATCGAATAATGTTTCGTTCGTTCAATCATTGTTTCGACATTGGATACGATATTACTAAGAGTAGGATATCGAATATCGATTTTAGGAGTATGTCCCCTGGCCTGGCGCACCTCAGCTCCATCCATTTGACCGTGTGCAACACAGAGCAACTCGAATTGTCGAAGACCCAGTGCTCTGTGAACGGCTGGATCACTTGGCGTTGCGTAAAGACGTCGCTTCATAGTGTGTCTTCTACCGCATTTATCACAGGCAGTGTTGCGAAGAGCTGTTTCACTGATTCCTGCCTCCGAATTCCACCTTCGTACGACACGCCACAAGTTAGGATATCATCCCCACCATCTGGATGTGTGGCGGTCCTCCACAGTGCGGTTTACTTTCTTCCACTTACTACAAAGCTGTGCAATGAGCTTCTTTGCACGGTGTTTCCTTGATGGTACGACATGGGTACCTTCAAAAAAAGCGCGTACACCTTAAAGGCTCGTATGATTCCTCTAGTGTTGCAAGAGAATATGGGCGGTGGTGATCACTTCGTTCACTTCACTCGTTTGTCCTCCTTTTCCATAAAATAATAATAATAATAATAGCTGTAACAGAGCACATTGATACTAACGTAGTGTCTGAGAACATCGGCCAAGAAATTCCCCATCAGACATTCTCCGTACAGACAGTCTTTGTGGTTCATTGGTGTCGTGATATACCCAATAGGTTTAGCTGCTGCAGCGTGGACCCTTCGAACAAATGGTGCCATCTTCTTCTTAACAGACAGATCTGCAATCATTTACTCGTAAGTAACTATAGTCTATAGACCTTATAAGGCACGAAATTTTGGACTAAATAAATGTCTAGCAAATAATTAATGTTATAATTCAATTATTTGATAACATGTATTTCTATCCACTTCAGGCAAATTGTCCTTAATTAAACATACATAAATATATATTTTAATTGTAGTTGACTCAGAAAGTAACATTAATATTTACATAAGTTTCTACTTACCGGTATTTGGTATTACAGTAGTCAGGGTAACTAAACCCTAGGCTATACGAGTCAGAAAATATCAGACAATAATAACTGACCTTCAGGAATGGACTGGTCCAACAGGATCTCGCCTCCCTGCCACAATTGAACATCTCCCTCATCGTCGAAGTACAGCGACAGGTTTCCAAGAACTTTAGTAAAGGCATCCGCTTGTACAACTATAACCTTAAAAAATTGTCGCTATAGTAAAGCTTCTTGTACATATGGGTGCAAATCGCCACCTACCGTCAATTGTTTGCAACTATTGATATTTATGTTTTTAGTTTATCGTTAAAATGAATATATTATTATAGATATATCTGAAATATATAAGATTTAAATACAAATAGCTATTTGTAAACATAAAACTGTATTAAGGTCTAACTAATTTAATAGACACTGTTTTGACTGTTTGAATTGTTTGAAGATGTTTGATGTTTCATTTATTGTTAAAATATTTAATTGAATGTGTAAATGTTCAAATTAATTTGTATTAGAATTAATATCGTTATTCTGTATCAAACTTTATTATTTTATGCAATAAGTCTTTCTTAACTGTATTTCGAAACCTGCTTGCAGCGCCATTTTCTTACTTCGTAATGTTTGTTCAAATTAAATGAACAAACTATTATATAAATCATGTGAAGTTATATAAATTCACTAAAACATTTATTGAGCTGTATTTAGGAATTACTTTACAATACCTAATTTCATTTGTGTTTTAAAAGAAGTTGTATCTACTCTGTTTCATCTATTGTACGGAAGCTATAAAAGCGGTTGTTTTATGTAAAGACTGTTCATATCTATACTACCAGTTGTACTTCAATAAACTGAGAAATTCTTAGTGTTGTAATTCTTCATGATGGACAATTCAAGGAAACCCTGGCTTAACGCCGACATACACGACGCCGGAGACGCACCGGCACCGAACTGGATGTCCGAGTATACAAATAAATATCACACACGCACCGCATTATCTACATAATATATGCAGCGCCGGGTGAACATGTGTGGCTTTATTCAATTAAATCAGTGTATTTCAAAATTAGAAAAAAAAATGGAATATACAATAGGTACTAATTATTTGTAAATGTTATCATAATAAGTATAATAAATATGAATATTAAAATTATTAGCAGTATTATTTTAAGTTTATTTGCAATGTTTCACTGAATTATATTTTTTGACGTCTAGTAAGTCATTAAAAAAACTTATTTTAAAATAAAACATGAATCTTAATACTGGGCATTAATGCGGTTCCGATGCGGCTCAAGGGAGCCTAAGGCCTAGATACCTATAGTTATTTACACCGTTATTTTAAAGTTACAAGAAATGTACAAAAGTTATCCAACAAATATTGCAAATCATTGATCAATTTCAATAATTGCCACTGTGTGCGCTCGTTAAAATCACAATCTTATAAATCGTAAGGTAAACTTAAACCTCGTGCCGGCCTATTCCTGCTCCGTGCAACTTACATTAATGAAACAGCACGTATTTGAACTTATAAAAATTGTTAGTGGGTATAATTTCCATCATTATTAAGCTTGCTCCTGTACTATAAAGATTCAATTCGGATTTCACCAACACTCACTAAACGCAGTTATTACCTAATCGCGTTTAAATGCTGACCGCCGAATTTTGGACGTTCAACATGTTTGATTGTGTTCAACAGCTGTCAATGTCGCGTTATCGTAATGGAAACATTGACATAACAAGGATTTTTCATAAGTGCTAATATGTAAATTGTGATATTTTAGTAAATAATTTAATTTTTTTGTGTTATTAAATAAAGATAAAAAAATATATATGGGGTCCCTTTATGTGGGTACTTTCAATCACTTAGTAGATGTTATTTTTGTTATTATTTTTAATTTATGTTCAATTATTAATTTATATAGCATATTATATGTTTTGTTTTTGTCTGTAACTAGAATAGTATTATCTCAGTAAGTGAATTTTGTCATTCTTTTTGAGATAAATAAAGTTTCTGAAACCTGTAACAATTATGATGCTGTTCATACTTATCGATAATAGTTTTGACAGGTGTTTGATATATTCTATTGTAAATGACATGTAAAAAGGTCTTATTAGTGAAATCGATTTGTGTTTAATCTAGATTAAGAATTTCATTTGAACTCGTTTACGTAAAACCGAGTTTTATCTAACTTTAACTTAATGAAATTATTATTTTATGACTGTATTTATGTATCGGGCATTGGAAAAAAAAATGTTTTTAAAAGCAATTTTACAATAAATTAACCTAAATACATATAAAATCATCCATGACTCGGATAGAAACATTAATATTCTTTATTTAAATGCTTGTAAACCTACCGGGATTCGAACCTAAGACCTCTAAACCTATAACGTTAGTTAGGTTCATTAACCCCTAAATAGATACGTTGATAAGCTTGCTCATAATGAAAGTTGAACACTTTAATTAAATGAGAACAGAAAGTGCATTGAGGTAACTTTGTGAAAACTGATTAAGCTACTTATTGTGCTTGTCAAGTTATGTGATGAAGTTTTAATTAATGAGGATCACATTCATAAAAACTAAACCAGTATTTAATTTATGTCCAGAGATTTTATAGGAGTTCGAATGAAATATGAAGTTTTCATTTTACTCCGTACATGGTACTAACAATAAATTAATTGGATTCATAGTTGCGTGGTGAATTTCGAGTTTCTTTCCACTTGTTCTCATTACTTTGATATTTATAGCAACTGTACCCAATTAGTAAATAATTTTTGCTACGATTTATTGAAAATATAACGTTTTTGTAACAATACCATGTGTATTAAAGTTAAGGAAAAAACGTGTACACCAGTTCGGCAATTGATAAAAGATAATCAAATCAACACATAATTATACATTTAAGCATTTGCATAATATACTACGCGCCTACGATACATGTTTTTTTTTAATGAAGCTGCAAAGCCAACCTTCTGGACTCAACACCGGATATACAACAGCTCAATAGTAGTAATTTTCATTTGAACCCTAAAACAAAATTAAATTTGTATGTAATTGAAAAGCGAAGAACAAGAGGTCGAGCGCCGAATTGACTTGAGTCGGAAATAGTCCAGAACTTTTTCTGGTCCTTGAAGGAAATCCTAAAAGGAGAATTTTCCTTACACCTAAAGAAAACCGTCTTAGATAGCTGTGTTCTACCTACTCTCACATACGGATGCCAAACGTGGAAAATTACAACTAGTGTCATGCCTTTCTGGAAAAAAAATGTCAATCGGTCAGTGGTGGGCAGCGCAGTGCCCTGATCCAACGTATTCGTGATCTTGACCAAATCGTTGGTCCATCTTGTGAGGGGCCTACCAATACTTCATCTCCCGGTACCTAGTCACCATTTGAGGGCTTTCCTGCCCCACTGGCCATCTGTCCGTCGAACTATATACCCTGCCCACTGCCTATTCAGTTTCGCAATCATTTGGGCTATAGTGACTTTGGTTCTCCTACAGATCTCCTCATTTCTGATTTCATCTCGAAGGGAATCTCTGAGCATAGCCCTCTCCATGGTCCTATGTGATACCATGAGCTTTCTCATATGGCCTCTGAGGTAATGACCATAATATTTTGTTTGAAATCGGTTAAAAATGTAACCTACCTCATGATTAGTGCTACTGGTGGCAACCCTGGTGAGGTAAGGGAAGGGTTCAGTCTTGTCCCTGTGTGAGTGTCCGCCGACAATGACGTCAATGTAGCGTCCGTATTCTCGTGCTATTTCACTTAAACCAATTCATTTTGAATTAAACAATTGATATTATTTTTTCATTGATCCCTCAAAAATTGCAAGAGTTCATAGTGTCATTGGGGAACTAATATAAAATATAATATATAAATAATATAAATACCAGGCTCCTTTGCACAGGACGCCAACTAGATTATGGGTAACACAACGGCGCCTATTTCTGCCGTGAAACAGTTGTGTTAGCATTAGCTAGTGAAATTACTGGGCAAATGAATCGAGACATCTTATGTCTCAAGGTGACGAGCGCAGTTGCAGTGACGCTCAGAATTCTTGGGTATTTCAAGAATCCTGAGTGGCACTGCATTGAAATGGGCAGGGCGTATCAATTACCATCAGCTGAACGTCCTGCTCGTCTCAACCCTTATTTTCATAAAAAAATCGTTAATCAATTCCTAATACGTAAGTATCAATCCCTACTATGTGGTTCCTATTACTGATTATACGAAAATTGAAAAATTCCTGAAAAATATCAATTACTGTTCTTATATACGTTCGTACTTCGTACAATTTACAATTTTATTAATAATTCGCTGGTAAACTATCGTCCTCACCCCAATCCGGGTCCCGTGCTACGCCCTACGCGCCCTTCCTGCTACGGGTAGGATTCCTTTATTAATATACTTTCATTTAAAAATGGCACACAGTACTTTTATGTTCTTGTAAATTATATTATATCCATAATTTTCAATTAATTTATAATATCTAAAAATTCTGTAATTTACTAATGTTTTACCGAAGTCTTTAATATTCTACATTGCCCCACCTTTTTTGGAATCATAAACTTAATCGAGGTTAATGCGTGATAATAAACGGTTTAAATTTATCAGAGTAATATTTTTTGCAATTTTGGAATTAATCTAATGAAGAATTAAAAATCACGCCGCCCATGGACATCCGGAATACCAGAGATCAAGAGACGCTTACTCCGTTTAAGAAAGTAGAAAAATGAGAGTGTGGCTGCTCACAAAAAGTTTCGAACCATTGAACAAGATAAAGAACTCATTATGTACTTTTATTGAAACAAATATTGTAATAAAAATTCTTTAGGCACGACTTGAGACTAGATTATTTTTCGGACGGAAATAACATCCTCTAGTTAGTTGACGAAGTTTCGCTGTTTACTAACAAACTATAAAATGCTGTGAATATATCTGATACATTATAATAGTTATTTATGCAACTGTTGTGTAATAAGGGTCGTGTCACTCATGTGATACTATTATCACAAAATAATAATAAAATAAGATAAAGCCACATTCGTGTTTTAATACCTAATTATCAACAGTTGCATACAAGACTTTATCTACACCCAGAATATGAATCATTTAAAAGATTCTGAAACAGTTAGCTTACCGCTAACATTAAAACAGTCAGTCCTAGTAGTAACATTATATCATCCATTACTGATTTTATACAAATAAACTAAGTGTTAATGAAATACTTAATTATCTATTTTAGTAGTAATTTACATTTTGTATTGTGCAATTATTAAAATTCACTTGAATATTATGTTCTTTTGCAGCGTTTAAAATATCCGGCGGTGTGCTGTCAAAACTTCAATCGCTAATTTTTTTCAAGAAAAATGGCGGGGTTTCGAATAACCTCCTTTTTTTTACGGCGCGCCAGGTTCTGGTAGTGTGGAACGCGAAAAAACGAAAATGTTTTTTTTTTTTAATTCATACAGATACCACGCATCGAGCAATAAGAATGTGGCTGCTTGTTGATACTCTTTGCACATAAAGGGATCGAAAAAAAAATCAAGGAGTGTTGTTATGAAATTCAGTACAACATTACAACACTCGTTTGGATGATTTAATGGTTATTACGACATTGGGTGTTTTAATGTTGGTAATAAGCTAACTGTATCAGAATCTTTAATAGAGGATTTAAAGCATGGGTGTAGATAAATACTTAAATACTTTTAAGCATATATTTATATAAGCTATATTGACATGAGCTGCAATAACCATCAATTGTTTACAATTGATAAACTAGTGGGTGAAAAGTATTTCAAAAGTGAATCTAGTAATACCGAACATTATTTAAATTGTAAAAAAAAAATATTTATCAAGTAATTAAAACTTTCCAGGAACACTTTACTCTTTCATCAATAAAACTAAAACTATTGTCATATTGTCAATATGAGTAATCTATAATGGCCTTAAGAATTATGTTTTATATTATTGTTTAATATCGTGTACTGTAACGCTGTTGATTACCAATAAGTAAATAAATAGAGTCAAGAACGTCATGATTTGAATTTACAAAACGCGATTATTTTTTACGTAGCAGAGAGTGTGTCTTGTTATTTTTCTATATCTATATATTATATAGATCGAAAATAATCTTTGTTTGAGGCTCATATACGCCTAAACCACCGATCGGTGGTAGTTTCATGTCGATACTAGTGTATTCAATTCATACCGCAACTTGTTATGTTATTATGAAGCTAGTTTTGGTACATTTAGTGATTTAGATTAGGTAGCACCCCAGGGTAACAGATTAGGTAAAATATTTTGTTAAAAACGCCTAATCAATAGGCGTCCTACCATGGTCACGTGAAATATGGAAGTAGATAAGTATTTTCTTAATAATTATAAATAATATCATTATGGAGTAGTATGTACAACTATTAAAAAACCATAATTGGTAACTCACACGTCCATAGAGTATCCACAATGAGAGAGAAGAATAATTATATCGATTCCCTGATCGTTCAAAAGTTTTGACTCGCGGTAAGCAGCCTCCCGAGGATCTTTAAATATTACTCTACCAGTTGGAGCCAGTACCTGGACAGAAATAGATAATAGATCAATACATTTGAATTTCTACTTCTTTTGGCACGTTGGAGAAAATTATCAAAGTGATTGTTTACGATGCTCGCGCACACAAAATTATCTTGACGTTAGTTGGTCAACAACACATTTGTATCATAATTCAGCTACCACAAAACTCGTTTGCAATAATCGAGCGATGAAAGTTGTAGCGTGACACTGTTGCCATCAATATTATTATGGGACTTAAAAATTTTTTAGAGTTAGAATTTAGACATGCTGTAACAATTTCTACTAAAAAATTGCAGTTCTACAGAAGGGAATTATGAGTCTATTTGGATACCTTGTGTTTAAAACCTTCTGACTTTTTTTTTGTATAGAAATCAGACATATGTTTTTGAACAAATAAGCTTATCTCATAAATGTACAGGCATGGCAGCGATAGAATTTTCAATTTTTTTTAAAGAGGTCGACAAGAATCTAGGGGGCCGGCTCCACAAACCGCCCTGATACACTTCCTCTGTCCAATAAATAAATGCGCTATGCTCACTGAGTTGCCCCATATTACCAATCCATATCGTAAAGCTAAAACCACGAATTCATGATATGCCATTAGCGCTGTTTTTTCAACTATTGTTTTTGATACGCGTCTGAGGACAAATAAATGTTGGTTAATTTTCTTGCTAATTTTGTCAACATGTGACTTGAAGGAAGAGTGGCTGTCTAATGTAATACTAAGAAAATTGACAAGTTGTGCTTCTTTAATATTCTCGCTATGATAATTAACATTAATATCTTTTCCTTTCCCATTCTTGCCATTCGATTGTGTCCTTTATTGTTTTATTAATTTCTATATCATATGTCAATTCATTGTCACATTAATTACAATAGAGATGTCATCAGCAAAAAGTGTACAGTTATAAGTAGTAATGCTAAGTAAGTCGTTTATGTAGAATATGAATAGATTGGACCCAGTACACTTCCTTTCGTTTTTAGTCTAAGTTCCGATCGATAAGGTATTTATTTATATATTAAAGCCTATTACAATATTAAAACTATTACTAATTTATTTCCAATTTTTTTTTTACATATCATCCCACTGCTGGGCAAACGCCTCTCCCTTCTTTTTCCATTGTTCCTTATTCTATGTTGTGCGTGACCACATCACTCCTTCGTAATTTACTAGGTCGTCTCTCCATCTAGTACCAGGTCTACCTCTTCTTCTTTTGGCGTCTATTGGGTACCAGTTTGTTGCTATATTGCTCCATCTTTCGTACTGGCCCTTGATATATGGCCTGCCCAATTCCATTTTGCAGTTTTTGCGATTCGTATTATGTCTTTAAGTTTACTTTTTTCTTTGCGTTACTTTTAGTCTCTTCGCTTGGTGTTTATTGAGCGCCCAGGTTTGGCAGCCATATGTTAGCGAGGGAGCGATACAGCTGTTAAATCTTTTTGATTTTAATCTGAAAGGAACGTCTTTGTTTTTTAGTATGTGTTTCAGTGCCCAAAATTATTCCATCCTAGTTGTATCCTCTTTTCTATCTCTATGTCTTGCCAACCCTTAAATGTTACTGTTTGACCGAGGTATGTGTATTTATTTACTTCTTCTTATGTATAATCATCTATCTTTAAATTCATATGTTCTTCCACGTTATTCATTACTTTGGTTTTTTCCATGTTCATTATGAGTCCAACTTTCTTGCTTTTTTCTTTTAGATCTTCTAACATTGTCTGTAAGTCTTTAGGTGTTTTTGAGAAAATAACTATGTCATCTAAATCTAATCTAAATCTTAGATTGGTAAGGTTTTACTTCATGTTTATTATTTAATTTTTAAGCCAGATATTGAGCGCATTTATCTAATAGTTTTTTTATGACAAACACTGTCAAAAGCTTTGCTCATATCAAAAAATACCGACGTTACAGGAATTTTTTTGTCCATGCATTCTGATATTTCCTTTATTAGCGAAAAACACGCTAAAGTTGTTGATTTTCCTGTTCATAAATCATTTTGTTCCTTCAAAATCATATTATGTTTTGATAGAAAAGATGTTAATCGCTTTTGCAGTATCTTTTCGATTTTTTTTGAAATAATAGGAATTTGTGTGATTGGTCGATAGTTGGTAATGTCCTTTTTGTCTCCTGCTTTGAATAGAGGTGTTACTATTGACATTTATAAATTTGATGGGAACTTACCTGCTTCAAAAGATAGATTTATTAAGTAGGCAAGGACTGGAGCTAGTTCCTTTGCACATTCCTTTATTACTTTTGTTGCTATTTCATCACAGCCCGTGGAATTTGAATTATTAGGTGACTTGATAAAGGTTATTATCTCCATTTCATCAGTTGGCATTAAATTTTGCAAACATAACTACAAAAGCAGTACCTGCATAACTTTTAGTTTTGTATTTAGCTACAGTCCTCTTATTTCTTTATAACTGCTAAGCAATAATGACTTATATTTAATATTGGTTTACTAAAAAATCATCACCTCCGTAACTGTAGTAGTAACTCCGACAATACCAATCTTGCGTCCATTCCTCTCCACAATCACATAGGGCTTGTACAAGCCTTGGAGAGAAGGTTCGTAAGTGCTGTCCAGGTTAGCTGCTACTGTTGGTGCTCTTAGTGATGCAAGGTAAGGCACCAAGCCTTGGACATCATCATCGAACTCGTGGTTACCAATCGCCTAAAATGGAAAATAATTGATGCAAAAATTTCTTGTAGAAAGAAATCCTAAAAGCTACTTTTTTTTTCTTCTTCGAGAAAAATGACGCAGGAGTAAATGTGGATCGCTTGGCAATGTCTCTTGCAACGCCCATCTTCCGTTCTTTGAATCCCTGAGTCACCTCTTACAACACCCACGGGAGGAGATGTGGTGGTGCCCTTCTGGTGCAACACCACACGCAAGTGTTGGTAGGCCCCCCACAAGATGGACTGCCGATCTGGTCAAGATCGCCGGAATATGTTGGATGAGGGCAGCGTAGGATCGATTGTCGTGGCGATCTTTGGGGGAGAACCTTTGTTCAGCAGTTTTTGTTGGACGTCTTCCAGCTCATGATGATGAGAACAAACTTCAAACACTGCGGTCCTTGAGCTATTTTTATTGGATGAAAAGATCCAGATGGTGAGAAAGATATTGATGTTTTTGCATGTGGTACGATAAAATAATCACATGGCACGAATCAGCTATGCAATTCTCTAACGTAACCATTCGTCGTTGTTCTCTAGAGCGAGTAAGGGTTTGACTAAACTTCTAATGGGTAAAAAAACGGTTTATTTTTCCAAGGCAATTAAATTAAAACTATTAAGTTAGTAAAATATATTCTTCACACAAAAATGGTTTAATAAATAACATACTCGCAGTTTTACTCATAGGAAAATTAATCTAAATAATCATTTTCTTTAATTATTTTTGATAAATGATGTAGAATGTCACCATTATATCTACACTAAGTTTAGTGAAGACTTTTTTGTAACATTTATGGTGTCGGTCTTTTTTAATAAAAAAATAAGATAATAGAAACAATAAAAAAAATATAAAGGTTTCCCGGAGGTTCTACATCTAACCTTTACGTCTAACTTACTTCTTGATGTATTTTTTTTACCCATCAACCTAACGGGGGTTCTTCTTGTTATGTTCTCGATATTGAAAAATAATTATTTTATTGTATTTTGTTTTGAGCCGATGGTCTTATTACCAATGCTCTAAATAAATATAACGGCGATTCTGCGCCCTTATCAGAATTATCCATTCTACGACGGTAATCGGGCGAGGTTATTTAAGAAATAAACGTCAATAGTTACGTATAATCAAATCATAATTGGTCTTCCATAATTCAAATCACTTTACAATCGTATTTCAAGCGGATTAAATCAGATAACAAAATATGGCTAGACGATCCGTCGTTAACGTACGGTCGGGCCGCTGCTCGTTCAAAAAGTGACCAGCAACATGGCCGCCCAACTAACCCACGGCGTTCCGGCAGAGCGACAGGTACCTCTCACTCCCGCACGTCAAACTGTTTTCCTTGAAAGATTAAGGCGCCATAGTTTCGCTGCCAGACGTCAGTGACAGGTACCTCTCGCTCTTGCCCATCAAGGTTTCTCTTTCTATCGAAGAACTAAGGCGCTACAGTTGCGCCGTCAAATAAAACTAAAACCAAAACATTTGTTGTTTAA
Organism: Leptidea sinapis; assembly: GCF_905404315.1. NCBI lineage: Eukaryota > Metazoa > Arthropoda > Insecta > Lepidoptera > Pieridae > Leptidea > Leptidea sinapis. Next base: position 2,206,320 of record NC_066301.1, read on the forward strand.
AAATAAAAATAATCTTCTTTTGGCCCGCCCGTTCACTCTTTATTTTGTATTATGTTTTACATTACCAAATCTGTTTTATAATTAAAAGAAAAGAAAACCTGTGCTGTTGGTAAGATTTTTTTTTATTATTTTATTTATTATGTTTCATCGTTGCTTATTTGGTTGTATTTATGTCGTATTTATTTTAATAGAATAACAGAAATGCGATTTATTTAAGCAAAGATGTCGCTATCAATGATTCCTAGCATTTGCCCGGAATTGCCCGGCTAAAAAATTGTCAGATATGTTTAATAGGTACAAGTTTCTTGCCTCCGGTCACGTTTGTACTGCTTATGCTAGAAACCATATTAAAGCAGCTTGGAAAAAAGTTGCCACTATTTTCAATAGTGAGGGCAATAGCTGCATTAATAGTCTGAACACATGAACGGAATCGATACAGCATTGGTATTATTATTACCGTTATCCAGAGTATGACGGCGAATGATATAGTGCGAGGCACCCACCGGACCGTCCGATGGTCTATACGTACCAAATCCGATCACGTGTTTAGGTTATAAGACTTAGTAGCAATAGGCTAAAGTCAGTTTTATAAAGGACTTTATAAAGGTTATATTTTATACATGGTACCTAAGTATATAGTTATATCCTAGCACTTAATTTCAGAGGAGCGATAAAAAAATTCCCTCAAAAAAAAAGGTCATTCAGCAAAACATAGCAAGGCTTCGTACTGGTGGTGGTGCAGCTACTTAACTTAACTAACTTCCATAAAAGAGAAATCATCATCATCAGCCGGAAAACGTCCACTGCTGGACAAAGGCCTCCCCCGAAAATTTCCACGACGATCGGTCCTGCGCTGCCCTCATCCAACGTATTCCGGCGATCTTGACCAGATAGTCGGTCCATCTTGTGGGGGGCCTGCCAACACTGCGTCTTCCGGTACGTGGTTGCCATTCGAGGACTTTACTGCCCCAACGGCGATCTGTCCGTCGAACTATGTGCCCTGCTCACTGCCACTTTAGTTTCGCAATCGTTTAGACTATGTCGGTTACTTTGGTTCTCCTACGGATCTCCTCATTTCTGATTAGATCTCGCAGGAAACTCCGAGCATAGCCCTCTCCATTGCCCTCTGAGCGACCATGAGCTTTCTCATAAGGCCCATAGTTAGCGACCACGTCTGTGTACCGTAAGTCATCACTGGCAACACACACTGGTTGAAAACCTTCGTCTTTAAACACTGCGGTATTTGGGACGAGAAGATTTTACGGAGCTACCCGAACGCTGCCCATCTGAGTTGGATTCGACGAGTGACCTCCTTCTCGAAATTGGACCTGCCTAACTAGATTGTTTGTCCGAGGTAGATGTACTCGTCAACAATTTCGAGAGTACAGTTCCCAATTGTTATGGGAGGAGGTGCGACATGGACATTTGACATGATCTTCGTCTTGTCCATGTTCATTTTGAACCCTACTCCTTGGGAAGCTGTATTGAGGCCATCGAGCATATGGCTTAAGTCTTCCATGGTCTCTGCCATGATTACGATATCGTCTGCGAATCGAAGGCGAGTGATGTATTCGCCGTTGATGTTAATGCCCAGTCCGTTCCAGTCCAGAAGCTTAAAGACATCTTCCAACACAGCGGTGAACAGCTTGGGCGATATGACATCGCCTCGTCTGACTCCCCGCTGCAGTCGGATAGGCTTCGAGATCTGATCCTGGAGACGGACATGGTGGCGTTTCTATACAAACACTTCAACCCTTTGATATATCGGTAATCAATGTGGCACCTCTGGAGAGACTGAAGCACCGCCCTGGTCTCGTTCGAATCAAAGGCTTTCTCATAGTCCACGAATGCCAAGCATAGTGGCTGGTTATACTCCTCTGTCTTCTGTATAGCTTGCCGCAGCGTATGTATGTGGTCTATGGTGCTAAAGCCTTTCCGGAATCCGGCTTGTTTGGGAGGCTGGAAGTCGTCAAGCCTGCACACGAGACAATTCGTGATAACCCTAGAAAACAACTTATATACATTGCTCAGAAGTGATATGGGCCTATAGTTCTTCAAAAGCATTTTATCGCCCTTTTTGAAGAACAGCACCACTATACTTCTGTGCCATGCTTGCGGCGTTTTGCCCTCGAGGATGACGGAATTGAATATTTTCTGGAGGGTCTTAAGTACAGGGATACCACCAGCTCTCAGAAGCTCAATTGTAATTCCATCATCACCCGGCGCCTTGTTGTTTTTACCCTGTTTTAGGGCGATACTGATTTCGTACAGGCTGACGTCTGGAATATCTTCGGTATAGTGTCGGGTTAATTTGGCTCTTGGGTCTTTAGCCTTGTTGATAACAGGTGCCCGTGTGGTCGTGTATAACTGTCCATAGAACTTCTCGACCTCCCTCAAAAGTTCGGGTTTAGACGAAACGACCCTAAAGACCGAAAATAGAAATAGTTTGAAATTAATTCGGCATCCCGAGAAATTGTTCTTTCACGACGCTTTCATAAGCGTCTGATTTTATATACATTAAGCACAATTCACGAGCTATTTACCAACAAATATTCAACTAATATCTAACATTTCATCAGTTTGTTTATATTTTGAGTTAATTGCCTACAAAATAGTAGCTTTTGATTTTGACAAGACAAGTCGAGGTTATGGGCGAAGCGGTCGTCGAAGTCTAGGCGTTTTTTGCTTAGCGAATACCGATTGTGATAGAAGAATTGTCTAACTATTCAATATTGAGTAGTTCCATAAAAAACCGTACATTTTCGTTGCGCTTGTGCTGCGTCAGTGAAGTTAGTGAATACGAAATTGACACTCGCCGCTGCCTCAGCGTCGAGCTGGAGGTCGTGTTGCTTAGAGAATTGCACTGTAGTTCAAAGAGCTCTTCGTAACACTCCCCGAGATACGTGCGGTAGACGACACGATGAAACGACTTCTTTATGCAACTCCAAACGTGCCTTAAATTGTTCTTGCTCATATTGGAGTACATAGCATTAGAGAAATACTCCACAAGTTGCCAAACCTGTTCTTAATACAGCGTTAAAATGTTAGCAACCTTCAATGACCTTAAACTTTTAAAAGTCCACAGTTATTCACTTTACCTCCGTTATACCGCCTTCATGGAGAGCAATAAACCCATGATTATAGCACTTGCATCAGCGCCGAAATATCGTTGTTTCATAAAGAACCATATCGTACTATACCTATACCATTCCAGACCATAAAAAATTGTCATAGATTAACATACGTGAGCATCATGGTTTAAAAGGTTCAGGAAGTACTGAGTGACATTCCACTTGAGAGCAGTGTACCAGTATGTGCCTTGGAAGCTGTCTCCAGCCTCCAACAACAAGGAGTCAGGGTTCTCTCTCTGAAGAGCTTCGATCTCGTACACCATTCGCGGCAATCCACCGAAACATGAAGTACCATGCTTGCATATCAACTCATCGTCTGACGTTTCCTCGAATCTGTAAAATAAATCATCATATTTTACAATGCACAGATGATGATTGAAAGGTCAAAAATAGGTCAGGTGGGTAGAACCCTTCCAGTATCGGGAATGATAAGTCTGAAGTGGGAATAAACATATTATTTATCTATTGGTAATCAGAGTAATAGCACACCATTTTTTTTAATAACCAGACCTTGAGATTTATTTTTGATGAATTCTAATCACTACTATAATAATAATATCATTCCCGTCATGTACATTAGTAATTGCCAAAAAAAAACATAATGGTTTAAAAAAACATATTAGTTTGGGCGATAGTGCAGGAATCGCCTCTTTCGACTGTCTGCAGCCTGAGACATTTGTCCATCGGGTTCCATGTAGGTTGTTGGTGAGAGAGCGTATCCATGACCACATTTGGCTGAAGGGTAGCGGCAGGACTGGCCCTGGGCCAGCCACTTGCGTTTCCGACCCCCGCCTTGCAAGTTCATCCGCTGCATCGTTCCCCAACGAACCGCTGTGTACTTTGATCCACTGCAGAGTTACCCAGTTGTTAGAGGCAGCTCGTTCTAAGGATCGGTGACACTCGTATATCAGCGCTGAGTTATAGGTGTTGCTCCCCAGCGCAGTCAGTGCCATACTATCGGATAGAATACGGATATTATATCCGTGTATTTTCCTTCTTAGTATCGCGTCTGCAGCTTCCTTGATGGCTATGCATTCGCATTGGAATATGGAGCTGTGTATGCCTAAGGGTATAGAGGTGTGTATATTCAGTTCCTGTGAGAAGATGCCAGCTACAGTTCCGGCTGCCATTTTGGAGCCGTCTGTGTAAATTCTGAGTTCATTTACACCTGACTGGTCTGCTCCCACTTCGAACAGTTGAATACGGTAATTCTTTTGAAAGATGTGTGTTTTGGGTATTCTATCACAGGGTGCCTCATAGAGTGGGAAATCCTTCCTTACTCTCTTCCAGAGGTTTCCTGTGAGGCAGTCATCTTTCTTGCATACACCCATCAGCTTCAGGCGGAGAACCGACATTGTCGCCTCATGTTGGATATGTATGTCAAGCGGTGTGAGCCCTAGAATGGTTTCTAGGGCAGATGTTGGCGTAGTGTGCATGCAACCAGTTATGGCTGTGCAGGCCAGCCGTTGGAATCGCTGCAGCTTGGTTTGTACTGTTGTTAGCTCTGTCCTGGGCCACCAAGCTATTGCTCCGTAGGTGATAATTGGTCTAATAACTGCTGTATATAGCCATTTACATATCTTTGGAGCAAGACCCCAGGTTCTCCCTACGAGTCTTCTACACTGCCAAAATATTATACATGCTTTTTCCAGCTTGTGGTCTATGTGTTTATTCCAAAGCAGCTTACTGTCCAGTATGACCCCCAGGTATTTAACTTCTTTAGTAAGGCTTATCTCGGTATTGAACAACTTAGGTAATGTAAGATTGCCAAAATTGCGTTTGTTAGTGAAAAGTATTAGCTCAGTCTTTGATGGATTAGCGGTTAGCCGATGTTGTGTGCACCATTCTTCGATTATCTTAAAAGCAGATCTCATGAGATTACATAGGACATTCTCGAATGGACCTGTTATTAGAATGGCGAGATCGTCCGCATAGCCTACTGTGTATAGTTTTCGTCTTGTTCAAAGTCAAAGTTCTTTATTTGCCAGAAACATTTATTACATTAATTCACAGGTAAAGTTGTTTCAAATTTAAGAGTAGGCACATGTTTCGTCTTGACAATATTTTTGGTTTCAGTCACAGACTAGTAAATTTACTAGTCCGTGATTTCACTTCACAATATTATAAACCTAACACAATCAATAATTACTGCTACATTTAATTTGATCAACGTAAATCTTACTAAAAGACCCTACAATAAACAAGTACTAGTTATTTATGCAACTGTTTTGTAATAAGGGGTATTAAAAGACGAATGTGGGTTTATCACACGAGGCGAAACCGAGTATGATAATAGTATCTCATGAGTGTTTTAATTCCTAATTATCAACAGTTGCAGACAAGACTTTATCTACACCCAGAATATGAATCCTCTAAAATATTCTGAAACAATTAGCTTACTGCAAACATTAAAACAGCCAGCCCTAGTAGTAACCTAATATCATCCCTTACTGATTATATACAAATAAACTAAGAATTAATGAAGAATTAATGAAAGAATTATTAATTTTAGTAGTAATTTACATTTTTTATAGTGCAATTATTAAAATTCACTTGAATATTATGTTATTTTGCAGTGTTTAAAATATCCGGCGGTGTGCTGTCAAAACATGAATCGCTCATATTTCCAAGAAAAATGGCGGGGTTTCGAACAACCTACTTTATTTCAGGGCGCGCCATGTTCTGGTAGTGTGGAACGCGCGTAAACGAAAATGTTATTTTTTTGAAATTCATACAGATACCACGCATCGAGCAATAAGAATGTGGCTGTTTGTTGAAACTCTTTGTGCATGAAGGGATTGAAAAAAAATAGGTGTGTTGTTATGAAATTCATTACAACATTACAACACTCATTTGGGTGATGTAATGGTTATTAGAACATTGGGTGTTTTAATGTTGGCAATAACCTAACTGTTTCAGAATCTTTTAAAGAGGATTTAAAACATGGGTGAAGATAAAATAATAAATGAAAAACTTAGCGATAATGTAGTAAAAATAATCACAACATAATATAATATTATTGGTTCTGATTATATTTTTTAATAGTGTTAATAATTTAAATGTATTTAATACTGTCTCCTCTCTTATTTATCTTGGTAATTTATTAAATATTTTTCAGGTTTCAGGTTTCATTGGTACTCGAAGTACAAAGAACAGTCGCCCAGCCGAGTTTCTTAACAAATAAACTAGCCTCTTGTACATAAATATTCATAGCTGTCACAGTCTACCAGATGAATTATCTAAGAATTATTTGAAAAATTTAATAATAGAAATTCTTTAAATTGATGGCCGTCACTATTTAAGTGTCACTATTCATGAGCTGATGTCTTCATCACGATAAACGAGTCTTATGTTGTGTTAATTTATTGATCATTTGTGGTGAACATTAAAATAACACACATTTGGTTTTCAAATCTCAAATTTTATCTCAAAACCCGGCGCAATTAAATTTAAGCCTCTTAATTAAGTTGTTTGACCTGAACGGTTTCTTGTTTACCATTTAGAGACTCTACAGAATAATTAATTCCAAATTTAAATAAACTAACAGATTGTTGGATAGACGGGAATACTCAGCACAGGTAATCATTGTTTTCAAAGAATTAGATAACAGTGAAATAAAGGAACTAACTGGTTTTATAAAGACACACATCTAATATTCTTCTATAACTATCGGCACGGGGCATTTGAAACTCGACACCGCACGCACATGATATGTTTACTTTATTGCATTCTTTGTCATAGAAACTTTAATAATATGGTTAAAGTATGGAATTGCCGTTTTATTGTAATAGGTACTTCGAATTGACATAGAACCTTCATGGTTTGAGATTTTTGAGTGAAACATTGACAAATGGTTCCTATGTAGATCTTCTTTTAAAAATGTTTTATTATATTATTATAGACTTTCAGCTATTTTTTTATTCACTTTTGACAAGAAAGATGGATACTTCGAAAAGTCAAGTGATTTTTTTATACGAGTTCCGATGCGAACTAACGCGGCATTAACAGGCGCAATATCAATGTTGCCTTTGGAGAGGGGACTGCTAATGAACGCGCCGTGGGATTTTGGTTAAAAAACTTTCTTGGTAAGAACTTTGATTTGAAGAACGAACCACGTGGAAGACGCCGAAGAGACATGTGAATAACAATGAATTGAAAGAGATGGTGGAAGCCGATACGAGCCTAACTACCCAGGAATTAGTGGCATAGTTTAACGTTACCTTACCAACAATATTGAATCATTTGCCTCAAATCAATAAAATAAAAATTATGAAAAATGGGTGCCTCATGATTTGACTAATCTGCAAAAAGAAACTAGTGTTGATACAGAAATGAAGGAATATTGGATCGAATTGTGACATGCGATGAAAAGTGTATTCTTGATGATAACCGTAAGCGAAAATGCAATGGCTGACCCCAGGTCAAAGCCGCAACAGTGTCCTAAAGCAAAGCTTACCAATAAAAAGGTAATGGTAACTGTTTGGTAGTCTCAGCATGGTGTTATTCACTATAGCTTTTTCCGATCTGGTAAAGCAATAACGGCAGTTGTCTACTGTGTCAAACTCCGAACAATGATAGCAAAATTAGGAGTGAAACAGCCCCGACTTATCAATCGATCTTCACCAATATTGCTCCATGATAACACGAGAAACCATTTTAACCTTACAGGAACTCCAATGAGAAACCACTCTTATTCTTCTGCCGCGGGAGAAGAAAATAGAAACGGGAAGTAGTGGTTATAGTGATAGTACTCCCACGATATTTTTCAACGTATGCTGCACAACTCAATCTATTTGCCAATCCATCAAAGTCGGAGCCCTATAATTGTAATGTAGAATCAAGAGTATTGCCTGCATATTATACGAAATACCACAGAGTTTCAAAACACTCCATAGATTAGAGATTTAAAATTAGAAATGCAGTACATATTTCATATTAATTTTTATTTTTAACTACTTCTTCATACGTCACTCAATGATATTTTTCCCAATATGACTTAAAAATACTTCACAATCAATACTACTTCATATTTCTTCACTACAATAAGGCAAATCGTTAAGAGCACGTATTCTATTCGCGACGAAAACTTTATTTTCTTTTACCTTTTTCGGTTCCCGCTTGCTTATAAACACCGACAGCATGAGCGACTCATTCCATTAAATTTTTTGCTTTAAGTCAAAACAAACAAGCACTCTTAACCATGAACTATTTATTATATTAAGTGAAGTCCCAGCGTATCCCAACCATTCTCAATGATTTATAAGCAGTCTCTCTTATGCTATAATGGCATAGCTTCCTTATCGTTGTTGTATGATCATCATGATCAAAAGCCTAAAAAAATTGACAGAAGAGTCCAAGTACATTCTGTGAATACCTGGCGATAAAGGTATTCTCAAAAGAAATCCCAATACAGATAAAATTGCTTTGTTCTCCTAAAATACAAACCAGGGCTTATCACCAATATTATTACTAAAAGGAATTTAGAAAAATGAAATAAAGATTATCAACTATTATTAAATTCACAATGGTATAAAAGAGGCCATAACTCAAGTAAAACTAAATATTGGTTGTAAACTTAATATCTGATGCGTCAATTCACGTGCGACCTTGTAATTAATCAAATAAACTAATATAATATACCACTATATAATAATTCATATTATCATTACCAGAACCGGCAAACAGGTATAAAAACAGCAATGAATGTAGAGCGCGTGAGGTTTGAAAGGATAGAAGAAAGTCGTCTTCTGTTGTCTCTGCCTACCCCGACTAAATTTTACCGAACTAATCTTGAGACTTTACATAGCATAGTTTCAGGCATAAATTTATTCCGGTTCCCACCAACGCTAATCTGAGAGATGTTAGCAAGAGGCATATGCTGTCACCTGTATTGCAATGAATGCCGCTGATTTGTAGAATATCTATGAAATACAGAAGAAACAGTGAAGGAGATGGCAACTTTGTGGGACACCAGCGTTTATGGGTTTTAAGTTGATCACTAGCTAAGCGACCTTGACGGCAATCGCTTATGTGCTAGTGCCTCTCTAGCGTAATTGTGGAAAATGGCGAGTGGCCATTTTGCAGGAGCGGTCAAACTATACATAAGCTGAGGCCTGCAACTGATAGGCACCGAAAAGAATCAATCTACCTATCTAATATTAATAACCTATGTTGCAATACCAGGCTTTTACCAAATATGGCTGAAAAAATTTTGGCAGAGCAACTCGACCAGTTAAGATATACTCCGAGTTACAAATATCGGGTATATCATTTCAGCAGGAAGACCTCCACTGGTGGACAAAGGCCTCACCCAAAGATTGCCATGACGATTAGTCCTGAGCTGCCCTCATCCAACCTACTCCGGCGATCTTGACCAGATCGTCGGTCCATCTTTTGGGGGGCCTACCAACACTACACCTTCCGGTACGTGGTCGCCATTCGAGGACCTTACTACCAACGGCCATCTGTCCGCCGAGCTGTGTGCCCTGCCCACTGCCACTTGGTTCTCCTTCGGATCTCCTCATTTCTGATTCGATCTCACAGGAAAACTCCGAGCATAGCCCTCTCTATTGCCCGCTGAGCAACAGTGAGCTTCCTCCATGTCTGTGTTCTGTATGTCATCACTGGCAACACACATTGGTTAAAAACTAAAAAATATCGGGTTCTAAAAATATAGTTACATATCGCCTAGTTTGTAGCATTGGTATATTAAAGCCTTGAGGATAATATTGGGTATCAAACAGCAGCTAGGAGCCTAATGTTTTTCGTAATTAGTGTACCACCTTTAAGTGACAATATATCTTAAGAGTCTCTTAACCTAACTCTGAGACGGCAGCAGCTCAGCCAGAGTCAAATAGTCCCTCTCAAACCGTACTCACACACTACAAACGTCGTTTTCTGGGGAGGGCACAGTACCGCTTATGGCTGAGGACACACGACGCAACTACGCTACGGAACTCCTTTCCATCCCATTTTGGACTCTTGCAACACCAGGGGAATCCATTCCAACTTAACTAAACATCCACCATCACCTTGAGATAGTGTAGCGGCTCTTGTTACGTGGGTAACACTGGAAATGTTTAGAACCGGCCTCTGTTCTTTTTGTGATAAAATTCGAAAGGCAATGTAGATAATGACTTTTTGCCGGTCCAAACCATTGACTCGGATCACTACTGGCAACAACTGATGAGATCATAGCAAGAAGTGAAAGAGAAAGTGGCCGGAATTCATCAATAGAAAGGGTGTGGACTTTCACCATGATAACACTAGACCACAGATATCTTTAGCCACTCGGAAAAAATTAAGAGAGTCGGCAAAAGGTAATAAATCCATCATTTAGCCACTACCTTGATTATAAATTCAGATTTCCACCTGTTTTCGTTTCTACAAGCTTAAGAATTAATAATTGGAGTGTTAGAGTATCATCAAGAGACGAATGCCAAAACTACTTGTCACGTTTTTTCATCAAAAGTCGCTAAAAATCTGCAGCAACGGGATAATGCCACTACTTATAAGATTGCATAAAGTCATAGAACAAAATGGTGAATATCATCATCATCATCAGCCCCAAGACGCTCCAAGGGCTCCCCCAAAGATCGCCATGAGGATAGGTCCTGCGCTGTCCTCATTCAACCTTTTCCGGTGATCTTGACCAGATCGTCAGTCCATCTTGTAGCATACCAACACTATGTTTTCTGATATGTGGTCGCCATTCAACGGCCACCTGTTGGTCGAGCTATGTGGCTGCCCACTGCCTCTTCAGTTTCGCAACTGTCACGGCTATACCGCTGACTTTGATTGGCAATGGCAAATGCATACCCACACCTACGTAAATCGAAATAGAAAAAAAAATTGTCCTGAGTTTTCAAGTTAAATGCGAAGAAACATTTTTCTCAACCTATTATTAGTCCTCTGTTTATGCAAAGCAAAATAACATAATTTTTGATTAAGCTTAAGTCTGTTATTAATTTTTATTCATGTATAAAAATAAAAGTGACACTTTAAAAAAATCTATTTGTTTTTAATTCTATGCGGTAAATAAAAGAATATTAAAGTAAAATTATATTATCTTACCTGTTCATCAGTCCCTTAGCACATTAATATATAGAAGGATTTTCAATTATACAAAGTTACTAACACCTCATTATAAAATATTGTTGCGTTACTTATCGCTACTAATTTTGCGAATATTATGAGCTCCAAAGTGGATATTTAGCCAAATGTCAAATAACATAATTAGCGCTCTTTTATTCATAACGTCTAAAAAGGTCAGATTCGGACATCTCTCTCCAGTGTGCAATAATAAATAAATTTATACATACCTTGCATGGAAATCATTGTAGTGGATTATATGAAGTCGAAATAATTGATTCAACTTTGTTACTTTATATGAGGACACATAATTATACATTAAAGCAAATATTAACACTTCCATAAACTTCATAATTAAGAACACGTCAGATCACTTTGCTAATGAAATTCACAAGAATAACACCAGTCATTTTGTACACAGTATTTCGAATATACGTTGAAATACATGAATATCAATGGCAGATCCCATTACAAGGGTAATTAGATAAGAATTGATAGTAATTAATAAACTTCACTCGATCACACTAAGTTTATTTTTGGCTTAAATCTAAATAATTGTATGGGACATTTAGCTTTGGACAGAAGTGATCAACCTTTGTTATATTGTATTATATTTTAATATGTTTATCTATTTTATTGTTTGGCTGTCTTTGTCGTGATCATGACTTAGTAATTAAACGCTTTCAATACATAAATGAATGGAACAACTCCGTATCTGTTTCTTCAATATAATTTATAGATTTCTTACTTGATAATTAATAAAAACTATATTTTTTATTTATCCCTCACAAAGTGTTAGGAGTATTATGAAAAGGATTAATGATGGTTAATATTCACGATAGCCCATATTCTGGCTACCTCAGAATAATGAATGATATATATTTTGCCAGTTTATTATGTGCCTATGCACAATATGTACCTAGAAGCTCTTCAAATGACACGTCTTAATTTAACAGTGAGGTGTACGTAGAAAAAAGTTCTCTGAAAACCACCCCACAGACAAGAAAATTTAATCAGATAGTATTTTATGTGTGTCCAGCAGTGGAAGATTGGTTAGGACAGGTTGTTGACTAGATGGATATTACAGCGAAGTTTTTCTGCCGTCCAGCTAGTAGTGTGCAAGTATCGTTTGTTTTTACTTCGGAAAGGTGCCATACCCAGTAGAATTACTGGGATAATGAGACGTAACATATTATGTCTCAAAGTGACCAATGCAATGGATCTACCATTCAGATATTGTTTTTTTTCAGAATGCTGTATGGAACTGCATTGTTATAGATAGATCATATCACTAATTACTATCGGTGAAGTGATGCAACGTCTCTATGCAATGCCAATTGCGATGCCTAGAGCTGGTCCTGGTGGTTAGAATTTTGTTAATAATAATTTTGCATGCCAGAAATGGCCGATAACATTCATACATTAAAACTATTTATACGCATTGTTACATGTTTTCTAGGAAAATAAAGGATTTATTTATTTTATTTATTTATTTATAAGTAGGAACGTTCTTAATAATTCGTGCCACACTGTGTTGCATTGAGCTGGTGAAATTCATAGTCTATGAGCTGGAGTGAAATATTGCCTCACTCTATTCATGATATCTAGGTTAGTTGATATCAATAAAGCTTTGCTTTTTAAATCGACTGCCAGATGCTGGAAATCACTCAAAATTTTCATAACAGCATTCTGATACATAGTCACGTACTGTAGGGAGTAAATTGTAATCAAGTGATGGTACGGTGATACATTTACTTTTTTCTTAGTGGTTGACTGAGTATCTTGAGAGTGAAACTAAACAAAGTTTTGATTGATTCTTTTTTCGGTTTACCGTTACCATCATGAGAGGTATCGGTAGAAGTTCTTCCATAGCTCGTCGACTGTTCTGGACTGACTGCGGCGGCGTCGTGTGCCGGGTCGTCTTCCCTCAAATATGTGCAGTGCAAATGGAACGGATGGCTAGTCCATGCATCAACTCTTGAACGGGTGCTATTTGTGGTGCCAGGTCGACCTGTTATAATTAAATAATTGTATTTCTTGGATGCAATTACTAATAGCGATAGTAATCACGAACTTCATGTTCAGGAAGTATCCTTACACAAACAATGAAATCAAGCTCTTAAGGTTGATACGTTCAATATACGATAACTTATATTTATACATTTAATTCTTTATTACTTTTTATGAAATAATTTATAATATTTAAACACGACTCATATATTGGATGCAGCACCTTACAAACTAATTTGTTATGTATATTACAGTCATTGTAAAAACAGTCGTTGAGTTTCTTGTAAATGTTCTTTTCGTGAGCTCAATTTCTTACGAACATATGGTAAATTCAGTATTTTAAATGAAATATTTAGTGACGATTCAAAAGCGCTTAGTTTAACCCTAATTGAATAAAGTTTATTTGACTTTGACAAGTGCGCGACGGCTTTGACCTTACTCAGGCCAAACATTCTCCCTAACTGTGGATCGCCAGCCAAGCCAACACGGCGACAGATTTGCGTATCGATGAACATCAAGAGCTATTTTTATAGCTTGAAATATAGAAAATGCAGTTTTCTTTAAGATCCCTTAGGTATGTGACCGCTTTCAAGTAGTTTGGGGGTCAAGCACTCTTACTCCACTTATTATTCTAAGTAACTAATACGTTCTCCGTGTGTATTACGAATCATGTTGATTCTGCTCATTTGTGTTGGTGTATAGGGCCGAATGATGCTCGTACAATAAGATCACTACATTGCCTTTGTTTTACGTCTGAGACGACCTTATTAATTTTACTCTTCTTCGTCATCTTTTTGCTCTTAATAGTGATTTTCATATTATATAATAACACTAGAAATAAGGGATTGCTTGTAACTAAAACTAGTAGGCTTCATAAGATACATAATAGCTTTAAGGGTAAATGTATACACTTTTATAATAAGCCACGGTTCAGACGTTATCTATAAATAAATTTTAATATTTTGTTAAAAAAATGGCTCTGTCGTAAATCCTATTACTCCACAGTTGAATATCTAAGTGATCGTACAGACTGGGACTACTTGATCATTATTTTAAAGCAATAGCATTGACAGTACAATATTGTATATTTGATTAAAAAGAGCGCAAAAAATTGCTGGAAGAGTTTCTTCTAACACTTCTTCTCTCTCAGAGCTCCATTTATTTCCGAAGAGGTAGTAGTGTCTAGTATATTAGAAATGACATCAAAAAGAATTCTAGAGGAATCAATTTTGAGAAAATAAATGCCTTTTCACGTAAATGTATACAACAATAAGATAGATATCTGTACATTACATATTAATTATCATTATATATAAAACAAAATAATAAATATTCATTTCTGATAAAAAGCCTATTATAATATAGACGAACTACTAAGTAATTGCGTATTTAACCCAATAAAAAATATTATCTTCACATTATTATACTTAACGATATAAATATGCAAAAAAGGTTTATTGAGACATTTAAAATTTAAAAATGGTTCATCAGCTCTGACTCGATCATTACTGGTTTTACGCCGTAATTAATTGAAGAGAGCCATTCAATATCTAATAATAACGGTTGTATCTTTATAATAGGTAAAACAGTACCGGTGTCTCAACCGATGAAAGACAAGTAATTTAAAATTTTTACTATACAGCATGTAATAAAAAACTTTAATGTTGATCGTTGCCTGTATTTACAAAATACGTGATTTTTGATTTGATTTGATATAAAGTGGATTTCATTTATTTATCTATGATGAGTATAATAATGTCATTGTCTGCTTTTTTATACAAATAATTTAAGTTTTCTTTAGTGTTAATTCCGCCAATATTTGTTTTTAAACAATTCGACACGTGTTTTGCCTCTACACGAGGCATCCTCAGGATGTGTTGTCTAGAAAAAATCTGAAAATCTGGCACGAAACTGGACACACTAAAGAACACTTAAATCATTTGTATAATTATGGATTTCCGCAAAATAACGCCTACTTCAATAAATTTTTCTTTTTTTTATAACAATAAGGGATGAGATGAGCAAAACGTTCAGCTGATGGTAATTGATACGGCTTGCCTATTACAATGCAGTGCCGCTAGGGATTCTTGAAAAATCCAAAAATTCTGAGCGGCACTACAATTGCGCTCGTCTCCTTGAGACATAATATGTTAAGTATAGTTTGCCCAGTAATTTAACTAGTTACGGCGCCCATCAGACCGAAACACAATAATGTTTACACATTACTGCTTCATGGCAAAAATAGGCGCCGTTGAGGTACCCGTAATCTAGCC
Source organism: Leptidea sinapis (assembly GCF_905404315.1). Taxonomy (NCBI): domain Eukaryota; kingdom Metazoa; phylum Arthropoda; class Insecta; order Lepidoptera; family Pieridae; genus Leptidea; species Leptidea sinapis. Next base: position 2,221,825 of record NC_066301.1, read on the forward strand.
GGCATCCTGTGCAAAGGAGCCTCCCACTGGTAGATACTATATAATGTATATATGATGTAATAAAACTGTATACGGTATACAGCATTTATGTTTGCAATATCAGTGTCAACTTTTTGATCATTGACATCAAATAAAGGCAAGGGTAGAGAAGCAATTAATATTTTAGATATTGTTATATACATATAACTTATATTAATGACCTATGTAATTTAAAAACTAGAAATGCAAACATGAAAGTGTCCTACCAGTAACTAAGTCACATAATCTAAATATCAGGGCGTGATAATAGATCAGCGTATATTATCGGCGTATCCCCACCTCGAACAAACTGCATAGAGCTGTCATGCTGCATATTAATATGCAAACTAAATAATAAAGGAATAATTTCAAAATCGAAAACTGTTTTAACCGATATATACATGTGTAGAAGGGGTTGGTTATATAAACGCACTTAATAAAATTGAAATATCTGCATTTTACAGTTGCCACTAATAATTATAATAATGACTCAATACAATTTGGGCAGCTTTACCCCTTAGAATTCACAATATCAAGGCTAAGCCCTATACCCTGGCTCTTCTACTCCCAAAACGTTGTGAGAGTCTTTGGGTAAGGTGACGGTGATTATTTTTTTGTGTTTTTCTTTTATTAATTTTTTCTTTTGTTCTTGCACAGTAGCTAGTCAGTCAGTCAGTCCTTTGTCGTATTCGGCTTCTTTTGGGATTGTTTTTCTCCTCTTCGTTTGCAATGTCTCTTGAGTATGCCTTCATTTTTCTTCTACCCTCTTCATCTGGGGGTCTTGTGTGTAGCGGGGCAATTCCTATCAGATGAAGATGTGATTTCATTTGTAAGCCTTCGTACGAAGGCGTCTATAGTCTCCGTCTTCAGATCTTTGGCGATCGTAGCGTTTCTTACATAACGCGGTGCCCCCAATATGGCCCGCAACGCAAGGTTTTCTTGAGTTTGCAGGCGAACCCGGTTCGTCGTGGTGAGAAGCGAGTACCAAGCTGCTGCTGCATAGGTCAGTCTGGACCGTATGTAAGTTTTATAAATCATGAGTTTTGTTCCTAGTGGCAGCTTGGACCGCAGGATGGGCTGCAGTTTGGCGCGAGCACCCCTCGACATCCCAATGTTTCTTGAAGCTGAGTCTCCGGTCAATGGTTACTCCCAGGTATTTGACTTCCCATGGCAGAGGAAGTCCCCTCCATGGGACTTACTCCGACATCAGCTTTAAGGGTGAAGGTAGTTGTGAATTTCCGGTGATGATCGCCTGCGTTTTCGCTACACTACGCTCCACCCTTCTGGTGTGATGGGGATCCAAGTCTGGATTTGGTGCAAACTATCGCTCCAGACTGCCCGGATTTCCGCCCTGTCTGCCGCTGTGAACTTCAGAAGGCCATCCTGATAAAAGAGTGGCTGGACCGGTCTGGTGCTGCTAGAGAGCTGTTTACATAGCTCGTGGATATCTTCATTAATATTATAAGTGTGGACGAGTACACAGCCAAAGGGTGGCTGTGTGGCGGGCCCAGCGGGCCCGCTATCTGGCTCTGTGACGTGCCAGGTGGTGGGTCAGCGAAAGGATCCATCTTGGTTTCTTAGTAGACGTCTGCGTGTGACCTTGAGGGCCTATACATACGGGATGTAAGGTCCGGCCGGTTGCCTCAACAACGGGTGATATCTCCGTCAATTTTCTCTGAAAATTTTGAAGATTATGTGATTCGCGACTTACTAAATGAACCGTACACTTTGCTATATAATTCCATAATGCTATATGATTCCAAAATAATTCACAAGAGATGGAAGCAATCTAATCTTGGGAGCGCCTCACCCAGTTCTTCTACCAATAAACTAAGGTCAAGGCCCTGAACTGAGACCAATGGCAGATAGAAAACATCAGCTGAGCGGCGACTCAAAATAATTATAAGGCGGGGCCTCTCACACCGCTGTATGCAGCCAATCGCGGAAATTAGAATTATTACTTTACAAAATTAAAACCGTCAACCCGCTTCAGGATCGGATGTGCAAATTTTGAGTTCGCGTCAATTGCGTGATGTTTGGTGTTATAGTGTTAGTAAATTAGTGGTAATTTTTAAGGATGTGCTCTTCCGCTCGGTTTGGTGTTCCCGTCTCGCAATGCTTCCTGCGCCTGCACCTGCGAAAGTACACCACGGGCAGCGTCCATGCAACATGACGGAGCTTCACCACGTTTCTCGCGCGCCGTTCTAGAGTATCTCCAAAAAGAGTACGGCACTCGAGGGATCGGGCCAAGGGGTCCTGTTGCTTGGCCGCCGTGGTCTCCCGACCGCCGACTACGACCGACGACACGTACACTGCTCGACTTTTCTTTGGGGACACTTGAATGAATCCGTGATCCGAAACATTTGTGACGCTGAGGAGGAAATGAGAGGCCAGATCGTTACAGTATTTGATACGATTAAGACACGACGTTGTTACAACGGGACCGAGCTTATGTCGTGAAACAATGCACAAAATATATCGAAGTCAGTGGCGGTCACGTCCGTCCAGAAGAACCTGCGGTTGAGAGACGCTAAGCAAGTTGACGTAATAATTATTTAAAGTGTGTCATTCATCATCAGCCGGAAGACGACCACTGCTGGGCAAAGGCCTCTCACAAAGATTTCTACAATAATGTTCCTGCGCTGCCCTCATCCAACGTATTCCGGCGATCTTGACTAGATCGTCGGTCCTTCCTGCGGGGGGACTTTACTGGCCAACGGCCATCTGTCCGTCGAAGAATGTGCTCTGCCCACTGCCACTTCAGTTTCGTTATCATTTGAGCTATGTCGGTAACTTTGGCTCTCCTACGGATCTCCTCATTTCTGATTCGATCTCACAGGGAAACTCCGAGCATAGCCCTCTCCATTTCCCTCTGAGTGAAAATGCGCTTTCTCATCAGGCCCAAAATTTTTTTTTCGATAGGAGGAAAATACATTTACGTATTTACGCCCCGGAACGGGGTGTAAAATGTCGGACTCGAAAGTCCGCGCAAGCGGACACCCCCTACCGACTAAAAACCTCCTCTATGCTGTTAGCCCTGACGGCTTTTACAGCGTCATAGGACGTGGGCCGTGGAGGCCGCAAAGACTAAGTCAACATCAGCTGCGGGGCGTCTCCGAATGAGACTCGAACCTCGGACCGGCTGTGTGCTTGTGGGAAGGATTGAGAATGAAAATGAACATGAAATGACGATAAAAGATGAAATGATAAGAAGAACACACTCGCCGACGAGAGTGGTGATGTTTTGTGTAATGTTACATACATAGATGTACATAGTATGTGTTTATAAATGTATGTTTGTATGTATGTAAGTAGTATAAATGTTTGTGTGCATGTATGTTTGTGTTTGTGTCTGTTTGTAGAGAGTGTTTGAAATTGTGTAAGTGGTGTAAGTCAGTCCGTGTATGAGTGTGAGTGGAGTGAAGCGATTACAGGACGAGGACTAACATCTCCTCCGGTATCAAAACAATGTGTGTTGTGTCTAATTTGCGTACCCCTGGCCATCGTCAGAGTGCCGAGTGCGGTGTGTGCGCGTCTGTGTCGGTGTTAATGTGGGTGTCGCGTTCGCGATGGTGATGTCATCATCAGGGTGTACCGTGACGTGCCGGGCCCCACATGCCTGCCTAACCAAGATGTTGGAATGGTTAGGCGCCTTGTCAAAGAAGCGTTGTGAGATCTCTTTAAAGTGTTGAGCTATCGTCGGAAGCTCAAGATCGCGGTGAAGGTCCACGTTTCGGATGAACCACGGGGCTCCGGTTGCCGTGCGCGTTAATTTATTTTGAACTACTTGCAATCAGTGTAAGTAGCTCGGTTGGGTGTGCGCGAACACGACGCTTGCGTGTGACAGTATGGGCCGTACGATGGTTTTGTACAGCGTCACTTTATGTTTGAACGGAAGTTTGCTTCGCCCACACACAAGTGGATAAAGGCGACTGAGGACAAATCGGGCTCTATTGCATACCGTATTGATATGTTTCTTGAAGTTCATATTGCTGTTGAACGTGACTCCCTAAGTATTTGTAATCCTTCACCCACGGTATGGGTGTTTCATACTATTTAATTATGTGGGTCGGTTATTTTTTGGCTCGAATGCTATTCGCGTCATCGAAGAGTACCGCTGCACTCTTGGTGGAGTTCACTTCAATCCACCATTTTCTGAACCAGTTGCCTAGTTCTTCAACGGCGGCTTGCTCAAGGTTGAGCGGTTGGATCCAAAGTAGAGTGCCGTATCGTCAGCGTACTGAGTGAGCTGGACACTTGGAAACTTGGGAATGTCGCTCGTGAAGAGCGAGAATAGGGTGGGAGAGAGGACTGAAACCTGTGGTACGCCAGACCTGATAAGTCGGGGTGAGGATAGGGTGCCTTCTACTCGATATCGAAAGGAGCGATCAGTAAGGTAGGCTGGTATGGTGCGCACGAGCCTGTCTAGCACTCCCAGTTGATACAGCATGAATACTACGCTATTGTACCATACCTTGTCGAAGGCCTTCGCGACAATCAAAAAACACGGCTGCCGTGGTAACGTGGAATTGACGCCGTATGAGGATGTACTCGGTGAGTCGGTGAGCCTGCTGGGGACACGAGTGAGCGGTTCTGAACCCGAACTGTATAATGATTAAGACGCGAGAAAATTAGTCTTTCATACAATTTCCCGATTGAATTAATTAAGCTAATAGGCCTATAGCTACTCGGATTAGCTTTAGGTATATTGGGCTTTGGGATACCGATAACAATGGTATGCTTCCATTGTTCGGGGAACGCGCTGTTAGACAAAAGAATATAAAAAATTGTAACCAATAAATTAATAAGAGCCGAAGGCAGGATTTTAAGAACCCTATTGTTTATAATGTCGGGCCCCGGGGCCTTCTTAGAGTGAAGCTCCTTAATTAAGCTTTGAGCTTCACCTCTTCGTAAGAGGTGGGTTTAATAATTAACGTTCAACTTCACGATTAACTTCATCAACGTGTGTCGGGTCGGCTGATGCATTTGGAGAGCACTGACTCTCGAGACTGCCCATAGTTAGCTACCACGTCTGCGTACCGTAAGTCATCACTGGCAACACATACTGGTTGAAAAACTTTGTCTTCAGACCCTGTGATATTTGGGACGAGAAGATTTTACGGAGCTTCCCATCCGAGTTGGATTCGACGAGTGACCTCTTCCGCGAAATTGGACCTGCCTAACTGGATTTTTTGTCAGAGGTAAACGTACTCGTCAACAATTTCAAGAGTATAGATTCCAATTGTTATGGGAGAAGGTCCGACATGGACATTTGTCATAATCTTCGTCTTGTCCATGTTCATTTTGAGATCTACTCCATGGGAAGCGGTATTGAGGCCATCGAGCATATGGCTTAAGTCTTCCATGGTCTCTGCCATGATTACGATATCGTCTTCGAATGGAAGGAGAGTGATGTATTCGCCATTGATATTGATGACCAGTCCGTTCCAGTTCAGAAGCTTAAAGACATCTTCCAACGCAGCGGTGAACAGTTTGGGCGATATAACATCGCCTTGTCTGACTCCCCGCTATAGTCGGATAGGCTTCCATAGGTTTCCATATTTCCATACAAACACTCCAACGCTTCGATATATCGGTAATCAATGTGGCAGCTCTGGAGAAACTGAAGCACCACCCAGGACTCGATCGAATCAATGGCTTTCTCATAGTCCACAAATGCCAAGCATAGTGGCTGTTTATACTCCTCTGTCTTCTGTATAACATACTGCAGCGTATGTGGTCTATGGTGCTAAATCCTTTTCGGAATCCGGCTTTTGTTTGGGAGGCTGGAAGTCGTCAAGCCTGCACACGAGACAATTCGTGATAACCCTAGAAAACAACTTATATACATGGCTCAGAAGTGACATGGGCCCATAGTTCTTCAAAAGCATTTTATCGCCCTTTTTGAAGAACAGCACCACTATACTTCTGTGCTATGCTTGCGGCATTTTCCTCAAGGATGACGGAGTTTAATAGCTTCTAGCTAAGACCATCCGTATTAAGTAGGACAGGACAGACAGTCCAGCTCTCAGAAGCTCAGTTGTGATTCGATAACCACCCGGCGCCTTGTTGTTTTTAAGCTGCTTAAGGGCCATACTAATCTCGTACAGGCTGACGTCTGGGATATCTTTGGTATAGTGTCGGGTTAATTTGGCTCTTGAGTCTTCAGCCTTGTTGGTAACAGGTGGCTGTGCGGTCGTGTCAACTTCTCAACCTCCTTCAAAAGTTTTGGTTTAGACGAAATGACCCTGCCGTCACCGTTTTTCTTCACGACATCCCATCGTAATCTGCTCAAAGCTTGCTCCAGTTCCTCCAACTTCTTGTCGGCCCGCAGTATCTTGACATTGTATGTCACCAGGGCCAATGGGCCAGGGCCTTGCCAAACCCGGAGATTCTGAGCCCTCCCCCTCCCCGTCACTTATGTGGCTGTCTACTTTGACTACCATGAGCGAGGTCGCCGGGGACTGGGGGCCGGAGCCTTATAGTGTCTGTCATGTTTGGGAGGTTTTGCCATAATCACCACGCTGGGCAGGCAAAGGATTTTTTAAACACCTTGTATAATAAGATTTATAAGCAAATATTAATTAGTTATGATTAACTTTATAACGACTGTGAAAAATAATTTATACAATGGTTAAAATAATCAAATGACGACAAGACGGAACATCTGCAACATGTATTAAAATAAAAGAATTACAAACTGTTGCATATGCTATATACATACACCCGTACACTTGTGCACATACACACATTTTATTTCAATACAGTTTCAAATAGTAATAATAATTATGTATCAAATAGTAAGTTAACTGATTTTTGATAGGGAAGTGCGGTGCCGCCTATCACAAACATTAAATGGAGACTATTAAGCCATTAGATAAAACTGTCTTCATATAATAATATTATTATTTAATGAAGGTTGAGGTAGTATGTAATATAGTAGCGATAGGTTGCCTATAATAATTGGCCGCAATTACTTGTAATTAATTTGAGTATAATTAATTTTCTGATACCTATAAATTGCAACTAAGTATAATATGTTTTATTAATAAATTTTACGTCATTAAGGAAATTATGTAAAAAGGCATAAAAGAGATTTATTTTCTCAAATTGATTCCTTTACAATTATTTTTGATGTCATTTCTAATATACTAGATACCTACTACTACCACTTCGGAAACAAATGGCGGTCTAAGAGAAAAGAAGCGGCGCATGAACGCAACTCTCAATACAATATGCCGAATGGCTTGGATCACGCACCACAGACTACGCAGGGCGATCTGTGCATAATTTTGCATTGGCCAATGGTCTGTCCCAATTGGTTGAGTCACCAACGCGGCTCCCGGATGTGGATAGCCACATGGCCCTGGAAATTTAAAAAGGTAAATATTAAACTGAAAGTGACAAGATAGTTAAGCGACTGTAACTAATCAAAAAATTATGAAAAAAAGAGAGTAAAATTAGTACAGATATCTCGCAAGTTGAATGCACAGTTCAGATGCAGATAGTGATTATGAGTTTGTTGATAAATTTTAATAGTGCTTTAACTTTACCATTTAACACTATATTAAATTATTTCATATTTGTTTTTATAATTTAATCCTAATAATACTTTATTTCTATACTTTTATGAACCACACATTTTGGAAGGGGTGGTAGTTTTTGACTTTCATTAATAATAATAATAAAGCCATTTTTTTTATTTCATATCCTTAATATATGTACATTTCAAATGTTGTTATTTAGTGTTAGTTTATATTTTTCTTAATATCTATATGTTAGTACGTGTTACTTATTTGTATGGGTTATTTATTTATTTGGATATGAACCCCTCCTCGGGTGAAGGCCTCCTCCAGCTTTTTCCACGCGTCTCTGTCTTTACCCATTATTTGCCAGTCGTTCCCGGCTATTTCCATTACTTCATCAGCCCACTTACTTTTCGGTCTGCCTACTCGTCATTTTCCTTTAGGTCCCTTCCACTGCGTGATTCTGAGTGTCCACCTGCTGTCTTTATAGCGAGTTACGTGACCAGCCCATTGCCATTTCAATTTAAGGGCTTGCATGAGGGCATCAGTTACCTTAGTTTTGTTGTCTAATTTCTTCACTTCTGACTTTGTGTATTTTCCTTATTTTTAATATGCTTCGCTCCATGGCTCTTTGTGTTGTCCTGATCTTCTGTTTAGCTCTTGTCGTGAATACCCATGTTTGACAGCCATATAACAAACAGGGTATTATGCAGGTATCAAATACTGTTTTTTTTCAAATTCAGCGAATAGTCTCCTTTTAAGATTTCTTTGAGCGACCAGAATTTTTTCCAGGTTATTTTTGTTCTGCGTTCGACTTCGTCTTCGTTATTTGTTTTATTAAATGATACCTGCTTACCCAGGTAGATGTAGCTGTTAACATATTCTATACTGTTTTCTTTGACTCTGATGGGTAATTTGATGCTGTTTGTCATTATTTTGGTTTTGGTAGCATTCATTTGTAATCCAACTTTTGAGCTTTCTTGATCAAGTGTGCATAGCATTTCGCATAGATCTTTGGATGTTTCAGACAGGATAACTATATCATCAGCAAACCTGAGATGATTTAAATAGCTGTTGTTAACTTTTAGTTCTTTGGCTTTCCAGTCTATGTTTTGGAATATGTTTTCTAACACAGCAATAAATAGCTCAGGTGACAGGGGGTCACCCTGTCTCACTCTTCTTTCAATGCATATTGCTTCACTCCTCGATTCTAGTCGATCATTACTAATACAGTTACTGTAAATATGTTTTATGATATTAATATACTTTGCGTTGATGTTCAAACTGCTTAGTGACTTCCATATAGAGCTGTGGCTTATGCTATTGAATGCTTTGGTATAGTCGATAAAACCTAAGTACAGAGGTTTTTTAAATTCTTGGTACTTTTCGATTATTTGTTCCAATACATCTATGTGGTCAATCGTACTAAAGCCAGAACGGAAGCCTGCTTGTTCCCTGGGTTGTGCAATGTCAATTTCGTATGTTATGCGTTTGAGAATGACAGATGCAAAAAGCTTATATAAACTTGCCAGTAAACTGATTGGTCTGTAATTGGTGATGTCTAATGGGTTTCCTTTTTTGTATAGCAGTACAATATCCGACTTACACCATTGATTGGGGACAGATTCAGCTTCAAGAATCATATTAAACAATTTTGTTAGGTGTTTAAGTAATACTGGTGCACCTAATTTAATGATTTCATTGGTTATCCCATCTGGACCTGGGCTTTTATCTGGTATTAGTTGTTTCAGCTGTGCATAAATTTCTTTTTCATCTAAAGGTCTAATTAATTGGATGCTTTCAGCTTGGTATCTTTCATTGAATTCCACAATTTCGTCGTCTTTTCTTTTATAGATTCGCGATAATAAGTACTAGCTTGATGCATAATATCTTGTCTTGTTTTGGTTTCTTTAGATTGGCTTTCTAGTTTTTGTATCCATATTTTCTTATTATTCAGTTCTTTAAATGCTCTTTTCGTGCTTCTAAATTTGTCTATGTTTTTGTTATTATCCCTTGCCTGTGTTTGCTATAATCTTTTTTTATTGCTTTTTTAGTTTCTTTATATAATCTGCTTAGATCCTTCTTTGTATTGATATCCTTATTCTTTTTCATTTGTAGTTCAGTTCTTCTTTTTATTAGTTCTATTGTGTTTTCACTTAATATTTTGCTTCTTTTTTTGATTTCAAAGTTGTTTTTGTTGGTTGAGCTGTAAATTATCGCTTCTTCAAGCATATCATAACAGGATTGAACATTTGTTAAATCTTTTTGTATGCCTTCGATATTCTGCTTTAGCATATCTACGTAGTATTTAATTTCATCATCTGTTTTGGGGATACTTGGTAGTTTTTTGTAGTTTATTCTACATTTTTTTCTTTGGTTTAAAAGAAGCGTTGCTCTCAGTAGTCTATGATCTGTTAGAAATCTTACATTATTAAGGACTTCATAGTTTTTGATAATTTTTGGAACATTTGTCATAATGTAATCAATTTCATTCTTGACAGTTTTGTCTGGTGATTCCCATGTCCATTTTCTAATAGGTCTTTTTTTAAATAGGTATTGATTATTGCTAATCTGTATTCAAATGCATAGTCTATTAATCGTTCTCCTCTTTCATTCCTTTGACCTACGCCGTAATTTCCCATGATGAAACTTTCATCTATTTTCATGCGTCCTATTTTTGCATTAAAATCTCCTAAGACTAGAACATTCTCATCTGCCATCGTATGTGCTTTTTTAAGATCAGCGTAGAAGTTTTGGATTTCGGCTTCACTGGATCTTTCTGTAGGTGCATATGCCTGAATTATAGAAATGTTTAATTTTTCAAATTTTAATTGTAATAATGCTACTCTTTCTGAAATACCAGTGAAATTTGTAATATTACTTTTCCGAGCTTTCTTTATTAGGAATCCTACTCCGTACAAGCCTTTTGTTTCTCCAATGTAGCAGAAAATTTAGTCTGGATATTCCTCTATATGGCATCCCATTCATCTTATCTCCGAAAGTCCAAGTATTTCCCAGTTTATACTTTCCAGAGCATTTGTATGTTCTAGATATCGATATGCTGATGCCAAGGATCTTACATTATAAGCACAAATTTTAATACAATTCTTATGGTTTTTGCTTAAGTTTGTGGTGGTTTTTCTATTGGGTGGAGGGTATTGGTCTGATTTCCCACGATGACCAGTCGGCTTGGGAAATTGTTTATTTCTGGTTTGGTATTGTTGTTGCTCGCTCGTTTTGTTCCGGTGGCTGATGGCGTTGTCCTACGAACTATGCTCTGATGACGGGGTATACGCTGACATTGAGTTACTTCTGGCTCTCATTATATCAAAAGCGTTCGTTCTATTTATTTTAGATTTTGCCTGTTGTTTTCGGGGCTGGATTTTTGTTTGAGGAGACGTGGATATATCTCTTTTGCGTTTTTCTTGAGAAGTGTTTGCCTCTTTGATAATTAGCTTGTCATGTTTAAGGAATGCTATATTGCCTTTTTTTCTCTCTTCTTTAAGTTTTTCCATTAGTTCCTTTCTCTTTTCTATGATTTCTTTTGTGTAATCATCAGAGGCGTACACATCCTTAAATTTCTTCTTGTTTCTCATTATTTAATTTTTTTGCTAGCCATTAACGAAGGTGGTAATTAGTATTGGTCTTGGTTTTTCTTTTATATCATATTTTTTTTGTCCAACTCTTTATACAAAATCGATATCTCTTTTTTCTAAAGTCATTTTTAAATCACTTCTGATTTTGTTTATTGTATTTTCTAAGAGATCTGATGTGAATTTTTCGTTTTCTTTAAGGCCATAGAGAATGATATTATTTCTTCTTTTGTGTGTATCTAATTGTGTTATTTTATATTTTAAGTTTTGGTTTTCTACCTTTAAATCTTCAATTTCTCTTTTTAGAGGTGCCAGTTTCTCATCTATTTGTGATATAATATCTCTCGTTTGATTCGCCATTTCGATTTTCATTTGATCTAAAAAAGTTTGAAGATTCTCGATTGTGATTGAGTGTAACGGAACGTTGCTTCGCGGACGAGTGAATTTAAACTGACTGCTAAAGTCTTCACTAATATCGTTTCGTATGAACGAGTCTTAAGAAATTTCGTGTCGTCTAAGCGATGCTGAAGCGATTTCGAATCGTAAGAATGAGGCTTAAGTAGTATCGTGTTGTTTATGCGAGGCTTAAATGATTTCGCGTTGTTATGTTGGTGCGACTGATGTAGAATTCAATGGAGTCTATTGTTTATGTTTCAAAATGACACTTTGTGTCTTGGCATTTATGTTATTATTTTTTTCCTGCAGTTTGTGGTTTGTATTCGAAACTTTACAAGTAAAAAAATTCACTGTTATTATTCACGTCCATGCACCGCAAAATACTCAGTTTTATTGAATGTTGTTATTTCTAGTAACTTACAGTGTTTTTACGTAGTATATCGCACTTTTTCACTACAAATTCAATTTATGTAACGGAGACACTTTACCAAACAACTTAGTCGTTTGACAGCCGAAGCCGGAATCCTGACTTTTTTTTTTATGGAATAGGAGGACAAACGAGCGTACGGGTCACCTGTTGTTAAGTGATCACCGCCGCCCATACTCTCTTGCAACACCAGAGGAATCACAGGAGCGTTGCCGGCCTTTAAGGAAGGTGTACGCGCTTTTTTTGAAGGTACCCATGTCGTATCGTCCCGGAAACACCACACAAGGAAGTTCATTCCACAGCTTTGTAGTACGTGGAAGAAAGCTCCTTGTAAACCGCACTGTGGAGGACCGCCACACATCCAGGTGGTGAGGATGATATCCTAACTTGTGGCGTGTCGTGCGAAGGTGGAATTCGGCGGCAGGAATTAGGTAAAACAGCTCTTCGGAACACTCCCCGTGATAAATGCGGTAGAAGACACACAATGAAGAGACGTCTCTACGCAACGCCAAGTGATCCAGCCGTTCACAGAGTACTGGGTCCCCGACAATTCGCGCTGCTCTGCGTTGCACGCGGTCAAATAGATCGAGCTGATACTGGGGTGCGCCAGACTACACATCCCGATGGTTACCAGATCTTTGTCGACGCTCCTCTCGGAACGTCCGACCATTGCCTGATCAGGAGTGTAGTGCCTATCCGACGCCAACGTCGCAGACCACCAGCGACCCGCCGCGTTTGGCACTACAAGTCAGCAGATTGGGATAGGATGCGTTCCTTTTTTGCATCCTACCCTTGGGGCAAGGTTTGTTTCCCTTCGGATGATCCTAGTGCCTGCGCCGTTGCAGTAGCCGATGTGATATTACAGGGCATGGATATTTTTATACCAAGCTCTATAGTACCGATCGGTGGCAGATCACAGCCCTGGTTCGATGCGTCAGTTAAAGCAGCATCTGACTGCAAAAAACAGGCGTATCGAACTTGGGTTGCGGCGCTGGCTACAAGGGATCCCAACTGCAAAGTTCTTAAGAGGAAATATAACCGTGCCTCCAGATTTTTTAAACGGCAAATCACCCGTGCGAAGTCGAAGCACGTCGTCAAAATCGTCGAGCAGCATTCCAGTTACCCGACCGGAACTCGCAAGTTCTGGTCGTTGTCGAAAGCTGCTCTTGGTAACTTCAACCAGCCGTCCCTGCCGCCGTTGCACATGAGAAATGACACCCTGGCTCATACGGCAAAAGAGAAAGCTGATCTCCTGTGCACTCTTTTTGTCTCCAACTAGACTCTTGACGACAACTGAAAAACACCGCCGACCATCCCGCGGTGTCAGAGCCCTATGCCTGAAGTACAGTTCAGACAGAAAACTGTTAGGCGAGCTCTGTTTTCGTTGGACGTCAGGAAGTCGAGCGGGCCGGATGGCATTTCTCCAATCGTGCTTAGAACATGTGCCCCTGAGTTGACGCCGGTGCTAACGCTTTTATTCCGGCACTCTTATTCAAAAGGCGTAGTTCCTGACTCATGTAAGTCAGCCCTTTTCCATCCGAACAAAAAAAAGGAGACAGTTCGGATCCAGAAAAGAACAAGCCTATTGCTATTACCTCCCTGCTCTCCAAAATCATGGAGAGCATAATCAGCCGCCAGCTCTTGGTATATCTAGAAGGTCACCAGTAGATCAACGACCGACAGTACAGTGGTCGGTCGGCAGGTGATCTTCTGGTATACCTAACACAAAGATGAGCGGCGGCTATTGAAAGCAAGGGGGAAGGCCTGGCAGTTAGCCTGGATATAGCAAAGGCCTTTTATCGTGTATGGCACAAGGCGCTTCTCTCAAAACTTCCATCATTTGTGCTTCACGAGAGCTTGTGCAAGTGGACCTCCATTTTTCCCACTGGGCGCAGATCGTTGTCGACGGATACTGCTCGAACCCGAAGCCCGTGAATGCTGGAGTGCCCCAAGGCTATTTCTTCTGCATATCAATGATATGTTGGACACCTCCAACATACATTGCTATGCAGACGACAGCACTGTGCCGTATACACGGGCCATGCAGGTCTCTCTCGGGAAATCGTCGAGCAGAGCCGGGAGAAACTTGTGTCTTCTATCGAGTCCTCTCTTGAGAAGGTCGCGGAATGGGGTATTGAAAGAATGCTGGGAGAGTTTCTTGCGCTGCTTCTTCTCTCTCTTGATCTCGAAATCTCGAGCTATAGCCAATTTCGTGGCCATCTGGAGGGCAAAGCCAAATTGGCTTCAAAGAAACTGGGCGTCATTAATAGAGCACGGCAATACTTCAAGCCGGCCCAGCTCACATTCTAGCGCTCTGCAAAGCGCAGGTCCGGCCACTCATGGAGTATTGTTGCCATCTCTGGTCTGCCCCCCCCCTCAGTATCAGCTCGATCCATTTTACCGCGTGCAACGTAGAGTAGCTAGAATTGTCGGGGACCCAGTGCTCTGTGAACGGCTGGATCACTTGGCGTTGCGTAGAGATGTCGCTTTATTGTGTGTCTTCTACCGCATTTATCACGAAGAGCTCTTTAACCTGATTCCTGCCACTGAATTCCACCTTCGCACGACACACCACAAGTTAGGATATCATTCCCACCATCTGGATGTGTGGCGGTCTTCCACAGTGCGGTTTTCAAGGAGCTTTCTTCCACGTACTACAAAGCTGTGGAATGAACATCCTTGTGCGATCCTCCTATTGTATGTAAAGAATTGCAAAAAATATATAGTTACCGGCCCTCAGTGGACCCCAACATTATAGTTGCAAGGTGTAAACAGGTATATTATTATTGATTATTCACACTCACCTGTTTTTTTTAATATGATAATATAATGTACTCCGAAACAAATTGATTGTTGAGTTGATTTTATGCGTGTAAGTAAATACTTACCTACGCAAGAAACTGATAATGAATATTCTAAGTGAAAGTGTAATTAATTCTTAAATGGAAAAAATAATTACGTAAAGTACCTACCTACATGCTTATCTGTTTGTCTGATACATAGCTTATATAGTTCATTGACATTTTACAAAATTTAATACAATAAATATCTTATTCCCACTTATTTTTTATTAATAATTCTGGTGTAGTTATTAAAACTTACATTTTTTTTAATTATTCATTAGGGGAACTAACGAATTACACTTTTTTATCATCATCAGCTGCAAGACATCCACTGCTAGACAAAGGCCTCCCCAAAGATCAAAGTTAAAGTCAAAAATATTTTATGGACATAAAATCATAAGATTGCTCGTCAACGTCAATCACTAAAAATACAATTCATGTTAATTACACAAAAGTTTAAGCAAATACATATTTTAAAAATAATGCAATCCACTAAAACAATACAAGGCTGACCAATAAAATCCATAAAACAAAACAACTATAATACTATTCAATTCCATATTGTAATATCGTTTACGTAATCTTCAATACTGTAATAAGCCTTCGAACATAAGTCTGCGTTTAATAAAAGATATAAATTTATTTATTGGCACTCTTATTCAAAAGGCGTAGTCCCTGATTCATGGAAGTCAGCCCATGTCCATCCGATCCCAAAAAAAGGAGACAGTTCGGATCCGGTAAACTACAGGCCTATTGCTATTACCTCCCTACTCTCTCAGCTCTTGGTATACCTTGAGGGTCACCAGTTGATCAACGACCGGCAGTACAGCTTTCGCCATGGTCAGTCGACTGGCGATCTTCTGGTATACCTAACACATAGATGGGCGGCGGCTATTGAAAGCAAGGGGGAAGGCCTGGCAGTTAGCCTGGATATAGCGAAGGCCTTTGATCGTGTATGGCACAAGGCCCTCCTCGCAAAACTTCCATCATTTGGGCTTCCCGAGAGCTTATGCAAGTGGCGCAGCATACAGGTCGTCGCTGTCGACGGTTATTGCTCGAATCCCAAGCCCGTGAACGCTGGAGTGCCCCAAGGCTGTGTGCTATCTCCCACACTGTTTCTTCTGCATATCAATGATATGTTGGACATCGCCAACATGCATTGCTATGCAGACGACAGCACTGGTGATGCCGTATACACGGGCCATGCAGGTCTCTCTCGGGAAAACGTCGACCAGTGCCGGGAGAAACTTGTGTCTTCTATCGAGTCCTCTCTCGAGAAGGTCGCGGAATGGGCTAAGTTGAAACTTGTCCAATTTAACCCCCAGAAGACTCAATTTTGCTCGTTTACCACTAAAAAAACCCATTTGCCGTATCACCGCTCTTCGAGAACACTTCCCTTAAAGACTCGCCTAGTATCGGAATACTGGGTCTCGAAATCTTGAGCGATTGCCAATTCTACAAAGCGCAGGTCCGGCCTCACATGGAGTATTGCTGTCATCTCTGGTCTGGCGCACCCCAGTACGAAACTGTGGAATGAGCTTCCTTGTGCGGTGTTTCCGGGACGATACGACATGGGTACCTTCAAGAAAAGCGCGTACACCTTCCTTAAAGGCTGGCAACGCTCTTGTGATTCCTCTGGTGTTGCAAGTGAGTGTTGGCGGCGGTGATCACTTAATACCAGGTGGGTCACGGGTACGCTCGTTTGTCCTCCTATTCCATAAAAAAAATGATAATTCATATACACTTTTTGTTAATTTATTGTAAAACTTAATACCATTGCATGCAAAATAATTGTTTACTTTAAAGAGCCTAGTACCGGGCACTATAATCTTTTAGTTATTTCTAATGTTTAAATTATGGTTGTCGCTTATTTTACTGTATAAATTACAATGTTAAAGTACGTGCAGGAGATTGCCATAAATTTATTCGCCGTACATGGTCATAATATGAATATCTTTGAATTTTTCCCTTAGAGATTCTTGTGGGCTCATTTCATATATGGCACGTACAGCTCTTTTTTGAAGTATGAAGATATTATTTACTTCCGCTGCACCACCCCATACTATAATGCCATAAGATATAACGCTATGAAAATAGCTTAAATAGACAATTCTTGATATAGCTATGTCAGTAAGTTCTCGAATCCCTTTTCCAGCAAAAGCTGCTGAATTTAATTTACTATTTAAATTGTGTAAATGAGGCGCCCACTGAAGTTTGGAATCAAATGTTACACCTAAAAATACTGCATTATCATCGATTTCAATTCTGTCATTAATTTTTACTTTTCTATGTCAAACATTTTGTTATAATTATATTCTATAATAAATTTATTCATATTGAACTATGTTGATGCTCCTAAAAAAGCATTATTTATTTCATCACACTGATCTTGCTGACGTCTGATTCTAAATAACAAAAATGTATCATCGACAAACAAGACTATAATATGACACTTGTTATTTATAAAAAATGGCAGATCGTTAATATATACCAGGAACTGGAAAGGTCCCAGTATTGAGCCTTGAGGTACGCCCATTGAGACCAAAGAACCAGAGGATTGCTTTGAATTTACATTAACGAATTGGATTCTACCTTGTTAATGGTTTCAGCGAGACTTCTCGTACACCGTAATGATATAATTTATTAATACCTAGGTAACATTGAAAATGCTTAGAAAATGAAAACGGCTTAATGTAGAAAGTTGCCAATACTTTTATTGTTTTTCGAAGTAATCTCCGTTCCTCTCTACACATCGTCGCATTAGATGGAACCACTGAGAAAAGCAGTTGGCCCATTCTTCCTTAGGAATCTCTTCTATGGCATTTTCGTACAATTTCACCGCATCTTCAGGGCTCGTAAAGTGAATACCTCGAATTTTATCTTTAGTTTTTTAGAATAAATAAAAGTCGCAGGGCGCCAGGTTAGGACTGTATAGCGGATGAATCATTATCTCGACACCTGCCATAGTCAAATATTCAACAGTCTGTTTTTCGTTTTTGTTTCTTAAGGAGTAAACTCCGAAAGTCCTTAGGTCAATCAAATAGAGGATTTACATGAAGCGATTTTAATTGAGCAACTTTTCTTTTGTTCTTTTCCACTTAAATCGAAAACGAATTCGAATTTCACGTCCATTCAGGCGTTTTGATTAAAATCGGTTTAACATGTCCGACATCTTTGCTGTCAAACAACAAAATCCGTACGTCACTGAGTCATTGGAAGCTTAGATAATTAATTTTACGTTTCGATAGAGAGTGACAGCTGTGAACACGTCGAAAAAAACAAGTTTACCTCTATTTTCAGTAACGCAGGCACAGTAATACAAAGTGCCTAACAAATCACTAGTGTAAGATGTAGCTGTCATGCACACTAAAGTAATAAACTTGGCCTGTTTTCATGCGTTGCCAACGTCAAGAGACTATCTAGACGTATAAATTATCTAAGAATGGGAGCAAATCAATGTAATTTGCTCCCATTCTTAGATGCTTCTGACGTAATTGGCTAAGGTGAATATTTCTGGATAAAAAATAACATTCGAAAATTAGAATTGTCTTAAATAAAACGCCTTTTTCTTATTTTTCGTTGACTTTGTCCTAACAACTAATAAATAACAAATTTAGAGGACATTTTAAGGCAAAGTCACGCTTATGACCATCATAATCTGGTTTAGATACTGAGAAAATAATATTAAATAATATATAATATAATTATATGATAAGGAAAAATAATAATATAAAGGCCTATTATTTCAATGTTAGGGGGGAAGTCTGATGGTCATGATTGATGGTTGCTAATGAGGGTCACGACAATCTCAGTAATGAGCATTTTAAGTTTACAGGTGATCACCTACTAAGAGTATATGTGTATTGGACACTCTTATCTTCCTGCGCAATGATAAGAACTGTGGTGGTTTCAATAGCAGAAAGTAAAAAAAAGGGACAATATAAGTGACAAGGGACAATATAGACCTAATTTCACCGGTCACCATTAAAAACTAAGTTTTGACGGACTTCTGAACTCACTACTGGACACTTAATGTAGTGTCACGATGGTCACTAGAATCTCGTTGGTTTTAAATTAGAATTCTCGACGAAAACGGCTATTTTATACCTGAAAAAAATTGTTGCACAAAAGGAAATTATGACCCTGTTTTCGCTTGTTTGCTGTATGTATCTAAAGAATTAAATTTGGTTCAGAACGATATACTTTGGCACAAAGTTTATGTATAAAGCATAATAATATGTATATATACCAGTAGAAAAAATTACTATTTCAAAATATTGGTACTATGATAAAATCAATGTTGTAAGATTTAAGAAGGTCTGGGTTTAATTTAATTATTTATTTAGGATAAGTAATATATTATTTATTTTTTTAATATTTAAGATTAGTGATCGGACAGCCTGGGACTAGATTATGATTCTTTATAGTAATAACAATGACAGTAAAATATTGTATATATTCTTAAAAAAAGCGCAAGTAAATAATGCTGGAAGAGTTTCTTGCGCCGCTTAGCCGTGTTAGAAAGACATCAAAAAGAATTCTAAAGGAATCAATTTTGAGAAAATAAATGCCTTTTATGCCTTTTAATTCTATTTGATAAAGGTTGGAATGTTAGTCTGTCTTACACAGGGGAGGGGATGTCACCTTAGCTTTTAAACGTTTACATAAGCCCACTTATCAGCACGCGTGCCATTTGCCATAATAAAGAGAAAGTGGGCGCACATGATACTGTAAAGAGCATCTGCATGCGGATTTACAAAGCTTTTTGACATATTATGTGAAGATAATGGAAATGATCAACGTTTGGAATATAGCACCAATAAAAGTGACAGTCACAGAGTGACAGCCTTAGGAAAATACCTTCTACTTCGAGACACATAGTGACAGACAAACTTTAAAGACAGTGAGAGGGAAGGAAGAGCGTTGTCCCTTAACATGATAGAGCACAGATTTGCGCGCACTCGATAAATGTTAACGTGCCGTTTGTCTTAGCGACAAAATAATATGATTATTACATCCAAATTGATAAACATGATATTTTGACAACATTTACGAGCATCGCGACCAATTATGACTAGTTGACCATTTCTTACCCTTTTACGTTGTCGTGTTGTTTTGACGATCATTTCTGATTCTGAAGAAAAAAATAATGTAAATTCCCTGCAGCTTGTCGTTTAGAAAAAGTCGTAAATCAGACACTTAAAAAAGTTGGAAATGGATTCACCAAACAATTGTAAGCTGTGATATCACGGAGCAGACTTATCATATTATAATGGCGCGAATGGTGCCCGGCGGAGAGGACACATTCAACATGGTGGCTTGGTGTGTGGTTGGTGCCTGGTGTGGTGTGGCGAAGAGTTTTGCTACACAATAATTTCGTTCTGTTGGTGCACTGGCAAATCGCGCTGACTTTTGATGTGTTTGGGTATCCACGAAGCCACGCCACGCTACTTTTTTTAGCATTCATTTGAATTTAGCGCGGAGTTATTTAATTTGGCTCGTTGGAGCGTTTAAGTTTGCGCGTTTACCACTAAAAAAACCCCATTTGTCGTATCACCGCTATTCGACAACACTTCCCTCAAAGCCTCGCCTAGTATCGGAATACTGGGTCTCGAAATCTCGAGCGATTGCCAATTTCGTGGTCATGTGGAAGGCAAAGCCAAATTGGCTTCAAAGAAACTGGGCGTCATTAATAGAGCACGGCAATACTTCAAGCCGGCCCACATACTAGCGCTCTACACAGCGCAGGTCCGGCCACACATGGAGTATTGCTGTCATCTCTGGTCTGGCGCACCCAAGTATCACAGCTCGATCCATTTGACCGCGTGCAACACAGAGCAGCTCGAATTGTCGGGGACCCAGTACTCTGTGAACGGCTGGATCACTTGGCGTTGCGTAGAGACGTCGCTTCATTGTGTGTCTTCTACCGCATTTATCACGGGGAGTGTTCCGAAGAGCTGTTTAGCCTGATTCCACCTGACCGCCGAATTCCACCTTCGCACGACACGCTACAAGTTAGGATATCATCCTCACCATCTGGATGTGTGGCGGTCCTACAGAGTGCGGTTTTCAAGGAGCTTTCTTCCACGTACTACAAAGCTGTGGAATGAGCTTCCTTGTGCGGTGTTTCCGGGACGATACGACATGGGAAAAATGAAGTAATGTTCCAATGTCCAAAAAACGGTCTAACTCTAAAAATAATTTATATGGTAAAACAACGTTTCCGGGGACAGCAGTTATTTATAAGACAGGGCGACAACACAAAAAAACACAAAGATATAATTTAGCTTTATTAACACTAGCCTTCACAATGTCATATGACACAATTATCTAACTCGACTGAATTATTATGATTCGCCCGTCCGTATTGTAATCTATTGGCGAATGTTTTTGTATGAACGCTTCCAGGGCTTGCTCGTCCCGTCCCACATTCTTGACATTCTTTTTTCCTTCCTTGAACATCTGAAAGGATGAATAATTAACAATAATTTATAATGCATTAAATATAATGAAAATTAAAAGAACAATAGTTCCTTTACTGTTTCATGATCAATGATGATAAAAAGAAATAATATTATGCCATCAAAAATAACAAAGTTAACTGAATCATAAAAGCACTTTGTGTGGTTCATTCCAGTTAGGACAATCATCCTATACAAACCAAAAAGTACATAAACGTACGTAATCAGGGCCGGATTTAAACTTAATGCCGCCTCTGGGCACCGGAAATAAATCCGCCCCAATACTAGAATTTTACTTAAACTTATAGTTTGTTTATTTTATTTTTCATAACTTATATATCTCATTTATTGCAGAAACTATATTATATGTTATATATTCTGAAAACATGAAAAAATATTTGTTTTTTTTTTTCTAACAATTATAAATTTGGCACTAAGGGTAACTCATAATTAATTATATTACATCAATTTTTTCACAGGCAAACACGTCTGACTTTTTGAATTTGTCGATTAAATCTTCGCAATCTAAAACTGAGCAATCTTTATAAGACTAAAAATTTTTTTTTTCACTTTCAAAATTTTGTCGCCCTAAAAAATTTGCCGCCCTGGGCACTTACGCCAACTGCCCCTAGTGTAAATCCAGCGCTGTACGTAATATCTTAATAAAAAAAAAATCACTATTTACTATTCACAATTATTAATTGCGACAGTAATCACGACCATCATGTTCACGAAGCATCCTTACACAAACAATAAGTTCAAGCTCTAAAGGTTGATGCATCCAATATACGATGATTTATATTTATAAATAATAATTTATATTATTTAAAAACAACTCATATATTGGATGCAGCTCTTTACAAACTAATTTTTATGTATATTACAGCCATTATAAAATACTCTATTTTATTGAAGAGTGGCCGTTGAGTTCCTCTCACGAGCTTCGAACATATGATAAATTCAGTCCTTTAAAAGAAATATGTGTAGTGACGATTCAAAAGCGGTTAATTTGAGCCTAATTAAATAAAGTTTATTTGACTTTGACTTTGATTGTTTAATAGTTCAGTTGTTTTCGCAGTAAAACCGAAAAAAAACCGGCTCTCCTTTATTAGTATAGATAGATATAGATTTGTCAATGATTGATTCAACATAAAAGAGTATTTTCCCCCCTCAGAGTAATGCTTATGAGAATCAGCCTTTGCATTGCTGTGTTGATATAATTAATGCGTAGTCCATTAACATCAAATAAATAAAACCGAGATGTACATATTAGCTTCAACTGTGAGAATGTATTGAGACGTAAAATAAAACTGAGGTGTTAACATCGTGTACTATACTCACGTTAAAACCGTCACCACCGTCAGCCAAGTATGCTGGAGCAATGACGTGGTAAGATTTCTCTAAGTCTAAAGCCTCTTTGCTTTTTCCTATTGTAACTGAAGTCACTCGTTCACCCTCTGGTTGGTTCACATCGTACTCTACCTGAAGACCTTGAAACATCAAAATAAAACCATTTATTGGGGGTAAACATAAAAAAGGCATAAAAGCCATTTATTTTCTCAAAATTGATTCCTTTAGAATTCTTTTTGATGTCATTTCTAATAATTTAGATACTAATACCGCTTCGGAAACAAATGGCGCTCTGAGAGAGCCGAAGCGGCGCAAGTAACTCTCCCAGCATTCTTTTTTTGCGCTCTTTTTAATAAAAATATACAATATTGTACTTTCATTGCTATTGCTATAAAATAATCATAATCTAGTCCCAGGCTGTCTGATCACTTAGATATTCAGCTGTGGAGTAATAGGCTTTACGACGAAGGCATTTTTTTATAAAACATTTAAATTTGTGGCTGGGACTTTATTATAAAAGTGTATACATTTACCCTTAAAGCTATTATGTATCTTATGACTATAATTTTTTTAATTTCTGTTACAAAATGTGGAACTCTAGGTTGATTTGTTTTCATATATTTACTGTCATATTAAAAAAGTAAAAAATAGATGGTAATAATTGTCATTTTTTTAGTTTGAATTGGATTCACCAAATAGTAGTTACCTGAAACTTGTAGTACATAAGGGCCCTTAAACGGCTGCATACCCCACGCACTTATTACACTTCGCTCAAGAGCTTCCCTAATGTATTTTCCTTGCAGCTCAAATACCACTATACGATCGTTAAACGGAAGAAGCTCAAATAAAACCCCTTTTGTAATATCTGAAAAATATATAGAAAGTTTAAATTATTTCTAAAATTAAGGGAAAATATACTTTAGGCCTGTAAAGATCAGTAAGGGCTACATTATTTATTTAATTATTATTTGTTTTAAGTGATTAAAAATAAAATTGTAAATCATCTCTAAATAGTTATATCAAAATCTAACGGGGACAAGTACGACTCTTAAATGTAAATTCAAAATCAGATTGTATTCCTTAAATGTGTAATGAAGTAATCTTGAATAACAAAAGTTCAAAAATTTTTGTCAAGGTTGGTTTTTTGATCAGTTGTAAAGTTAACCAATGGAAACAATATTAATATAATAGTTAAAATCATAATAAATCGGTTTTTCAAATTCTAGTTAAAAAAGTTAATTATTAAAAATATAACCAATAGTCAAAATATTGAACCACTTCTCTTGTCTTATTTTGGTGATAATATTGTGACTTAACGTATGAGCTGTAATGAATTATAGAAAGTACTGTACAGTGTACTGTAGGTACATTAAAAATTATGTTTCAAATTTTACGAGGAGACGTTGATGCTCCAGATCTTCATGAGCAATTGTGTCACATAGATGTCCCTAAATTCAATAATCTTAACCCACGACAAATAAACTTTTTGTGGTTCCGCATCATCGCACCGTTGCCCGACCCATGGCACCTATACCGCGTTCATCGGTATTTTTCAACGCTCTTGGACAAGAATGTTCAATGAGATCCATTCAATGATGGGTGGACTTCCCTAGTTTTCATTTCATTCATTCAATTATTCTTTAATATTCCTTTTTTGTTTGTAATTTTTCCTTTTTGTGTTTCGTCTAATTAGTATAAGTGGAACTGCCGTGCTAATTAGACAAAAAATAATTAAATTATGTAATTCCGAAGAGTCGGTCAGTTCGTCTGATTAAAAAAAAATAATATAATAATCATAAAAATACTGAAGATTTCTTGAACCGAGAAATTTAATAACGGTATTGGTGCAATATGTTTGTGTATCATGAAAATTAAACTTTCACGTAACATGAGACTAAACTGAAAATGTTCGTTATTTAAATAATACATTATATTCATTACCATAATATTAAAACAAACCCAATTTAATACTTCTTCTTATTTTAGTCGATTGATGATCGTGACATTTTGTAATATAAAAAATCCAAATTATTCTTTTGTATTGCAATTGATAAAACGTATATAAAATATTTTCCAAAATCTTGCTTTCTAGGTGCACAAATATATTAGAATTTAACCAACCGAAAGAACAGGCAGGATTTAGGAGTAAGTTTTCAACTTTAGACCATATCCATGTTGTCAAGCAAGTCCTGCAAAAATACTCTGAATATAAAAAGAAATATTACATAGGCTTTGTAGATTACAACAAAGCATTTGATACGTTGGACCACAATGCTATATGGTGTGCACTTGAACAACAAGGTGTACATCAGAAATTCATTCGCATCCTGAAAAAAGTATATGCCGAGAGTAAAGCTATTATAAGACTCGACCAATTCAGTTCAGAGTTTGCCATAGAAAGAGGCGTCCGTCAAGGAGATCCAATCTCGCCAAAATTATTTTCATCCGTATTGGAAATGATATTTCGTAAGATGAATTGGGAGGAATATGGCATTAGAATAAATGGAGAGTACCTAAATCATCTACGCTTCGCTGACGACTTGATACTTTTCTCTGAAAATGGTAAAAACTTAGAGGTTATGCTTCAGCAGTTAGCAGAAGAAAGCATGAGAGTTGGACTCTCTATCAACACCGAAAAAACGAAAATAATGACCAATTCTGACAAAATTATAATAACAGTAAATAATGAACCCATAGAATATGTAGAAGAGTATATTTATCTCGGACAAGTGATAGCTACTAAGGAGTCAACAGAAAAAGAAATCAACAGAAGGGTTACAAACACTTGGAAGAAGTATTGGTCATTAAAAGAAGTGATGAAGAACATGGAAATCTCTATAAAAGACAAGAGAAAAGTATTCAACTCTTGCATACTGCCTTGCCTTACCTATGGTTGTCAGACCTGGGCCCTTACCCAAAAACAACTAAGTAAGTTAAAAGTTTGCCAAAACTCAATAGAACGAAGTGTAGTCGGGGTAAAGCGCCAAGACAAAGTGCGATTGGATCATATCAAAGGAAAAACTAAGTTCAAAAGCATAGAGAAAACAATACGCACTTTGAAATGGAGATGGGTAGGCCACTTTATGAGGGATGAAACACCAAAATGGACTAGAATAATAACCGAATGGTACCCCAGAGGAGATAAGAGGAATAGAGGAAGACAGTTCATACTATGGGAGAATGAACTGAAACAGATAGGAGGACCACTATGGAATAGAATAACAAGGAACCGGAAAGAATGGAAGACCTTGGAGGAGGCCTTTGTCGAAGGACAAACAGTTAACAGAAAGAGGACACAGACTGTTTAAAAGTTACTGCTAATAATTAGGTTAATAATATAGTTATGTAAGATAAATTAATTAATTAAAATGTTTTATGGTATGTCTATTAGCTAGTAAGTAAATTTTTGTTTTGTTAACTGTAATAAAGGCTTTATTATTATTATTATTATTATTGCAATTGATTGATGCAAAAAAAATTGATGTGTCGATATATAAGAATCGGCAACATTTTAACCATTGTAAGCCTTCACTATAGTTTAATTGAGGTCAAAGAACATAGGATTTAAGTAAGTACTGGTTAGATGTTTAACTATAGTTAATAAATGTATCCAATAGCTAGGATTGGCTTGACTATTGATCAAAAAATCGATCCTTTGTGTGTATAAGGTTTACTTAAAATAAGTATTTACTTCCACTCGGTATCGAAGCTTTAATATTCCCTCGCTGAATAAACGAAAGATAATCGTACGAACTGTTTTCGCTCTCTTTTGCCTGTAAAATAAAGAAAACAAGTATAAGCGTTCTTTCCTGCCCTCTTCCATAAAAAAATGTATTAAAAGATAACGGATACTACCTTCATAATCGAATGAAATTTACTTAGATCATTTATATTAGATAGAAAGTGACAGCTGTCAAAACATCGAAAAAATTGCGGTTGACAGTTAACCCCTATTTTGAGAAATGCTCGCGCACTAATACAAAGAGCCGTGAGGTGTATCACTCACTACTGTATGGAGGTGTATCACTCACTCAGTACTCACGCGTCACTCACATTCAAAATAGGATTTAGAATCACTTATTGAATGTCAAAAACTACGTCCCTTTCAAAAAATGTATGCCTTTAAACCTGAGGAGAACGGGCACTATAAACTCAGCGGGCTTACTTTCTTTTAAATCAGGCAGACTGCCTGCCGTGGGTGAGTCAAAACTGTGAGGTGGTCAAAACTGTGACCCTGCAAATAGAGCCGTGCGGTGTCTCGTAAAGAATCGACCTAAGTCGTTACTTTTCTTCTCCTTATTATTCTATAGTCAGGTGTAGGTAAGCACAACTTACATATTCACTCATGCTGTCGACCAGAAGGTCCCCGAGAGCACATTCTCCAAACACGCAGTCTTCGAAGTGCAACGTATTCTCACTTCTACCGATAACCTTTGATTCGGCCTCGTGCACCATTTTGGCATAAGGTTCCAATTTTGCTTTCACCTCTTCATCTGCGAAAGAAGAAATTAAAATAATTAGTATTATTAAAGTACGGGTAGACTCTTAATTTGATCCTTAGTAAGTTCGATTGAATATTTAAATAAAATAATATTATAGTTAAGTACATCCTTCTAATAGCTAATGATTCGCAAAATACAGGAGAATGGGAATATGGGCCTGATGTTAAGTTGAAGTATACTTTAAAAAAAGGGTATATTTTTCTGATGTTAAATACAAAAAACTAGCTCACATTGCAATCTACAAATCGAGAAAACACAAAAAATTTTTATCAAGTTGATTTAAATGTAATCAAATGAATATTTAATCGATTAAAATAAGATTCAGATCCAATTTTTTTATTTAAATCATATTGTTATTAGTTAGGTGCATAGTGTTCGAATGACCATATTATCAATAAAATATATTATTTTCTTAAGAGAAAAACAATGAGCAACTATTTTATTTAATCAATAAATCGATTGACAAAAAACATCGATACTAGTGAAATCCTTGTTCCTCAACGCTAACTTCACTTTGACAATGACAGTCTGACAGGTCATTTCATTTCTTCGTCAGTGTCACTTTGTTTCTTGTTGTATTCGTTAAGTTACCGGCATTTTAACTATCTACCCAATTCAATTCCAAGGTAACTTACCTTCTTTAGCAGTCTGTCTTACAGTTCATGTATGTACTAATGAGTATTTATTATTCTTATCTAAGCAAATAAAATGATCTTTTATTTTAGGTATTATACAGTGTTTTTTTTAAGTGGGACAGTATGGAAATCCTAAAGTATAAGAGATACAGGGAAACTGTCTTAGGAAACATTAGGTACTTTTTTGTGAAAAAAAAATTGGTATAGTCAAAATTCTGGTCAAGTGTGAGTTGTCCCTAAAAATAATTAATTTTGATGAAATTTGTCGAATGCAGGCACGAGCGCGTTCAGAACACCTCTGGTAGCTTTAGACAAGGCGTTGTGATGTATGTTGTTCAAATGATAATGCACTGCGTCTTTTAACTCTTGTACCGAGTTGTAAGTATCTGCATAAATTCGACCTTTAAGGTACCCCCAAATGAAAAAATCCAACGGTGTTAAATCGGGTGAACGTGGTGGCCATTTAATAGGCCATTTGTGCCCATCCAGCGATCAAGAAAATGTTCATTTAAAAACTGTTTAGTAGCGATACTATTGTGGGCAGGGGCGCCGTCTTATAACTACCAACAGTTATATATTAGTTCAAATTATTTAATGGAATTGCCATATCTACTAAATCCACAGCCATGTTTAATATTTCCTGATATTTTTGACTATTCAATGTTCCATGGTAAATTTTAATGGCAAAGATTTTATTATCTAATATTTCACACCAACAATTGAAGGAAAAGCGGACCTGGTTATGGGTTGCCGTAGTTCGGAAGGGGTTTGTACGTGCCCAAAAATGATAATTTTTTCTATTGTACATGCCATTGTTTGAAAAATTGCCTTCATCTGTCCAAATAATCCGGCTTGGAAAGGACGGGTTTCTAATCGAGCATGCTACAAACCACTGGCAAAATGCTAATCTCCGGTCAGTGTCTCCTGGAAGCAATGCTTGTACAAGATGACCTTCTATGTAACACTTGTACTTGTAAGCCTTCAATACCTTTCGTACTGTAGGTCTATGCACACCGATATTGTTAGCAGCTTCCCTCAATGAGGCTTCAAGATATCCTAAGAATGCGATAGTTGTAAATTCATTTATTAATGTGGCTCGTCTCTTCCGTTTTAGTGTAAAACGGCCTCCCTTTCTTAAATTTTTCACCAGTTTGTCAAAAATTTTGCGGCTCGGTTGATCGCGGTCCGGATAAAGTTCCCGATACCACTGTAACGCATTCACAGAGCTACGAGAATTTACAAAATACGCTTCAATTAAATTTACTTTATGCGAGTTTGATAATTCCATGACGAAAACTTAACATAATGTTAACTTTAAACAATGAAATATCAAGTAAAATACTGTTTGTTTCAAGAAGTTCCAAATTTTAAATTTGTTTTTTTTTTTAATTAGATTTGTAAGGTAAGGTGCTCGCGTAAGAATACCTTAAAGTATTTTAATCCTTTTTAAACCAAATAAAGTGTTCCAAATTCAAATGTAAAACTGGAATAGGCAATATTTTTTTAAATAAAAACCTTGCAGTGGGCGGTGCTAGGCAATTTACACGGGTTGTAATAATGAAAACGATTTTCGTAAATTTGACTAACTTCTGCTGTCCCGATTTTTTTCTTCCCATACAATAAAATAATCCCCTCATGAAACTGAGTCGATGTGCGTCAAAAAAAAAATTTCATCAAAATTAAACATTTTTAGGGACACCTCACACTTGACCAAATGACTATACCAATTTTTTTTTCACAAAAAAGTACCTAATGTTTCCTAAGACAGTTTCCCTGTATCTCTTATACTTTAGGATTTCCCCATACTGTCCCACTTAAAAAAACACACTGTATATAATATCTGATGACTAATTATCTAATATTATAATGCAAAAAAATTTCGTTACAGTAGTAGAGTATACGTAGATAGGTAGGTAATTTTTATCTAAACAAAACGAGGTTGGTACCTAGCTATTTTAAAATATATGTATGTGATAAATTCTTAGCAGCTAAGTTTTTAATAAATTACATTTTTTAATGAATTACAACTATGGTGATCTTGTACTATAGAGGTATTTCTCAAGGCCGTTGGCTCGGTCCCCAGCCTTAAAAAAAAAGTGTGTATTACGACCATAAGTAAAAACTTTATCAAGGTATGATTAATAATGCAAAACACGAATATTGTATTGTTATTTTTCCTAAAATAATAACATTTCTAAATATATATAATTCTATTTATATTACTCTGGTAAATATTGCTCTGACTGATAACGCTGCCTTATACTCGGACTCGTTACATTGCAGAGCGTGACAGTTCAGTCCTATTCAATACCTATAATATAAAAGTGAAAACCTACTATAGATCAGCTGTCAACATATAGTTAAAGAAATAACCTCATTATACGCTTTATATTAGCTTCACCTGTATGTTTGTAACCGACTTCTTTGGGCGCGATTTTGACCCACTTTAAACGGCTAGATTTCGTTCAAACTTTGTAGATTTATCGAGGACCGATGACATTACACTAATTTGATAAAATTCTTCAATTTTTCAATTTGCAAAACATGATTTTTGTTAATTTATATAATTTTCATCTATAGTCGATAAGGCAGGAATTGATGTTAAAGTACTTAATAGTTTTAAAAATACGCTTTTAAAGAAAATTTAACTAAAAAATGAAAAATAAATAATAGTTTAATTGAAAATTTTGCAAGATTTGTCAATCTAGGAGCTGAGTAATCGAAGATATAAAAAAGAATGGTTAAAAAAAACTAAACTATAAAAAATATAATGCGTGCTTTTTAGTATTTTTTACTATTATTTTTTATTTCTTCGATTACTCAGCTCCTAGATTGACAAATCTTGCTAAATTTTCAATTATGGGTTATTTTAATGTAAGCTTTTAAATGGTGCTACTTTCATTTTGTAATTACCTGGGCCCAGGAATGTATGGAAGCGTTTCAATTCCCTTTATTGAGGAAATATATGAATGAATAGGTACAGAGTGATTTTGTAGAATACAATAGATTAGTACTAGTAAACGGTTGGAAACGCATAAGTACATACAAAACTTATAATTCGGTTTTGTTTTAACTTTAATCACTATTATACGGTCTTTGGTTGAGTTCATTATAAAGCTTTTGTTGATTAACAGGTCAAGAATTGTGATTCAACTTCCTTTTTTTTATGGAATAGGAGGACAAACGAGCGTACGGGTCACCTGGTGTTAAGTGATCACCGCTGCCCACTTTCTCTTGCAACACCAGAAGAATCACAAGAGCGTTGCCGGCCTTTAAGGAAGGTGTACGCACTTGTTTTGAAGGTACCCATGGCGTATCGTCCCGAAAACACCGCACAAGGAAGCTCATTCCACAGCTTTGTAGTACGAGGAAGAAACTCCTTGAAAACCGCACTGTGGAGGACCACCACACATCCAGATGGTGGGAATGATATCCTCACCTAATCCTAATAAGTTAACTCATTATTACATCACTAAAAGGGATAGAGTGGGTCACGAAAACAAGCGAAGGTGTATAAAAATCATGTCGGGAACAGTAATTATCACTTTTTAATTAATTACAACAGTAATTAATAAAATGACCAACATTTAATAATGCCTAATACTTCTGAAGAAATAGAGAAGATACACGATAGCCGTAACTTCTCGTAACTTATCGTCTCTAATAGGAACTGTTATGAAGAACTTGTCGATTTTGTACATTTTAGAAGCACCGACAAACACTTGAACTCGTGTCACTCAGCCAACTTATACTCACATGATTGTTCCAGCATGCTTCATCATATCATCACATCTCACGTTTGCTATAAAGAGTTTAATATAAAAACTAAATTTCACTGTTCAATCCTACTAATATTTTCCCTTTCTTGGTGTGCGTCCGTACGGAATGGGTTGTCGCTATGCCATCTTCATAGCTGACAGGCTTGCCCTGCATGTTTCAGTATGACAACTCTCTCTGTTATCCCCACTCATTTTATGGAGGTAAAACCTTTAGTAGCGAATGCAATGGGCTATTGACTTACCCCCTTATTCATAATAGTCTGCTAACTTAAAGCATTGCTAATTCTCACTCTGTCTTCTTCTATTGACCTAAGTCAGAATGAGAAAAAACACTCCTTAGCGGCTGTTTTGAGTTAGCGGACCATTATGAATAAGGGGGTTAATATTAAACAGTTGCGTAAAGGCGTTCAATAATAGAATACTACAAAAAAATGTTTTATCCTCATACTGCATTTTAAATCAGGAGTTAATCAGTAATCATGCTTAAAAGCATTCTGATTTTCTTTATCATAATTGATATTATTTAATAGAATAATAATATTGAGACGAGAAGAAGTCGAGCGATCAAGGAATCACATTTTACCGAAAACATAAAATTTTTATATCTTTAAGACCATCTTTTTATGTGTGTTTTTGCTTTCAACTTAGAGATCACAACTCGGGAGTTGTAACTTAAAATATCCATTAAGTTAAAACTTCTATTCATCAATTACCTTCTGGTATGGACCGGTTCAAGAATATCGGACCACCTTCCCACTTCACGTAGTCACCGAAACAATCGAAGTATACTGAGAGACTCCCCATGTACTTGGTAAATGCTGAAGCTTGGACTATCAGTACCTGAAACATAAATAAGTGGGTTAATAATTATATTGGTCCGAATCCTGGTAGGTGCAATCATTTATATGATGAATATGAATGTTTGTTTCCGAGTCATGGATGTTTATATGTATTAATGTAAGTTTAAGTAAGTATATCATTGTATTATATATATCGTTGTCTTATACCTCAGTTTGGAGCAAGACAAAAGTGTGTCATTCTTAAATTATTATTATATATACGATTTGCCTCCCTCCAAAAGTACCACGAAACAATAGGAGAAGAAATAAAAAAATATTGAGATTCAGATTTTGAAAATAGAACGCAATATCTCAGTGTCCCTAATTAAATGACCAGCCAGCATTTTTTAACAAATAGCACTGTGATAATCTATCAGCTCTTTACTCACCTCTTTACATTACTGTAAAGAGGTTTAATGTTTAGGAAGTTGTTATTGTTTGTATAATCGGGCACATAATTGACTTATTATACTTACATGTAAGGAATATGGAATCTTGTTTAGACTCGTTGGAAAATAAAAAATAAATTCACAATTTGGTTTAACTAGAGAGTGTCCGTAATTAGTTGACCACGACTGTATATTCGGATAATCAGTTAAGGTAAATTACTTAAATAAATTAACGTTATATTTTTTTTTATGTAGATAGATCCGCCTCTTCCCATTTGGGTCACGCACTTATCGCGAAGATGTTACTTAATTGTTTACTAATTTTGGTGTAGGTAAGTAACGTTATATTAGATTTATTTATGAATTTTGCAAAGTGGCGTGAATGAGCGAATCGAAAATGAACAATGTGGCTAATAAGGATTGAATTCTGGGAAGTGGAGAAGATAACAATAATTTTAAATTTCATTTTAAGAGTAATCGAGTAAGTAACAACAAGTATCTATCCCTATTCTGTGATACTAATGTAACCATAGCCAATGGCCATAATGTACAGATTAAGGTACATAATAACAGGGGCATGCATTCTATAAAGGCAGTGTTAATTCCGCCAATATACTAAGGAAAACTCAAATCAATTGTATATTTATGAATTTCCACAAAGTAACGCCTACTTCAATAAATTTTCTATATAGGCATTAAGGCAATGCCTACCTTAATATGAAACTAAAGTAATATATACCACTAGTGGTAGGTAACTTAGTTCCATTATTCTATAAGAAAATTTCTATTGAACATCCACCCAGTAAGTTTTAGCTCACTTTTAAAACCACAAATGAACATGTCGAGAGTAAATCACAACGTCAACCTCTTCGCGATATGTGTGCAATATTTAAATATTATATTATTAAGGTAGGTGCTTGTATCTACAGTGTCTACCTTGCTAGAAAATCAATGCACGCCCCTGCATAATAATATATATATTGATAAAATTATTGATATGGTAGCCCTAATATGGCTAAGGATCAAAAAAACATTACTAATGACCAGTCTATGGCGAAATCACTTTCTTTCATTTATTTTATTTTGAAGATTGAATGCAACGAGATTGAAAAAATGATACAAGCTTATCAGTAGGTAATAATATAATATTATATTGACACACTTTTACACGGATTATCATTTTTTTTATGAAAATAAGGGACGAAACGAGCAGGACGTTCAGCTATTACAATGCAGTGCCTCTCAGGATTATTGAAAAACCCTAAAAATTTCTGAGCGGCACAACAACTGCGCTCGTCACCTTGAGATATAAGATGTTGAGTCTCATTTGCTCATTAATTTCACTAGCTACGGAGCCCTTCAGACCGAAACACAGTAATGTCTACACATTACTGCTTTACGGCAGAAATAGGCCCCGTTGTGGTCCCCCTAATGCCCCAAACTAGGCCACGGCCTATGCCATGGGTGCAAGACAACGATATACTTAATGCATTATACTTACTTAAATATACATAAATTCTTATAAACCTCCATGACTCAGATACAAACATCCATATTCATCATAAACCTACCGAGATTCGAACCCGGGACCTCTAGCCCAGTAGGCAGGGTCGTTAAAGTGGTAATACATATTGATAATCATTATCATATATTACAATTAATTACTTACGGCCGTTCCCAATATACTATCTACAGATAGAGATAAATTACTACCTTCTACTGTCAGTAATTAGCTGCCAATAATGTGAAGCTATCCCAATATACCCGATCAGTCATTCTTATTGCTTGATATTGGGACGCGTGAATTGCAATTTCCATTCAATTTTCTATCGCTGGTAAGCTGTAATTAGTCCCACTGACAGACCGCGTGTACAGATAAGGTTGGTTCCGTCGATAAGTTTATTGGGACAGAAGAGTCAACGATAGTTACGATTTTTATCTCAAGTAAGAGATAGACTGAATATTGGGAACGTCCATCCACACGTCCACGATCCATGTTTACTAGAGAAAAATTTATCTCAACCTTATGTTTCTTATCGGCAGTGGTTTCTACGAAGACAGGGTATGGTCCAGCTACCGCCTCACCACTCGGTGACGGACCATTCCACAGAAGAGAGTGAGTATGTCCCCCCACTATTATGTCTATGAACTCTCCGTGGTCCCGGGCTAACACTCTGTAACAGACAAATAAATATTTTACAATACGACAATGATGACTAATCCCTAGGAAAACTGGTGTGCTGAAAATAAAATCGTTTAATTAGCGATTTTTCGTTTCGTACTAAAAAGTTCATGTATATTAAATGTAAGGATTAAACAAATAATAAACAGATAACTAGAGTAATTATTTCGTTTCTATTCTATACATATCTCACGGGAAGGTAATTTATGCTTTTGCGGTAGAACTATGGGGTACCTACTGGACTCAAAAAATCCATGAATTGTGTTTGTATTGCTAAAATCTTTTCGGTATGTGAAAAATTGAGACATGGTTAAAATCCAATTCCACATGTTATACATAAAAATTAAATTATAGAATTGCTTTTCTTCTTCAAAACACCTTGGCCTTTTAGTACTACAATTATCTTTATGATATAACAACGCTTCATCAAGAATCAAGATTATCGCTCGTCCTAAGTAATATCATCCTGTGTTTTATTGCATGAGAAGTAATTATGAAATGATGGATAAAAATCTAAAGAACAATAAGGAAGCATCTTGATTCGCACACAATCTATGCAAATGTATATAAATATATACCAGAATAATCTCGTCCAAATCTTTATTAATCTGTTTGTTCCGGGTAATATACAAAACGACTGGATATATTGACAGAACTTACGGGCAGGACTTAAAAAAATTATGAGGTGTCCCTATAAAAAAAAGTTATAACACTATGAACGCGTTAACCTGTGAAATTGGATCTGAATTGGAAATGATCACTGTCCACACTCTTTTACAACACCAGATGATTCATTGGAGCGTGACCAGCCTTTTAGGAAGACGTCTGCGATTTTGTGTGAGGTACCTTAACCACCAAGCAAGAAAGCCCATTACACAGATTAGTTGGACATGGCAAAAAGTTCATTGAAAACCGCACTGTGTACGAATGGCACACATCCAGGTGGTTAGAAAAATATACAAGTATCTAAATTTTTTAAGTTACCTTAGGAGTTTATTGCGGCAAGATTACTAGTTTACATGTAGAATACACATAAAGCCCAACCGCACAGAACCCAAGCATAGAGTATTGAGATTATACACGTCCTACATCGAAGAATACGCCGGCAAAGTAAAACTCTGCTTCAACTAATTCGACTCTTGTTTCGCCTCTAGACGAAGCATCCCCGGAAGATGTTTATTCGCTGAACTCTGAAACGATAGTTCTCTCGTTTCAAGGCTCAGTATACTCCCTGTCAAAAATTAGGTAGAAGACGACGGTATGACGACGTCTTTTTGCAACGTCAAGTTACCAAGCTTATCATAGAGTACTAGATCCTGACGATTTGAGCAACTCTGAGCCAAATGGTTCAAACCAGGTCAACATGATCGGACTTACACCTTATGGTCTATAAGGTGTAAGTAAAAAGTGGGCTAGCTTGAAGTAGTGTCTCGCTCTATCGATGCCCCTCAGTTTATTGGAAGTCAATTTGGCTGAAAGGCAAATTTTAGAGAACCGCGGAATTGCCAATCCCTCAAGAATCATGTTATCTTGCAACTCCAGAAGACGTTAAATAGAATTTACATTTTTTGGCTTACTCGTGTAAGGTGTTGAGTATTTGGCGTTTACATATATTGTGATTGAAATGATTAATGAAACTATCAAAACTGTAAATGATGTTTAAGTGTAGAGTGGCAATGAATTTCTTCTCATTAAAGCTCAACCTTTTTCGAATGGCGCTAAATGTAAAAAGAAAAGAAAAGTTTTGGTATTCATAAATATTATTTCCTTGACCCACATGAATACAGTTATTTTGATTTGAGAATCGAAAGCCATCTTACTTGTCAACATCCAGTCCACAGTGTGACAACAGAATTATAATATCAACGCCCTTATCATTCAAAGCTTTGGCTTCTCGCCGTGTTGCTTCACCGGGGTCGGTGAACTCCACATTACCAGCTGATGATAAAACCTGAAAGAAGTATTTTTTTTTTAAATAAGGGACAATACGAGCAGGACTGATGGTTATTGATACGCCTTGCCAATTACAATGCAGTGCCGCTGAGGATTCTTGAAAAACCCCAAAAATTCTGAGCGGCACTACAACTGCGCTCGTCACCTTGAGACATTTGATATTAAGTTTCATTTGCCCAGTAATTTAGCTACCAGACCGAAACACTGTAATGCTTACACATTACTGCTTCACGGTAGAAATAGGCGCCGTTGTGGTACCCATAATCTCGTCGGCAAAGTGCAAGTACTGTGCAAAGGAGCCTCCCACTGGTAAAAGTATACAGTGGGAAACTTCTTTGCACAGGATGCCAGCCATTTTTGTACACCAAAGACGCCATTTTCTGTTTTCGCCGTCAAGTATTCAAGTAATGCACAAACTGTATTGCATTTCGGTTTTAAGGGCGCCGTAGCTAGTTAAATACTGGGTCATCACTATGTCTCAAAGTGACATGCACGTGTGATGCTGCTCTAGAGTTTGAGGTGTTTTAAGATGTAATAAGTAATGTATTATAATGGGGGGAGCGTATCCTAAGTCAAGTCAAGTAAAGGTTTTCTCGTTATGTCACTTTTTATTCGTAAAAAATCATACTTGATACAATAACTTTATATTGCGTAGAATTAATTTAAGGTGGGCTAGTGTTAGTTTTAGTTTGTTTTATGAAATTTTACATCGAGGAGAATTGCGGAAAGCTATTCTCTAAAAATAGGAGGTTATACAGTTCGAGTTTACTTTATTTGTTCTTTTGTTAACGTGCTGTTACCGTGGAGAAATTATTTCACCGTTTACGGACCGATTAGATATAATTTTGAATTTGATTTTCTTCAACACGAAATCAAGCATTTGTAAACAGAATGTAGGTATTATTTGGTGAAGCGAAAACACTGGAACAATGGCCACAAACAACTTGTCAATCAATGTAAAAGCATGATAGTTGAGAAACAAAAACAGTATCAGAGAACTGATCAGGTGATGGAGCCGCAAGGAAGGCATCGGAATTGCTTGATTAAAAAAAATACGGGTTGCACTTCGGGAGGGCCAACAGAAGTGAATACTTAATTTGGCGCGTTCGACATTATTTAGATGGGTACTAGGTTTATAGGGTTATGAATTGCATTATATTTATAAACTAGCTGACCTGGCAAACGTTGTTTTGCGATATAAATTATATATGTAAACCTTCCTTGAGCTTCAACAAATCTATTACAAAAGATTTCATTGAGATCGGTCGAATAGTTTAGGAGTTATTAGGGAACATACAAACATACATTCTCTTTAAAATACATTTAATATCTATTCTTTTATGAATCATCTTTAACAATTTCGACATTTATCGAAAATTATTACAATCTAAAATAGAAACCACAGGTTCATGGTAACTTTAATAGGAAATGAATAATTTTGATTCGAATAATATATAATACTAATATATATACATTCTATTTATCTAGACGCGTTCGCGGTCTGCTATATGTACATGCATTATGCACACACTATAGCTGCGTCTCGTAACGGTGTCGAGTGTCCAGAGGTTTTATCTCATCTGAAAATATGCGTACCGCGCTAAAAGAGCTTATCACTTAAAAAAATTAAAGAAACAACGTGTCTTGGCCGTCTTTGGGGTGATTAAAAATGTCAGAAGACGCTTTCAAATCGTTAATGTTCACTAAACAGACAACATTAAATTTCTAAGTTTACAATTTATCCATACTACTCATATTATTTAATAAGTATTTATGGATAATTCTATACATAAAAATTAAATCAAACTACATTTTTTTACTCTCCTGATATTCGAAATGAAAAGTTGGACTAGTCCAAATACTTGGATGAAATAATGGATCCGTTCGAGCCATATATTATGTTAATATACATTTGTATATCATTTGCTTCATTAAAAAACAACAAAATAATCTTCGATATAAAGTTGATAATAGTTTTCTAATTACTTAAGCAACAAACTGATAATAATTTCAAAGTGAAAATGTTATTTAATTATTTAATGGCATAAGTAATTACGCAAAGATAATACTTTCTAGTGTGTCTGTCTGATACATAGCATGTTAATTACTCCTTTAGACTTAATACAATATTTAAAAATATTCAATTTTTATCCCCACAACAAATTTATTTCTTAATGATATCACAGATACGACGACCGCCCTCAGGCTATTTAAATAAAGAATTTTATTGGAAAAACTGAATAAGCCCGCTGAGTTTCATGTACCCGTTCTTCTCGGGTCTGAGCTATAAATTTTCGAATGGGTGGAAGTTTTTGACGTTAAATATAAGTTATTCCAAATCCATTTTTAAATAAAAAAATATTTGACATAGAAGGAAACTTAATAATTCGGGCTTTTATGATATAAAAAGTGATGAGAAAAGAAAGACGGTAGGTGATGGTAGGGGATACGCTCAGGATACATGAGCGGCGCTGCATCATAATGGGCAGAGCCAAACTCAAAACTCCGAGCAGCATCGTAATAGCACATGTCTCTTTAGTACACGATTTACTCACTAGCCCTGAAATTTCACAAGCTGTAACTCCTTTCAAACCGAAACACAAATAGTTCTTTAACATTTTTGCTAGTCCGCACTTTAGGAACAATGTTAAGTCAATCATTGAGCGCTTCCATTTTCTTGAATGCAGCTGAAGGTGAATTCCTGATCCAAACATTCCATTCGTTTCTGAATCGCGTTGACATATCTATTATACTTCTGTTTCCTCAAAATCAGATAGACAGATGGCCGTTGGGGCAGTCAGTCCTGGAATGGAGACCACGTACCGGAAGACGTAATGTTGGTAGGCCCCTCACAAGATGGACCGACGATCTGGTCAAGATCGCCGGAATACGTTGGATGAGGGCAGCGCCGGACCGTTTTTCGTGGAAATCTTTGGGGGAGGCCTTTGTCCAGCAGTGGACGTCTTCCAGCTGATGATGATACTCACAAACGTCCTGATGAATACTATAGCATTCAATTTTACCACGAAGCTGAACAGCCTCATAAATATTTATCATAGCTACCTTTTCCCACTTTTACGTTCATAAGTGCACTCATTTTTCTTCCATGCCTGTCTCATTTTCATTGTCATCGTTTACTTCCACAATGTTTTATATATCCCATAGATCAAACATTAAAATCATTTTCTTATTATGATATTTTATAATGTTATGTCCTTCATTTGTGTATTGTGCTATTTTCAACCGTATTATTTTAAACTGTGATAACTAAAATAGCATTGACGCGTAAATAATATATACAAATGTGAGCATGAGATCAAGTTTATAATCAGGAATACAGATAATATTTAATAGCGGTAAGATAGTGCGCTCTTGGCACATACTATCTAAAATCTTCGTATTCTAGGCCGACAAAAAATTTTGAAGTATTACTTACTTATGTAATGATAAGTATTCATAGTTGTTAGCAATAAGATGACATCATCATAAATAAATGTTATCACCGCGGCCTTTTCTTTCTTATATAGCACTAGGGGAATCACAAGAGCGTGGTCGACCATAGAATAAACGTAGATATAAACTCAAAACCGAAAACACATTGTTATGTTTCGGTATTTAAATTTTCATCAAAGTAGTATGTATTATTGAGCCAGACATGGTTACAAATACATTTACAACATTTGTTTAAACATAATTTATTAATAATTACCTTAGTGTCTGGGGTTATTAACCCAATGATGCCAATTTTCCGGCCCTTACGTTCAATCACAATGTGGGGGCGGTATAGTCCTTTAAGACTTGTTTCTTTGCTGGTGTCCATGTTCGCAGCCACCACCGACGCGTTGAGGCCTGAGAGGTACGGCGCGAGTCCGGCAGGCCCATCGTCGAATTCGTGATTTCCAATTGCCTATTGGACCAACAATTCATATGAGAAATCACTGAAAAACATAACAATCCAGTGAAGACTGCTGATAAAAGTAAAAATATATAATTGAAACATCCGTTTGAATTTATATATAAACTAGCTGAGCCGACAGACTTTGTTCTGTACATAATAAAAAAAAACTTTTATTAGAATTTGCCAATAATATATAAAAACATCAAGAATTATTTCGTAAAAAATGCTACCTGTTGATAATGAAATTGTTTCACAGTGGAACTGTCAAACCGTGCGTCACTAAATTCTCTCATTGAAAATATGTCCATACAAAACAAATATTGAAAACAAAAATAACTATGGGTCCCAAATCGAAATAAAAACTATCCTATCTCTCAAGTTATTAAAAATCTGTTCATTAGTTTAGGAGTCCATCGCGGACAAACAACGTGTCAGGTAATTTATATATTTTAAGATTAATACAAGTTAACTTAAAATATAAAAATAAATATTAAATAGAATATTAAAAATAATTCAACTTTCACAATTGAAATATGACTCGAAACAAACATACATATTCACCACACAATCGTTTGAACGCAGTATGCATTTACCGGGATTCGAAGACGAACTGGGCTAATGAGTGGACCATCAAAGATACTTTTGCCAGCGACATCATCAGTCTGGTATATTCTTGCTGTGCATTTTACATTTATATAGTTATAATAATAATCACCCAAATCAGTTGACTAGTATACCCCTGAAAGAGTAACAGACAGAGTAGTATTTTATATAAGACAGGACAAGTGACCGCCAAATAAATATAATAAGTATGTACCTACATGTGCGTCGTTGGGCAACATATTCATAAACTCCAGGATGATCTTCCACTTGAGCAACGTGTACCAATACGTTCCCTGGTAGCTGTCTCCGGCGTTCAGCACCACCGCATCAGGCTTCTCTTGTTTCAGCGATGTTATCTTCTGATATAACCGAGGGAATCCGCCAAGACATGACGCGTTGTTGGTCCGGCATGTCGGTGTTTCCACAGAAGTCTCTTCAAATCTGAATTTTTAAAAAAATATATGAAGTTGGGTACTGACCAGAGTTACGGGCTGTAGCGTATCTTTCGCAACGATTGTGTTGTTTTACGCTACGCCCTCAAATCCGTGTAACATGCTCTTTTTGAACTCTTTGGAGCGCTCGTGTTCCGGATTCATTAGCCACTCTCAGTCAGGATAAAAAAGTATAGGTATATAAGAGAGTGAAGGATTTTTTCTTTGTGACACACCTATGTTCATACAAGAAATAAACAGAACGTAACCAAGAATTAATGAATTGAATTCAATCAGGCCAGTAAGATGGATACTTCTCAGAGTACCCATCTCACAGTCAAAAGCCTTGGCCTTTACTCTATGAAACTCAAGACAACCGGGCAGTTGAATGCATGCTTTGCTCGATGACTTATCGAATGTTGATAAATTTTTCCCTTAGGTCTATGCCTTTCACGAAGCCCATCTTTTTTCTGGTATTTGGCTTCTGATGGAGCCGCTGGTTGATGATGTATAAAAGAATTCTGCTTGCATGTCACGTTAATGCAATGGGTCTATAACTACCACTGTCTTTGTGGAGCCTTTTTTATGTAGGTAAGGGGATGAAAACCTCCGTAGGGCATTTACCCGTTTTCCATACATTATTGTATATTTCCACGATCATTAGTATTCTTGATTCTCCCATATTCCTTAACAATTGATCAGTAATACCGTCTTTTCAATTCTTGTTGCACAACACTACACAAGTACAGTTTATAATTATTAGCATATTTATATATTTTAAAAATCTCACTAGAATACGGATTTGAGTAAAAAATTGCGAGCGAAGTCGAAAGTCTGAATCGGCGCGTTTTAATTTTTTGACATTCTTTATTAATTTGGATCACGCTCGGGTTACTTATTACTCAGCCTTCGTGACTGATCTATTTGGTGATTGAAACTCTAACTAACAAAATCCACATTACAAATTGACATCATTTTTAATACCTCTGTAAAATGGTCAGACAATTTATACGTCTAGATAGACCAAGTATCTTGTTGTTAGACAACCGATAAAAACAGGCCAGGTTTAATACTTTAGTGTGCTACAACACAAGCTACGTCTTACACTCGCAATTTGTATGACACTTTTTTTCTACGTTTTCACAGCTGTCATAGTCTATTTACACCCTCATATAACCAACTCCTAGCTCCTTTGAAAAGTTGTGGTAATTATTTTCAAACAATGTTCCTTAGCCACTGTCAATGTTGTTAATCATGTAATTAGCATAGTAATTGAGTGTTTAGTAATTAAATATCGTTATTTAAAGAAACTCCTTCCTGCAGTCAAACTGTTAGAATAGTTTTTCAGAGATATGTTATAGTGTGATTTGTGTTTTGTAATTTAACTATTAAAAAATTAAATAGCACTAAAACAACTCGGATTACCATCACAATTATGGCTAATAATGACTTTCAATTTAGAGCTGAATTCAGAAGAGCCCTTTCATCTGGGCACGATGTTCCCCCGTCCATTATTATAACATTCCTACCACACCGAAACTTGAAACTAATTGAACGAAAACAATGCCATATCAAACGCAATAACCAGAATAACCAGAAACGATTCATTTGTTAGT
The DNA here is from genome assembly GCF_905404315.1 of Leptidea sinapis. Lineage (NCBI taxonomy): Eukaryota > Metazoa > Arthropoda > Insecta > Lepidoptera > Pieridae > Leptidea > Leptidea sinapis. Next base: position 2,265,266 of record NC_066301.1, read on the forward strand.
CTCGTTAAAGACAATACACGGTAACGATCAATTACTTAGTGCAACGGAATAACTAATTAATTTAAAATACAGCATAAAAATTATAAAAAGAAAAGGCATTTATTTTCTCAAAATTGATTCCTTTAGAATTATTTTGATGTCATTCTCATAAGTACTAGATACTACTACCGCTTCGGAAACAAATGGCGCACTGAGAGAGAAGAAGCGGCGCAAGAAACTCTCCCAGCATTCTTTTTTTGCGTTCTTTTCAATAAAAATATACAATATTGTACAATCATTTCTGCTGATACAATTCATACAATCATGCTGTCCGATCACTTAGATATTCAGCAGCGGAGTAATAGGATTTACGACAGAGCCATTTTTTTATAAAACATTCAAATTTATTTATAGATAATGTCTGAACAGTGGCTGGGACTTATTATAGAAGTGTATACATTTACCCTTAAAGCTATTATGTATCTTATGAAGCCTACTAGAATGAGTTACAAGCAATCCCTTATTTCTAGTGTTATAAATTAAGCGCAGCTGTACTAAAAATACGTACGTAGAGGATTGGATTTAATTGTACAGAACTAGATAAATTTAAAGTGGGGCGTTTTTTTTTCTGAATAATATAATACAAACATGAGGATCAACGAATAGTAAGTGATAGTTATCTTAGTGATTGTTATCTTGCAATACCAAAGTATACCAGATGCGTTTAATTAAAGAGCAAATTAGCAGCAATTTTTCCAGACAAACTCTTTCTGCTGTTATGCCCTTGGCTTTTTACCCTAGATCAATAGTTTCTTTTTTTAATTAAGATCATTATTATCGCTGTCCATTCGTGTCTTTGTTTTTCTTTTTTGAAGTGCAATATTTGGCTAGACTAATATAGGCCGCAAACAGGAGTCACAGAATAATGACTAGGTAAAGGATACTTAAGTTCAAGTTCTAGTTCAAATTTTTATTCGTAAATACTATACTGTGCATATGTTAGAAGTCACTTAGAATACGCCTCACAAGTGTGGAACCCCGTCTACAATATATACATTAGACGTATTGAAGCGTTACAAAAACGGTTTCTGCGTCATCTTCAATTTAAAATAAAAGCATATCTTCCGAACTACAATAAGCGCTGTCAATAATTCCATATTCTGCCATTAGAAGAGAGGAGACGTATAGCCGATCTCATTTACTTAATGAATATAGCGAGGGGTTCGGTCGACTGTCCTGAACTGCTAGCGCGCATTGGTCTTCAGGTTCCGTTTGCTTCACTCCGGAGACCATGCTGTCTGCATGTTCCCGGAACTAGAATTAATTATAGACAAAATAGTTATCTACTGCGTGCTGGTCGGTCTTCCAACGATTTGTCTAAGATAAGACCTTGATATATTCACCACTCCAATTAGGCAGGTAAAACAGCTCCTTACCGAGAACTTTTTCAATCAAGTGTAATTGTAAATTTGAATTATTTTGTTAATATTTTTTTGTCTCTTTATCATTTTATATAATTTTCGTATTTGTTGTCCACTTAACTCTTACATCATATATCGATTCCTATCTGTGAAAACTTTTAATTGTCCTTCTGTTATTATGTATGTAACTTATATTTTTTAACCTAGCTGCGAGTTTTCCAAAAAATTTAAAATAAAATAAAATACTATTACACGTCATACATACTTAATGTAACATAGTAATACAATTAACTTATAAATTCATTATATTATGAGTAGAACAAGCGCTCAATGACCCACTTTTTAAGTTTATATTTAAGTGTTAAAATTTTACACGCTTGTGATATAGTCCGGGAGTTTATTATAAAACTGAGGGCTCATAGCGTGTATTGTGCGAAAAGCTTTTTCCAGGCTATGTGGGACTGCATTTAGGCAATTCGCGTGCCGCAGCTGGTACTGGCTCGTGTCGCCTCTTTTTTATATCGGTGTAAGTGAGCTCGGGCGTATAAACTTATCTGTAGTATTAGGAGGCTTGGTATTGTTAGTATGTTTAATGACAGATAAGTATCCTTCCCTACTCTGCAGTAATAGTAACAGAAGTTTAACATAGTCACACATTTTAAAGAAATAGCTACCTTACATTACTGTCAGTAACAATCATTTTAAATCGTACTCAATTCGAAGCCGAGTTTGGTTCATAAAACATTGATAAATCAGTCTACGCACACTACTACCAGTGGGGGGCTCCTTGGCACAGGAAGACTGTTAGATTAAGGGTACCACAATGGCGCCTATTTCTGCCTTGAAGGAGTAATGTGTAAACATTACCGTGTTTCGGTCTGAGGGGCGCTGTAGCTAGTGAAATTACTGGGCAAATGAGACTTAACATCTTATGTCTCAAGGTGACGAGCGCAATTGTAGTGCCGCTCAGAATTTTTGAGATTTTCAAGAATACTGAGCGGCACTGCATTTTTATGGGTATGGACGCATCAATTACCATCTGTAGAACGTCCTGCTCGTGTCGAACCATATTTTCATAAAAAAAAACAAACTACAATCCACTCGTACTTATCGGGCAGCTCTGAGGGCTGAGACGCGCGAACTAGACAGCAAGTACCATAATTACGCTACTTAGGTATTAAGTTATGGTTGTAAGGCGAGAACCATTCTGAAAGCCAAAACTACCTTTATCAAGTCATCTCCGAACAGTTTGATTATTTGGCCTTGCGTGGAGATGTGGATTCTCGCTGCATCTTCTACCACATTTATAAGTGAGTGCTCAGAGGAATTGTTCGGGATAATAATAGCAGCCAATACCACCACCACACATTACGGCAAAATGCGAAATTCTACCCGCATCATGTTGACGTCTGGCATTGTACAATCGCGCATTTTGCGAGAAATTCTTCCCTCACACGGCCACTTTATGGAATCAATTAAGGGCTGCTGTTTTCCCGAACCGATACGACTTAGGGACATTCAAGTATATAGCATACTGCCAACTCAAAGGCCGACAACGCATCTCTTGACCACTGGTGTTGCGATATATCGATAGGCGGCTGCCTTACCACGTTCCATCACTTGCTCGTTTACTATAGTAGAACATGCTTAATACGATTTCTCACATAATACGCCAGTTTACACCAATACGTGCAACCTCAGACATGTTAAATAAGATTCTTCGTGCCGTTTAATACGTCTAATACGCCAACAACAGCAAAAAAGACCCCCTGAGACTGCAGGGTTTTCTGGATATTCTTCCATTGAAGACAATGTGGCACCCTACGAAATTAAATCAATTGAAGATCATATTGAGAATGTGAATAGCACACAAAAAGGAGTCCTTATTGAGAATGATAGACGAAGAGGAGTCAACTCCGAATTTGTCAATCGCTCGGATATTATAAGCTGTAAGTGATTTAAGACGCCTTGCAGATTCGTTAAATCAAAGCGAACATGCACTGCAAAAGTAAAAATTATGTTGGAAATCTTGTTAAATTGCTAATGCATCAAAATATTTCTGTCAAACCAAAATAAGTGATTACTTTACAGAACGTAATTAAAATTAGTATAAATTTAATATAAAAAAGATAATAATATATATAAAAGAACATAATATTATGTAGTACCTACGTTTTATTTCCCTATCTTGCATAAACAATATAGTATATAAAAAAAATCTCCTGCAACTTGCACGATCAATAATTAATAAGTACCTAGGTGTAATGGTTAAATTTATTTTGTTTATCCAACACTTTTTTCATGCTTCTCTGTATTTGAGAGGACTTTTAAGCCGACTTCAAAAAGGAGGAGGTTATCAATTCGATCGGTATTTTTTTATGTATGTACACTGATTACTCTGAGATTTATGATCCGATTTACGTAATTTTAGTTCGATGCAGACTAGATGCCATTTGGTCCCAAGCAGACAGACACGCGTGGCCAGACAACCTTAATAATTACAGTAAGTACGCTTAACACGTACGTTTATAATATTAAGTTTTGTTTTGTTTAGGGCTTGGCACCAACTTAAAACCTATCAATAGGTAGCACATATAAATAATAGTATTTTATTAATATTAAAGTTACAGGTGTAATAAATAAAATTTTTAGTTATTTTATACTTTTCAGTTTTTGAAGTATTTTTAAACGTATTTTTTTTTACTCCGATAAAATTAACAGAGGACAGATATCTAAGACTGGAATAAGACCGGTCGCGCGTCGCGGTGGGCAATAATACATAAAGGGCAGGGTACCACATGTGGACTAGTAAACAGAGTTGACATACATAAGCGGAGAAATTGAAACAGTCCGAAACAATAATCGACAATGTACCACTGATTTTTTTATTTTTTATTCATGATATTTAGTCGAAGTAGCAGTTGTCCTCACACTGATTTTCGTCTCGGGCGACAGAAATATTAATTTAGAATTCTTAAACTTGAGATAGGTCACAGCTAATGTTACCTCTCGGTAACGCTCCATACATGCAGTAAAAGACGAAAGTAGTTACATCAAGGATGTAGATACGTACGTAAGGACGTACTATAATCAAACTTATATTAGGAAATATCCGGACGACCGAATCCTTGCTCGGATTTTTAAGAATGTACAACAATGTAAAACTTGCTTTCCGTATCACCCAATGTCCCATCTGAGCTATTATATATATCTATATATCTATCTTGTATATTATAGTGGCGAAATTTACCTTTGTGTTCATGTTATAGTAGCTGTTTCTCATTAAAACACGGATAAAACTACATTTTTTAAAATTGAAACCTAGCTAGATCGATTTATCGCCCCCGAAATCTCCTATATATTATGAAAATCGTTGGAGCTGTTTCCAAGATTCAGATTATATATATGTATATACAAGTATTGCACGTTTAAAGATATAAGATATAGTAAAAAAATATGATGTAAGTACCTATAGTTTCACTAATTTCATACAATATAAATTACGTTAAAAAACTTACCGTGCATGAAAATCATTGTAGTGAATTATATCCAATTTATAAAGTCCTTCGAATGGCAGCGCAAACCCGCTGCAATATTTCACAGACACAATAAACACAAAAGAATTCAACAAGGTAACTCGCATTTTAAAAGCGAATTAAAAAACATTCAGCACATTAATATGTCATGTTATTTCAACGTCCTTAATGTAACTAATGTGTAACTAATGCTGAAGGTACTTCATGAATTATGACAATCGAGTTATGATACAGATAAGAGCTAAACGTCTTGTCAATTGGACGATTACAGGGGATACTGGGGTGGGTTGACCCCTTACTTTATATTAAAATATATTTATAAAATTTTGGGTAAATATTTGTATTGTTACCTACTTATTAGGAGTCATTAAAATATCGAATACAAAAAAACTTTAGCGTTCCTTACCACCAAAAATTATATGATTACCTATATACATGATTATAACTTGTGTGTCAATATGTCTCTCTCTTGGTAAAGTTGAAATTAACATTAAATACTTACGTTGACCATTTTTGAATCTGTAAAAAATTATACCAATCAAAATATCCCAATTAATGTCTGATATAATATTAATAAGCAGTTGAATAGATACTTTTATTCACTCTCGTATAATATTTATTTATTTATTGGAACACCAACAATAGAATATATACATGAAATTATATTACACATTATTAAGATTCTATATAGTCTTGTATATCTATTAATTAAAGGCATTCGCAGCATTTCATAATAGATATTTACAATAGGCAAAAACAAGACTTAAAAATTTAAACAAAATACTAGTAAAATAAATTGATTTTTTTTCAAAATATGATTGAAATTAATATATATATAATAATTGTTTAAGTAATTTGATAGTCATAGGTACGGTACATCTCACCGATTATTATCTAGATATAAACAATTATTTATCTTTTAACACAACCCGTGTAGTAATAACATTATGCTTAGTGGTCTCGCTGAATGTGGCGATTCTTCTGTGGATCAAGTGTACTCAGTCTCCCCTTCATTCAAAGACACAATGATATAAAGGTGTGCATTCAACGGTGGCGATTAAAAAAACTTTTTATCTTTGGCTTCAAACGATTTAAACAGACCTTAGTACGACGGCAAACATTTTAATGAGTGGATTGTTTCGTAAGTGATTGTCATTAACATTCTTATACAAGGCGTATATTGGTATCAAGTAGTGAGTACATAACAATATATATAAATATCGATTTTCAGGAAATAATCACATTAAAAAAGCGAAAAAAAGAGTAATAACGTACCCAATTATATGGGTTTGGACACCTCTGCCTTCGACCATTTTCATTTTTCCCCGCCCACACCCATTTCATTAATGTACCTGAAGGGAGTGCGGGCAGCGGGCGAGCGGCAACAAACAACGAAGATTTTGTATTATTAAACACTTAATTGAAATTATATCAACATACTCTTTTTATTGTTGCATTTGATCAAAGGGGTTTGGTTTTTTATTTTATTTTAGTGGTGTCTCCGCATTCTACTTCATATCCATGTCAATTATCGTACAGGGTTTTTTTTTAACACAGTGTATAATGATAAAGATTGCACATTTATTGACTGATCGGAGTCGGTATAAGTAGGTACTATTAATACCTACTATTAGTCTATAGATTGTGCTTTTAAATGTTAAAAATTAAAATCAACTACCATGACATAAGCATGATTTAAAATCCTTATTTTATACCTAAATGTTTCTTGGTAGGTAAAGGTACCCCTTTACCTACCAAGAAACATAAAAAATATTAGAACACCAAAAACCTATCTGATATAAAAACCATTTGTGCCAGTTAATAACGTTATAACGCAAAAGGTCACTAATTTATCCACTGACTTACCTGGTTTCTGTCACGGAATTCCTACATCACCGCACGCCCCAAAAAGAAATAAAAATATGATTCCATTTGTGTTATACAGAGTATAGACGGCATTGAATACTTACCATCGTGTACCCGTACACTCGTTAACATATACGTAATTCTCCAAATTCAATAAAATTTAAATATTTCCAGTCTTCTTCTTTATTTTATTTATTGGGGTAAACAAACAGTGAAACATTAGATATTACTAACTAAAGTACATTATAAGGTAATACTAAATGTGCCACCAGCACCGTTAACCACAGATCTGTCTATATATTATATATCATGAAAATGGTCTTTGTTTGAGGCTCAATCACGCTTAAACCACTGATCTTATCGACATGAAACTACCAGCATTCAATGCGAAATTTATTTTTCGAATTCCAACGTTCCTTCATTAATTTATTTCCTTTTAAAATTCGCCCAGCGAAGCGGGCGGGATAGGCTAGCTAATTATAAAAATTGAGAAAGGTAATAACATTACAAGGTGAAAATGTAATAGATACAAAAAAGTGAGAGAAAAATAAAAGTGAGCGTAGATGAAGCGTACTTAACTGTACAGTGAGCGCTCCCCTTTATCAGTCTTATCGTTGAAAGTGAATAAAAAGTCTGGCCTTTTTGGTCGACTTAACAATCAAGGTAAAGTTGCTCCATTTATGAGGAAATCGAATACTGTAAGATGCTATTACATATAACCTACAATTTGTGACTTACTTTATTTAAATATTTACCAAAATGGAGCTGCAGCGAAGAATTCCTCACTACTTGACAAATGCATTTATTCCAGTATTCTGTGAAAGCGGTATACAAGTCGCTTTCAAGCAACGGCTTTCAATTTCGATCCTCGCTAGCCTCCAGTATACATTCTTGATTCTAGGAATGTTTGACAGTTTTATTTCTCTCAGAGTGTTCCATTTTCAAATACCGTAATTGTTTTTTAAATAATTTTATCACAAAGGCTTGTCCAGAAACTTTTAGTATGGTGCACGCATTGTTTTTATCATTAGTATCGTGTAACATTTGACATTTCGATCGTTATGACCACGTAACATAACGTTAAAATACTATTTCTCAAACATGGAATATTGTCATTATTTTCGAAAAAAGAACACGCGAAGTATCGAATTTTCGGACAAAGAAAATCAAATCCATTGCAGGAGCGTTTTTTGAATTTGGAACATTACAAAGCTACTGAAATGTTGTATGAAATGGCGTGCTGGAGTTATTAAATACTCTTTGATCGGATCTCTTTTGTCATCCTTGGTATACCATAGTCTCTTTGCTTAGTACAAATTGCGGTTACATGGCTGTATAGCCATAAATGCATTTGCCTGTCGGCACAATGATAAAAAAAATTGGCGGCAAAGCTGAAAATTCGTCGTTTTTTTTTTTGGCGGGAACGAGTGAACGAAGGAAGGCGCGCTTATACAAAAAAAATTGTTTAAATTATTGTTCATAGTGCATATATTTTTCATACTTGTAAATTGTTTATCCTGGTTTATAAATATTCGATTTTTGTATATATAAATTGTTAAGTGCGCTTCCCCATCGCCATGGGGAAGCGTACAGGTAAAAGGCCGAAGAACGGCCAGAGCGACGCAGAACCAGCAGACGAACTTCCCCTATCCGAATCCTCGGTATCTGACGCGGAGGTGACTGAACGTCTCATTGTAAGAAGAAAGGATAAAGAGAAGTATACCCCTTATAGAGCGACAAATTATTATAGGTTATACGACGAAAATTCAAATAAGAAGGAATTTATTGTATTTCTCAATCGCAAGCAGGGTGAAGTCAAAATATCAGACAAGGACAGGTTGGGTCTGTCAAATGGAATCAGGAGGCATTGCGTATCGGGTGTGTTGCACCTGAGGTCCGTTAATGCTTTTAAAGTTGGTGTTACCTTTGACCTGCCTAACAATGCGAATGTATTTTTAAAAAATGAAAAGTTACTTAGCGAGTTGGAGATGGTTGCCTCAATTCCGGCTTCTGAAACGGAGGTCACTGGAGTTCTTACTTCTGTTCCCACTGATTACTCCAACAAAAAAATTCATCAATTAATTGCATCGAGTAAAAAAGTTATTGCTGTGAGAAGGTTCATGCGGCGAGTAAAGGACCCACAGGGTGTTGTCTCCTTTGTTCCAACGCAAACTGTTGCAGTCACATTTGCATCAACGTTGTTACCTGAGTATGTAACACTTGATCACTGGAGGCATGAGGTTAATGTATATGTACCCCCTATTAAACAGTGTCTATGCTGTATGAAATTTGGCCATATTGCTAAATTTTGTAGAAACAATGAAGTTTGTTCCATATGTTCTGACAATCACAATTTTAAAATGTGTCCAAAAACTTTAACAAAATGTGCCAACTGTGGTGGAGATCACATAGCTATCTCATCTACCTGTCCTCTGAAAAAACAAAAAATTGAAGAAAACAAAGTGAAGTCCCGTAGTGTTAGATACTCAGATCTCTTCAATGAATCTGCTTTCCCTCAATTAAACTCAAAGTATATTGACACACACCTGAGCAATCTTATAAAATCTGACAAATTTATGAACCTCTTGGTTGAAGCAGTTTTACAAATTTGTACGAATAAAGATAAGTTAACTATAAATTCAAATAGTATTAAGGAAATTCTGAATAACACTTTTAGAAAAAAGACATCTAGTTAATTGTTATTATGGATACATTGAATATAGTGCAGTGGAACGCTCAAAGTATTATTAGTAATAGGCTTATTTTTACAAGGTTTTTATATGAAAATCATATCCATATTGCTATAATTTCGGAAACTTGGTTAAAACCACATCAGTATTTTTTAATAAAAGGCTATAACACAATAAGGAATGATTGTGGTAATAAACACAATGGTGTAGCAATTTTTATTCATAATAATATCACATTTTCTAACATAAATACATATTTTGATAGTGCTCTACAAAATGTTTGCATTAAAATTAAAATTAATAACAAAGAACTGACTATTGTGAGTTTTTACAGTCCTTCCAATTCAAATCCTCCATTTAATAAAAACAATTTAAACAGTTTAATTAAGTCCATTCCAGAGCCAATGATATTTGCAGGTGATTTCAATGCTCATCACATGTTGTGGGGATGTGTTGATACATTGCCTCGAGGTAAAGATGTTTTAGAGGTTATAGATGAGAATGGTCTTGTTATTCTGAATAATGGTCAAGCTACCACAATAGGATCTCCATCTTGGCGTCCTAATGCTCTTGACTTGACTTTGGTAACTCCATCTTTGGCTCTTTTATGTGACTGGTCAGTTATTGACAGTCCTCTGGGCAGTAGTTATCATCTCCCTGTAATAATAAAAATGGCAGTAAGTAGTGATAGTATTAGTTTGCAAAACACATTATGTAATAATCTACATTTGCCCACTCACCCTAATTATAAGCAGGTGAATTGGAATATGTATAGTAACTTAGTTGTTTCTTATTTGGATGATGTTAAATTTGACACTTTATCTTCAATAGATGCTTTTAATTCCTTTTGTAATATTTTACTTTCTGCTGCCAAGCAGTCAATCCCTAGCTGTCTGTTTTCCAAAAGTTCTAATAGTAATAATGCTACTAGTTCTTGTTCACAAAAATCTTTTAAATATCCTTGGTCGCCTTGGTGGAATCAGAGGTGTACAGAAGCAGTTTTAAATGCTAAAAATGGTTACATTAATTTTAAAAACAACTCCACTGATGAAAATTATGTGGAGTTTAAGAGATTGCGGGCTTTAAAAAAACTTATCTTAAAAAGTGAAAGAAGAAATAGCTGGATAGGCTTGTGCAATTCATTTAATCGTTGTACTCCTTTGTCTTCAATTTGGAAATACATGCGCAAATTTAACAAAACTTACATTCCTGACAGTGTGTTGAATGATAGTTGGATTCCAGATTTTCTACAAAAGTATACTTCTGACTTTGTATCAAATGAGTTAACTAACTATGTAAATGTTGTTAATGATAGTAATAAATATTTGATAGAGCCTTTTTCTTTACAAGAACTAAAATCCGCTTTATTTACTAGAAGAGATACATCTTTCGGTCTTGATACCATTCCATATATTTTACTCAAAAAACTTAATTGCCACAGTCTCAACATCTTTTTAAATAATCTTAATCGCCTATGGAAGGAGAATACTATTCCTGCAGAATGGAAAACAGACTGTTTAATCCCAGTTTTAAAGCCAGACAAAAATAAAATGTTACCTGACTCTTATAGACCTATAGCTCTCACGTCTTGTGTTGGGAAGATATTTGAGCAGCTTCTAAAACAACGTCTCGAGTTCTTTATAGAACAAAATTGTCTTTTGCCTAATAATCAGTTTGGTTTTCGCAAAGGTCGGTCTTCTAGGGAGAGTATAGCGCAGTTACAGCTTGATGCGCATCAATGTTTAGCAAGTAATCAATATCTTTTGTCTGTATTTTTTGACATCTCAGGTGCCTTCAATAGTGTAAATATTGCCGTGCTTTGTGACGAGTTATTAATGTTAGGGATACCAGGTAAAATAATAAATTGGATGCAATCCTTTTTGACTGACAGAAAAGTATATGTAAAATTTAATAAACATTTGTATGGACCACGACTTTCTTCTCTAGGTGTTTGTCAGGGGGGAATATTGTCTCCTTTAATTTTTATTATGTACATAAGACGATTGAACCTTATTTTGGGGCCAAATATAGTAAACCTACAGTATGCAGATGACTTAGTCGTCTATGTTTCGGGAGTTGATCTGATTAATTTAGCCGCTACTATTAATAAAGCACTTGTAAATTTATATCAATACTTTCCTTATCTTAATTTAAATGTAAATCCAACCAAATCAAAAGTCTTTGTGATTGGTCGTAAACGCATCATATTACCTCCCATTTTATACAATGGCATTCCACTGCCTATTTCATGTGACATAAAATTTCTAGGTGTAACATTTACTCCAAAACTTTCTTGGAAAAAATATACAGATAGTGTTATAATTAAAGCGAATAAAGCTTATAATGTATTAAAATCTTTGTGTGCAACGTCGTGGGGAGCGGACCCTAAAATATTGTTAATTTTGTATAAATCGCTTATTCGTAGTCATTTTGAATATGGCTTTCATTGTTTCGCCGCAGACAGCAAAATTGTTAATAGTCTGGATAAAATACAAAATAAATGTATGCGTACAATATTGGGTGCACTTAAAACTAGCCCAATAGCTGCTATGCAAATCGAGGCCAACCTTCCTCCTTTGTGTATTAGATTTAGTTATCTTAAAGAAAGATTTATTTTAAAGCTCTATAGCTTGCCGACGAACAATCTTCTTAAGAATCTTATTGCTTATCAATCGTCTTCATTTCCGAGACAGTTGTTTATCTTGCAAGATTTTTCTTCATTTTTTAAATTTCTACAAGATTTAAATATTCATCGGAATAATGATATACTTCCCTGCCATGCAGGTTCTTTTCGATGTAAATATTCTGCAATTAATGTTGTAATAGATCCAAATTTAACTTCAAAAGAGGAGGTTCATGTATTATTGTCAGAATGGTCTAATTGTAAATTTGTTTATACGGATGGCGCAAAAAACAATAATAATGTTTCTTTTGCAATCTACCTTCCTGAAATTAGGAAGGGTATTGGCTTTAAGATTAATAGATATGCCAGTATTTTTACTGCTGAAGCCGTCGCTATTCTTTTTGCTTTAAAGCATATTAAGAAACAAAATCAACTTAATAAGAAGTGGGTAATAGTTAGTGATAGTATGAGTGTGTTAAAAAGTTTGTCAAATAACAAAATGAGTGCTAACATCAATTACATCATTTTTGCTATAAAGGAATTGTGGTTCGAACTATGTTTAATCGATATTAAAGTGGATTTCGTTTGGGTCCCGTCCCATATAGGAGTAGCAGGAAACGAAAGCGCTGATTTTCTAGCTAGAACTATCATTAATATATCCGATCTATCCCTATATCCTGATTGCAAAGATCTAGACATTAACATACCATATACAGATATAATAAGTAATCTAAAACAGCGTATGACTCTTCTTTGGGGAAGATATTGGTACAATTGTACAGAAGTTGAAAATAAGGCTCATTCGTATACTTTGTTAGATAATCCCGTTAATAGCACACCCTGGTTTTGTAAGTTTAAAAATAACGCTCACAGAAAGTTCTATACTACAATAACACGAATGCGTATTGGTCACTATCGATTGAATTTTCATCTTCATCGCAAAAAAATTGTCTCCTCTCCTTTTTGTGACCATTGTAATAAGCAACAAGATCAGTCTCTGGATCACATCTTTTTTGATTGTTCGTCCTTTGGCATACAGCGCCTTGTGCTGATGGATGAGCTACTGGAAATATATGGTGCACCCAATATAATCCCGCTCTCAGTAATAGATCTATTAAAGGACACATCAACTTATATGTCCTTGTATAAATTTGTATGTAGTACTGTAAATACATTGTAATTTGTAGATACATACGTTGTAAATTTGTTTATAATTATGTAAATACGTTATAACTTGTACATATACAACTAGTAATAGCATAGCGCAATTCGCGAACTGAACAGATAATGTAAATAGGTAGGTATTATTCTAAAAAGTTATGCAAATTACACTGGATTTGACTTTAAGAAAAGGGGAAAATTATTAGAGACTATATTACTGGATTTGGACTTACTAAAAGGAAAATATGGAAAATATTCTTTAGAGAATTATACATTAACGGAAATGGTAAAATAACTGATGACTTTAAGACTGGATTGGATTTGATGAAAGAAACTACTATAAATATTCGCTATCGAATATACATAATTGGAAAAGGAAAATGGAAATAATGTAAGATGAAATGAGAAAACTGGATTGGACTTTTTGTAAAACAAAATAGTAAAAATAATAAATACCAAAGAAATGAAAATACTAACGACAAGGCAGTAAGGCCCCTGGCTATAGCCTGTTCGAAAGAACGAATTAATATAAAAAAAAAAAAAAATGAAAATTCGTCTTGATTTGTTATTTACATACCTACTTAATAAATATCAATTTAATAATAATTAAAATGAGTTCCAATCGTTCAGAGAGTGAAATGGAGATTGATTGTACTCCACCAGATTTAAGATCAGAACCCAAATTGGCAATGGAAAACCTGCTCCCAGCGAAGTCAAAGGTAAATTATAAGTATTTAATGTATAATATAAAAAGTATGTTTTATTTCTCTGCATTCTTTTGAGAAAAGCACTATATATGCCTCGGCGGGAAATGACAATTGCCTGTCTCGTATTTAAACACATACTCGACCTGCAATTGCCTATTTCCCGGCTTTTGCTATAATGTACTATTATAATTTTCAAACAATTCTTACAGATCCTTCTCAAAAAATATCAGGAGCATTATGAATCAGTAGAAAAACAAAAAAAAACTATTGGCGATTCAAAGGCCGATTTCTATATTATTTACGGCCGTTTTCAATAACGTATGTCTATTTACGGATACATTACTGTCACCGTTTAATGACAAGATCTTATCTATCCATATTTAGGTCCAATATAGTTATAGTCCACTACTCTATGTCAATAGGTTATTGAAATGTAAGTAAGCGTAAAAGGATAGATTTGTCTACCTCTAGTAAGTTAAACTAAGGATAGATAGGTTATTGAAAACGGCTATTAATCACAATCCTAGAAATCCGAGATCGATATTTTAATTCATTTCCTACTTGTGTTACCTCAATAACCATCAACATTTTTGGTCTCCTTTTTAAGGTGACGCATTGATAAACAATTATTTGAAATCGGGTGCCACGCCCCCATGAGCTCCCCGCAATCAGTTCATATCCCGGTAATTTAGCAGCAGCTATCGTGCACTCGGGCCACGCGAGCGGCCCGTCTCGCGTCATAACTCGCGCGCTACTCTGTCGTGCGCTGCCGCGCTGGGACATAGACGTCGTGGAGTCGCCTTACCTCTATTTAGTTTTTTATAATGATTTGAATATTTTAAATTTTTGTAGACAAGCTGATATTTTTTGTGGTACTATGTCGATAAAAATAATTTGACGGCATGATAAACATTAAGTGATGAACAAATACCTACATACTAAACATACCTACCTACCTACAAACTTATATACATACAAACGCCGGATCTCATATTCACTGCTATATTGTTATATAAGTATATATATTTATATATATAAATATATATATATATAGATATTTATGTATTATATGTATTTTAGTAAGTATAATTATTTTCCATTTAATCCTTTGTATTCATACCTTATGTATGTACACGAACCTGTCACTAAAGGCACCTCTCTCTAGCCTTAAAGGTTTGCTGGAAGAAAACTCTTGTTAGGGTTGTTTGCTCGCCTTTGTACATGTCCTCTATTTCTGTCTTTTTCCTATGTATTGTATTGTGTGCAATAAAGAATTAAGGACTGCTTCCGCTCTTATTAGATTTTAGTATAATTATAAAATTCTGACATAGGTAAGTACAATAATATATAAGTAAAAACCAAAATTAAGAGGTAGGTAAGAAAAATTTTGTTGTCATTTAAATTTTGTTACTTATTATAATGTAACGATTACCTAAATAAGTTATCAAATTATTGAGGACATAGTAGGTAGTTTGCGGTCAATATTCAGAAAAAGCCATAATATATTCTGAACTATCTACGACAGAAACATCGTCTGCGTCAGCAACATCTTCGTCAACAAAAGCAAAATTGTCGACATCAGCAGTTTTAACCGTGTCAGCAACAGTATCATCAGAATTTTCTTTTGTTTTTGGTTCTTCTGAAATATTTACAATATTTGACGCAGCATTTTCCTTGCTTTGTGCAACCACGTACTCCGGATCACGAATTGGCTTATTCCTTATGTGTCTGGGATCGACTAACTCAGGAAGGAGACAATCGTAATAGAATTTCAGCAATTTTGGTTCCATCACGTCTGCCCAATACATTTCATCTTTTTCTATAATTTCTGTTTTTATTTTATTGTCGCCAAACCAAATTCCAAACAAACATTGTTGTTTTTTGCAGATATGCAATTGACCTTGCACTTGAAAATACCAATCCGATTTTTGGTAAATCACTACTGCGCCATTTTTATTTTTTTTATAAAAATGCATCTTGTTCTGCCGAATCGCTTCTTCTAAACCAATTATAAATGGTGCTATGGGACATTTTATTTCCACAATCATGTCGCTTGTGATGCCATCAGGCGTTGCACCCAAAAATGGGTATTTGTCATCAATAAATAAGCCACAATTTTCAATCTTAACATTTTTCATTATAGATAGTTGTTCCAGCGCGATTTTTTCATATTTTTTTCCATGGCTTATTGACGAAACATGGTCAATATTAGGTTTATACAGTAGATTTCTTACTATGTTTTGGCATGTATTTGTCTGTTTTCGTTTTACAATTTTTCCAAAATTTGAGGCTGTTAACATGTTTCGCCTTAGCTCTAACCATTCTCCAGATTCACTCTGTAATATGGTTCTCTTTTCAATGTCTCTTCGCTCTTCATCAGTTTTCATCAAATTTTGTACCATAATCCAAATTAAGCGTCCTTGGTACCAATAAGCGATTCTTTTTTCTTATACATTTTTTTGTCTTAGCCCTTTTATCGTTCATTGTTTGTTCATGTTTTTTAATAGACTGTTTGGGACTGTGTCCACATATATTTCGATGCACAGTAGATAATAGTTTGCCTGTATTGAAAGAAATTACAGCGGCTGAGCATCTTGCTTGATAAGATCGTCTTTGAGAATAAATTTATTCTTTTTCCGCCAACTAGTTTTGCAATGACGCCATTGAATCTTTCCACAATATTGCTATCGACATCTTCAATTAGACTATGCGCTTTATCAGCTAATTGAGCAACTAGTGTTTTTATTTTCTGCCAAAGTAAACTGCCGAAAAATGGGTTGGGAGCTTCTGGATGCATATTATATTTACATAATAGCTGATTACAATTTCCATGACGATTAAAAGCATGGCAAATAGATGCATTTATGTCTTTGTACAAACCATCTTCATTCCTGCTCTCTTTGTGAAGTTTTATGGCCTCGCATATATATTTCCTTGACCGTAGTATTTTTTCTTGTGTAAGGTTTTTTCTATCCACCACTTTATAATGTGTATTAGTAGTAAGCTGTTGTAACTTGTTGCAATAATTTCTTAATAAGTGATTGCGACAGTAATTTTTTGCAACTGTAATACCTGGATATGGCCGTGCATCTAATATTTTCGAATAAGTGCTGCTATCACTATCAGCAATAAAACGTGCGTAAACCAAACCATGCATATCAATAGATTGCTTGAACCCTTCGGTTATAATAGTTGACTCCATAGCAGTAGAAGCTCCATCGAAATTCTTATAGCACACGTGTTCTTTTGGGCTTCAAGAAACAATCTTTTGAGCTCTGGCGCAAATACAACAATATTTGTTTTTTATACACATGTACAGGACTTGGCCGAAACGTCTGCCAATAATGGCTGCAGCTCCTGATAACGCTGCGTAATTTGTTCTGTACGAACGTTTACTCCAGCACCCATCTACAATTACATCAATCATTGGTATTCCGTCTTTCGTGACTTTTCCTTCTTTAATTGCTTCTTCTCTTTCTCTTTCACCAGCTAATTTCATTTCGTCCCAAGCAGTGTCCTCCCAATCCCTACATATATCATTTTGAGTTTTATTATAGGTATATTCTGACATAATAGGTAAACCTACTGCTGCTGAAAATTGTTTTAATTGCGCTTGACCACAACCTGCGGCCATTATACCCGCAACAGCATCTTTGTTCACATCATCCAATGACGATTTTATTTTATTTTTATAATTACACATCATACATACATATGTGTATTCAGATTGCAATCCTATTCGATGTTCAGAAATTAATTTCATTGTAGATAATCCGCATTTAAACAGAGATTTGTGTTGAGAAATTTTTACAAGTTCTGATGTGAAATGATTAAAATCTATTATTCGGTGCCCCAAGTTTTGTATTTCAGGCTGCATCTGAAAGATACAGAAATATTTATTTGTTTATTGTGGGTCTTGTATGATCTTCCTACTTTTGTAAGGACATGCAATGTAAATCTTACAATAGCAGAATGCTTACCGTTACTTCAGATGTGCCTTCAACTATATATGGAAGTGCATTACTTTCTTCACATTGATTTTCAGGTAATACGTTTGAAGCCTGGTCCTTTTCCTTATATTGATTTTCTTCTGTCTAAAAATTAAAAATGTATGATTGACTATTTACATTCTAGCCCATGACCAAAATAATCACTCTAGTAAAAATACTGTGTTCGAATAAAGCTAGATATAAAACGAATAATAAAATTTAGTTTACCATTGCTTCTGATTCGCATTGCGATATATTTGGAGGCGCATCATTATCATCTAATTCCATCTCAATCTGAAAGATAAATTAAACACTTATGATATGATGTTATGATTAATTTATGACCTTTCAGGTCGTGTTATAAAATGTCGTAAAAATAAACTTACTGTTGTTTTAGGCGTTTTTTCTTCGAAATAACATGGAAGTGAGTTCTGATCCTTTTCGGCCGCCCTAAAAAAACAACATTAGTAAACTTGACAAGGCCTGTGATGGGTGGAAGGATTTGGTGGAGAAATTTGTCCAGCAGCGGGACAACATTAAAAGAGAAGAAAACCGGCCAAATGCGAGTTGGACTCGCGCATGAAGGGTCCCTTACCGTTACCTATATATAAAAACGGCAAAAACGGCACGTTTGTTGTATGGGAGCCCCCGTAAATATTTATTTTATTCTATTTTTTAGTATTTTCTGTTAAAGCGGCAACAGAAATACATCATCTGTGAAAATGTCAACTGGCTAACTATCACGGTTCATGAGATACAGCCTGATGACAGACGGTCAGACAGACAGATGGACGGACAGCGGAGTTTTAGTAATAGGGTCCCGATTTACCCTTTGGGTACGGAAGTCTAAAAACAAACAACACTTTACTTTTATAAATTGACACTTATATCTATGTAGGTAATCATGAAACTTACGTGAGCGTCACATTTTGTAAATCTGCATACGACGATGACATTTCTTGTCTTCTACAAAATAAAATTCTAGTCATGTCTAGTTCATTGGAATATTATTTTCACACACGTTCAAAACTATTATTATGCAGTCACAGTGTGATAAATATGTTGTAGATAATTACATACATACCCTTCTAAAGAATCGATTGTATTCGTTTCAGTTTCGCCTAAATCCAGAGACGACTCCATAGTTTTTCTTTGTTCGGACAATTGTTTCCTAGAATTTTCATATTAGGTTTTTACTTTTAGGTACCCATGTAGGAATAATATACAAAATAAACATTATAATTATGATGAATGGTAGAACAGGGTTTTTCTGAAGGAGATAGGCAAATACCTACCTTATTATGTTGAAAAATATAAATATATTACCTACCTACATACTTCAAAAATATTCTGTGAGTGATTGTCTTTGTCGCTGAGTAGGTAAGGTACCTACTAGGTACCTAAATACTGTTTTTTATGATACCAAATACACATCTTATAAATAAACTTTTTATAATTTTTAACCTACACACGCAGTGTAGGTAGGTACCTGCACACACATTACTTTGGCATGTACTTTACTTCCCTAGGTACCTACCTGTTCCTTCCTATCCTAGGTATCTACCTTCTTTCTAACTAGGTAAGCAAGTACATAAGTAGGTATGTGGATTATGAATAGGAATTAGTAGGTACCTACCTACATACTATTCATAATTCAAATAAAAGAAATATGTATCTCACGTTTACTTACCTTTTCTTCACCATATCCTTACATTTTTCAATGTACAGAGCTTTCATCTTCATTTTAGAAACTTTTAACTTTTTTTTTCCCATTTTTAATAATTTGTAATATTTTATTCAGAATAAGATACGGTTATCGATGCTCGGGAGCTCGATTGGCACAAGTCCGACGCTGACAATGGTCAGAAACGGACTGAGGGGGCCGCCTGCATACAAACAAACGCGAGAGCTAGCTTGAAATTAAAAGTCGTAAGCGCCAAAACAGTAATTCTCGTATAAAATAAAAACTATTGGTAATTATGTAAATTCCAATTACCATTTTGAAAAGGGTGTTTATACTTATATGTATATAAAATTAAGAGCCATAAATCGGTTCCGTTCAGTTGTAAAGTGAAAATCAATTTTTTTATTTAGCAGATTTTGAGTATGTTTTTTGTGCTGTAATAGTTGACCAATCGTGTAAAACCAATCACCAATTTGAAGTTAAGCTCATGAACAACTCAAAACATAAAATATTAATTCCGAATGTTTTGTAATTGCTGAAAAAAGTTGAAATCCCTGATGCAATACCGTCAATGCGTCGTCTTAATCGGGGATTGGGATGACATATGTGATTTTTAGGTTTTTATTTGTATGAATGTGACAGAAATGCGTTTTGTAAAGGTACCGACCTTGTGCATTTGAAAATTAAGATTAACATTTAAATCCAGATTTGAAATGATTTACGTACATACATAAAACCTGGATTAACTAAGGAAATTTCCTTTTAAGATTTCGACGGTCTTTAATTAAGCTAAATATTAAACGAGTGAAGTATAAATCATTTAATAATAACAAATATTTCCAACATTTATAATCTGTATCATAATGGCGGCCAATACAACGTGACGTCATTGTGAGCCGACTCGGGAACCCACTGTAAATATTCTTCCAGTAAATCTGAAAAGAAATTACATTTTACTAACAACTCTCATCCCATCAGTTCTGAATTCCGAATTCAAAAATATTATTGAATTCCGAAGAAGACATTAAATGCACCTGAGTACATAATAGAAGAGTGATTACATCATCCCTTAGCAAAGTTACCTCACGCTTGAAACAATTATGTTATTTAAATTTATAATAACAAAGAGTGATAACAAACTATGAACTAATACGTAACGATACGTCTTACAATAGTTATCGAATTCAAATTCAAATATTTTTATTAAAAACTAGCTGACCCGACAGACGTTTTGTATATAATAAACAAAGTCATGTTTTTCATGAATTTGTCAATAATAGAAAATATGTCCATACAAAACAAATACTGGAAATAAGAATAATTGCTTTAGATTGTCAATTTTCTCCTACAATGACAACAGCCACTTCGTCAATGGTGGGTGAATTTAACCTTCTTGTGTGTTCACCGGCAGGTGTTTTGTCAGCTCCAATGACAATATTATGGCTTTTGATTTGCACGAACTCATGAACTCATGTTGCATTCTAAGCCTATATACTTCATTGTCACTCTCAAACTTATGACTTATCAGTCTAAATAAAAATATTCTGGTAGATAGTTAACAACTGAATTTAATCTACCAAGTATAGTTAGCTAAAATTAAGTTTATTTTTTACCTCCTGAGAAACTTAAAAAGATAATATATTTAGTTATTCATTTTAAACTATTCTTTCAATTTGATTTCTGAATGAGGGGGGGACACATCAAAGGAAAAACAAAAATGTTGTTTTTATTTAATTCTGAGCATTTTCATATTTATTCGCCTTTTAAACCTTCCCTGGACTTCCATAAATAATTTAAGACCAAAATTAGACAAATCGGTCCCGCCGTTCTCGAGTTTTAGCGAGACTAACGAACAGCAATTCATTTTTATATATATAGATAGATAGGATTCAAAATCACTTATTGCACGTCAAAAACTACCACCCATTCAAAATAGACTGCCTCAGATCGATTATCGTCATTTTAATGTTTTTTGACTATATTCTGGGTCCACACTTACATTTACTTTTCTCCTCCCACACATTCCTCAGTTGCTCCCTGGTGCCGCACCGCTCGGAGACAAGCGCCCTGAGGAGGACTTCTGTCCTTGGCTGGAGTTTCGCCCAAGACTTGATCATAGTAGACGGTGGTGAGAGGAGCGACGAAGCGTACTTCTTGAGCTTTGGGAACACCGCGCCCTGGAGTAGGAACCTCGCGAACCATCTATAAGACAATATTATGTGTCAGACAGTTTACCAGTGGGAGGCTCCTCTGCTCAGGATGCCGGCTAGATTATGGGTACGACAACAGCGTCTATTTCTGCCGTGAAGCAGTAATGTGTAAGCATTGCTGTGTTTCGGTCTGAAGGGCGCCGTAGCTAGTGAAATTACTTGGTAAATGAGACTTATGTCTCAAGGTGACGAGCGCAGTTGTAGTGCCGCTCAGAATTTTTTTGATTTTCAAGAATCCTGAGCGGCACTGCATTGTTATGGGCAGGGCGTATCCATTACCCTTATTTAAATAAAAAAAGTTATCAGACCTGTGAGTCATCTATAGTAAAATTAGTGACAAGGGGTTTCACGGGCCCACAACACACCTAGTATTAAGGGCCCACGAAACCTTGCAGTACGGACCTATCATCGTGTAATATATGCCAACCAGCTCTGTAAAACATATATATCATTGACAGGCACAGAAAGTCAAGTGGCTAATCATACGCGAGTATTCCGGCCCGACTACGGTCATTTGAATTTGACAGATCAGACATATCTCGTCAAAATCATTTCGAGTGACATAAGTTGCCATAATACACAACGTAATGCTTGTTAAAAGTTATGATAAGTCTAGTAATATTTTGGCTAAAGCTATATTTTGCATTTAAATTTCTTGTATTGTGGAACTATAACATATTAACTAAAGAAATAGTTTATTCATACAAAAAAAAATACCGATCGAATTGATAACCTCCTCCTTTTTGAAGTCGGTTAAAAATACGAAGAAACGCTTTCAGATAAGGGACATCTGATCCTTTAGCTGATCTTGGCGAGGATGTACTGTGTGTATGAGTCTATGTATGTATTAGATGTCTATGTATTTAAAATAAATAAATATCTAATACTAGGCCTTGCGTACTTCTAACAACAATTTTTTTCTGATTAATAGCACAAGATTGCCATTATGATAATTTTACTGGTGATTTTGCTATAATACAACAGATGAACAATGCGAGAAATTATATCCCTTGTCTACCCTGCAGGTTCATTCCAAATATTGGTGTAACAATTTAATTAGTCACGGCATTTAATTTATACGCAATTATAATTACATTACATTACCCTCGTTAAACTTCTAGTTGGCTCCGACATTACATAAAACAGGGTTTCGATTGCGGAATACATCTACAAAAAACAAGTGCGAGTCGCACCTCCAGGGCGAGTTTGACGAGGTTAGTAAGCTAATGTGCATGAAATGCGTTTCCCCACACATCATTTTTGTATTACGTCTTAATGAGAATATACTTTGTTTTTTATGAGTAACGCGGGTATCCCATATTCAAATAATTTAGATATTTATATATATTATCACATTTATTATATTAATCTTATTTTCGACTTTTCAATTAGCGCCATGGGTAAATGTGTGCACGCCACTGAAAAAATTAATGTTCGAAATCAGATCTAATTACAGGCATTTTTTTTTAATTTTTATTACCAACAAAAAAGTCACATAAACATTTTTCAATATCTATAAAATATTAAACAGTTAATCAAATCGACAGGTTCGATTGTCAGTACCTGAACCACTGCTGTTTGATACATGTGCTGACAAGTCAGTGTTGTCCTAGATTAGGAAGGTTTAGATTTTAAGATATTTAAATTCAAATTCAAAATAGGATTTATAATCACTTATTGAACGTCAAAATCTACCACCCATTCAAAAGAGACTGCCTCAGACCTGAGAAGAATGGGCGCAAGAAACTCAGCGGGCTTTTTTTTTATATAAAATATGGATAACAATGTAATATCGTACAATAAACATTTATAATTAAAGAGCCTGAGGGTGTTCGCTTTAATCCCAGTTCGTGGTGTCATTAAGAAAATCGTTTATGCTATAATAACCTTTCCCACACAAACGTTTTTTAACAATTCTTTTAAATTTCGTAACACATTTGTTTTGTACATTTTCTGGGATCATATTGTAGAAGCATATACATCGCCCAAGAAAAGACTTACTAACTCGACCCAACCGAGTAGTAGGCATAACAAGTTTATGTTTGTTCCTCGTGTTAACATTATGAATGTCACAGTTTCTAGAAAATTCCTCAATGTGCTTATGGACATACAAAACATTATCAAAAATGTATTGAGAAGCAACAGTCAAAATGTTTATTTCTTTAAATTTTTCTCTTAATGATTCTTTAGGACCTAGGTTATAAATCGCGCGAATAGCCCTCTTCTGCAGCACAAAGATAGTATTAATATCGGCCGCACTGCCCCATAACAATATACCATAGGACATAATACTATGAAAATAACTAAAGTATACTAATCTCGCCGTATCTATGTCAGTTAACCGTCTGATTTTCTTAACCGCATATCTTGTACTAACACTAGGTTTTAAGGTATTTTGTTACTAACACATTATGATCCTTTGTTTGTCGAAATAAAGAAATTATTATTATTATTTAAAACAAAAAAAAATCAACCCATAATTATATTTTTTTTAATTTCAATTGCCAAAAGGTTTACAGTTTAAATATACTTACTTGTACCTCTCAACCCTGTCTGGATAGTCAATCTCAACTAGCGGTAGCTCCCAGGCCGCTTTGCCAAACGTTCCCTTAAAATGGCACCGCACTCGGCCGGACCTCTCGTCATACCTCGGTTCCGGATCCGACAAGGGGTCACCTGGTTATTGAAAGTATATGTTGGATTAAATGATAATTGGTTAGTAATGTTACATTGATAACGATGTGAATCACAATTTGATTGCTAATAATTAAATAAACTTTACTTCGGGTTATGTCTGTTCCTGGTGTTACCATTATGGTTATGACAGTTTCTAGCAATTTCACCTATATGCCTATGTACATACATAGCATTATCAAGATTATATTGAGAAGAAGATGTTAATTGAGTTTGTGTTAGTGATTTTGGCTGAAGTCTTCACTCCATTTTCACATAATTAAGGTTTGTAACCCCTTAATAAGACCCCCCCCCCCCCCGGCACCAAACCATAACTGACGCAATATGATGATCTTGATTGCAATTTTCCAACCGCTTTTGAAGCTTCTATTTCGTTGTTATTGTCATTTTATTAGTTGTTGTGCTCTTGAAGTGTGAATTTTTTTCATCAGTGACACGTATATTTCTGTAGTTTATATTCGCATTTGAATCGAGCCGAAATAGGCTAATGAAATCTTTAACTGTGTGTATTGGTTTAAAGCAAGTCCCTGTATATCTAAGATTAGCACCAAGCTTCAGGTTTTCTTTAAGGATACGCAAAAGAGACCGGGAGAGAGCGGGAATCTTAAAACGTCACGGTAACATTTTCGTTTCCTTATAGGATTTCGGCGAATTCTGGAAAACAGCTTTTTAGATCTGGCAGCACACGGCCTCCCCGATTTATTTACTTTTTATTGAAGTGAAAAGTTTTTTTTAGCGCTGTACGTATATTTTTAGATGACATAAAACCTCTGGACACGCGACACCGTTACGAGACGCAGCTATAGTGTGTGCATATATGCATGTACATATAGCAGACCGCGAACGCGTCTAGATAAATAAAAATTGGTACCAGGCAATCAAAGTTGAAGAAGAGATTGTCTTAGGTATGACGCGAGTATACCTTAATATATTCTGACGTCATTCGCACGAAGTATTACTACATAGACACCAGGAGAACATAAATATGGTAGCGGTGATAGCGTAGATAGAAGATGAGCAATAAATGCATCACTAAAATAACAATAATAATGTGACAGAGACACATAAATTAGATTGGTATGGAGAGTGAGCGAGAAATCCTTTTTTTTTTAATTTATTAATTTGATTACAACGGTATTACAAACCAAGTACATTAACCAAATACATAATATATTGCTAGTTACCATTATGCGAAGACTCACAAAGTTGGAGCAACTGCACCAACACCTCAAGTTTGTTAGTACATAGATCAGTTTCCGGCCTGATCTTTTTAGGACAGAGGATGAGTTAGTATATCTATCGATAGTACGACCACACGACCTGGCTTTTGAAGTGTTTGGAAAGCTACTGACGGATCCATACTCTTTGTGTGAGGAAATTGTCTTTTCTTTGACACCCCATTCCATTATAGTGATTTAATATTAAACTTGAAAAAAAAATGCCGAGATATGATCAAAGTTTCTTACATAATAAAAGCTTATAATAATATATAAAAGCTTTAATATTTAGTTCAAAACAGTAAATATTTTGAAGCTTTATTAGATAAAGAGATACACTCTTAATATAAAATTATAAAAACGAAATTGGTTTTATCAGTTACTAAATACTAAATCACTGACAAAAATTATCGCAAATAACAAATAATTGGTTAATTTCCTTCAATTCATAATTTTATACATTAATCACTAACTTGAATAGTACTCACGGTACTCAGCTCTACCACCGTTATAACTCCTACATTGATACACTGTCACTAATAAGTATAATATTTTTGATTTTAGGCAGGAGTTTTGAAAGAACACTAAAAATAAAATAGTTCGAAGCGCGAGTCGGGCTCTAACATCATATTTTTCTCTATGTACTATAACTCTATGTACTCTTAAATACCTACTTATGTAAAGATTTTTATTAATCTGTGTAACAGCTACTTTGATCTTGATTTTTATAATTTATTGTTACAACGGCATTATTAATTCACGATCGTTCAAAACTTTCACCTGTCTTAAATGTTTTAATTAGCCAATGTAATGCGTAAGCTAGTGGTTGGCTAGTTTAATATTAGGTTTAAATAACTTTATAGACAGTTGTCACTTACATGAGCAATTAACATTTTAACAATTAAAGCAGGTACTTACAAACAATGATTTTTGTAGGTATTGAATGCAATACAATGTTAGGCAAATCTATAAGACATAAAACAACCCGCTAATGTTATTGAAAAGTTTGATAATTATTGAGTATATGCCTTTGAAGGCTCGCTTTAAAAGAAGTCAATGTTGTCAATGGCATTTCTTATTTCTGAGGGCAGGTTGTTATATATGTCAACTCCCTAAAAGGTTATTGTCTTCCATAATTAATTACTTCCTTCCTTCCAATTCTGGTTAAATCCTATTTTTTATAGAAGGATGTGTGAATTTTTTCATTTAAAACCTTGTAAATAAGTAAGCATGTAGTGTTACCTTGTAAATAAGTAAGCATGTAGTGTAACCTTGTAAATGAGTAAGCATGTAGTGTAACCTTGTAAATGAGTAAGCATGTAGTGTAACCTTGTAAATGAGTAAGCATGTAGTGTAACCTTGTAAATGAGTAAGGATGTAGTGTAACCTTGTAAATGAGTAAGCATGTAGTGTTACCTTGTAAATAAGTAAGCATGTAGTGTAACCTTGTAAATGAGTAAGCATGTAGTGTTACCTTGTAAATAAGTAAGGATGTAGTGTAACCTTGTAAATGAGTAAGCATGTAGTGTAACCTTGTAAATGAGTAAGGATGTAGCATAACCTTGTAAATGAGTAAGCATGTAGTTGTAACCTTGTAAATGAGTAATATTCAAAATACTAATGAGGTAATTCCATGCGTGGCTGACTGTTTATGACGTGGCAATCAAAATCGGTTATAGTAAATAGATTCACTTTCCTTTACTATCTAGCTGGATCTCTGTTATAGATATTCTTCTCAATTCGCTAATATAAGTAATATAGCTAGTATAGAAACTGAAGTGGCTGTGGGCAGGGAACATAGCTCGACGGACGGATGGCCGTTGGCAGTAAAGTCCTCGAATGGCGACCACGTACCGGAAGACGTAGTGTTGGTAGGCCCCTCACAAGATGGACCGATGATCTGGTCCAGATCGCCGGAATAGGTTGGATGAAGGCAGCGCAGGACCGATCGTCATGGCGATCTTTGGGGGAGTCCTTTGTCCAGCAGTGGACTGATCTGTCTTCCAGCTGAAATGATGATGATGCCGCTAGTATATCGCTCACTACTGACCCAGGCTGCACAGCTGCGGCACATACACGGGCAGCCACTCGGGCTCCACGGCCGCCACATTCCTCACCACCATCTTGCGCCGGTGGTCGGCGCCGGTCTCGTACATCTCCTGGAACACGATCCACTCCGGGATCACTCGCCGCAGGATGCTGTCCGAGTGGAGGTGGACCGGCTCGTCCAAGTCTCCACAGTGGTACGCGTACTTGTATTTCCGTTTGTCTTCTCCTGTTAAATCATTTTCATCACACTTGCCCGTAACGTGCATCTTATAACATCGCTTTTGCGCTCTTAATCCAAGATATTCAGATCGCTTGGATCAAAATTTAAAACATATGTCACAAGTTATAGTTCACAACATGTTCATATATTTTTTTATTAAAATAAGCGACTAAACGAGCAAGACGTTCAGCTGATGGTAATTGATACGCCCTACTCATAACAATGCAGTGCCGCTCATGATTCTTGAAAATGAGCGGCACTGCATTGTTATGAGCGGCCCTACAATTATTGCACTCGCCACCTTAAGACATAAGATGTTAATTCTCATTTGCTCAGTAATTTCACTAGCTATGGCGCCCTTCAGACCGAAACACAGTAATGTTTATACATTACTACTTCACGACAGAAATAGACGCCGTTGTGGTACCCATAATCTAGTCGGCATTCTGTTCAAATATCAATATAGATAATAAATGATATACATAATATTTATACTTTTAGGCTAAGACGTAACCTCCACAGGTCATTTAACAGCAGTTCAGCATTATGCGTTCTATTTTATATTGCCGGCCTGTAAGGAAAGTTTCTGAACTGTCTTATAACACACACACCCGCGTGGTTACGTAGACAGATTCCACCGAATTCCAAGTACGTATGGAATCCGGGAACGTACTGAGCAAGCTTGTTTCATCATGTTATTATATTTCTTTTTTTATGGAAAAGGAGGACCAACGAGCGTACAGGTCACGGTAAAGTGATCACCGCCGCCCACATTCAACACCAAAGAAATCACAGGAGCTTTGCCGGCCTTTAAGAAAGGCGTACGCGCTTTTTTTGAAGGTGCCCATACCGTATCGTCCCGGAAACATCTCACAAGGAAGTTCATTCCACAGCTTTGTAGTACGTGGAAGATAGTTTCTTGAAAACTGCACTGTGGAGGAATGCCATACATCCAGATGGTGGATCGATATCCTAATTTGTGACGTTTCGTGCGAAAGTGGAATTAGATGAAACAGCTCTTCAAAACACTCCCCGTGGTAAATGCGGCAGAAGACACACAATGAAGCAGTTCCGTTGTTTACCTTCTTTAACTTCAGTGAGTGCGATCTTCTTGCCGACCTGGTCACCCAGTCCACTCAGCAGTAGCTGTCGTAACAGCCGCGCCTGCCCATCATCAGGCGGCTTCAGCTCCGGGTCCACTCGCACACTCACGCCCGGCACACTCAAAGCTATCTCGCTTGTCAGCTGCTTGCGGATCTTGCGAATCTCTTTAAGGCCCTGAGAACAATGACATTGTTTAATTTTTTTAAATGAAAATAAGGGACGAGACGAGCAGGTCGTTCAGCTGATGGTAATTGATACGCCATGCCCATTACAATGCAGTGCCGCTCAGGATTATTGAAGAACCCAAAAATTCTGAGCGGCACTACAATTGCGCTCGTCACCTTGAGACATAAGTTAAGATGTTCAGTCTCATTTGCCCAGTAATTTCACTAGCTACGGCGCTCTTCAGATCGAAACACGAAATAGGCAGAAATAGGCACTGTTGTGGTACCCATAATCTAGCCGGCTTCCTGTGCAAATGTGCCTCCCACTGGTTTCATTTTTGCCATTTTTGCGATTCAAAATCACTTATTCAATGTCAAAAACTACCACTCATTCAAAATAGACTGCGTCACACTTGAGAAGAATGAAACTCAGCGGACTTTTTTTTATAAAAATATGGATTACAATGTGATATTGTGCAATAAACATTTATAATTAAAGAGCCTGAGGGTGTTCGCTTCATTTCCAGTCTGTGGTGTCATTAACAATTATTTTTAATTTCGTAATACATTTGTTTTGTACATTATCTAGGATCATATTGTAGAAGCATATACATCGCCCAATAAAAGACTTATTAAATCGACTTGACCGAGTATCAGGCATAACAAGTTTATGTTTGTTCCTGTATGTGCTTATGAACATATAGAACAATATCAAGAATATAATATATAGTTCAGCCGTTAATCAAGAACCATTTGCATAGAAAATTAAACTGACGTTGCATATTTATAAAGTGTGTAGATATGAAAATATATATAATATTATTACATACATAAGTCAGTTATGACAATGACATGATAAATGACAAACGAGAGTAATTTTACCAGTGGGAGGCTCCTTTGGACAGGATATCGACTAGATTATGGGTACCACAACGGCCTCTATTTTTGCCGTGAAGCAGTAATGTGTAAGCATTACTTTGTTTCGGTCTGAAGGGCACTAGTGAAATAACTGGCCAAATGAGACTAAACATCATGTTTCAGAGTGACGAGCGCAATTGTAGCGCCACTCAGAGTGTTTGATTTTTCAAGAATCCTGAGCGGCACCGCATTGTAATGGCAGGGCGTATCAATTACCATCAGTTGAACGACCTGCTCGTCTCGTCCCTTATTGGCATAAAAAAGCTAAAGTGATGGAAGTAAATGTTTACAGTCGCTAATGCTCTTTGGCAACACAAAATAAATTACAGTAGCATTATATTGTTTATAAATGGATAAAATTAAAAACGAAGAAACGAAACGATGAAAAACCAGATGTCAAGGCAGCACTGGTATTTTTTGTGGAAGGATGATATTAAAGTAGGAAACAATATAATTTGGATGTGTGGCGTTCTTCCACTGTGCGGTTTTCAAGGAGCATTCTTCCACGCACTACAAAGCTGTGGAATGAACTTCCTTGTGCGGTGTTTCCGGGACGATACGACATGGGTACCTTGATAAAAAGCGCGTAAACCTTCTTGGAAGGCCGGCTACGCTCCTGTGATTCCTCTGGTGTTGCAAGAGAATGTGGGCGGCGGTGATCACTTAACACCAGGTGATCCGTGTTTGTCCTCCTTTTCCATAACAAAAAAAAAGACGTAAGACGTAGTTCGTCACGCCCAAAAAGTATTGAACCTGGCCTGTTTTTATCGGTTGTGTACCAGCAAGAGACTCTACCTTCTCCCGCAGCCCGTACTTGGCACAGAACCCCTCCTCCCCGCGGCAGTGCGCCACCTCGGCCGCGCCCACGGCCCGCAGCAGCACGCCCGGGTCCCCCAACAGCAGCCCGTGGCCGCTCGCGGGCCAGCTGTCGGCCGTGCCGCTCATGACCTTTACAAAAAGCACTTGTAGTAGTAACTGTGGGCTTCCCATCAAAACAAAGCTGCTTGCACTACCAGTGGGAGGCGCCTTTGCACCGGATGCCGGCTACATTATGGGTACCACAACGGCGCCTATTTCTGCCGTGAAGCAGTGTGTTTCAGTCTGAAGGGCGTCGTAGCTAGTGAAATTACTGGGCAAATGAGACTTGACATCTTATGTATATACTAGTATATACATTGACTGTCTTAGAAATAAATATATATTTACTTCTAAGACAGTCAAATCAGGTGGTCTCTTGCCATTTCTTGATTGGGCAACAGCTGGCATTCATAGGAGCAGACAGAGGCTATATGAACTATATAGTGAGAGATCATTATATAATTGTGATGCATCTTTTCTCGAGTATGGTAAAAAATACTCTAAAATATTTAAAAGTGTTTGTTTTATTGCAAAATCTATGCATATCAGACAAATAATTAAAATTGCACCGAATAAAATATAGATGACTTGGAATGTGGTTAACTGGGAATCGAGAAGAGTGAAATACCGCAACATTGAATATAATCTATCAATAAACAATACTATAATTCAATCTCAACAGAAAGTTGCTTCTGCTTTTGAGATTTTTTTTCTGACATTCTTTCTATTTCGTTTCATTCGTTTCTATCACAAGCACTCTTGTCAACTCCACCAGTCCTGCTGAATCACTTCTTCTCGATAATGTTAAATTATTAAAACTTTTAATTCTCTGGACATGAAACAACTGCTAATATATGGGGCATTTCTGTTAAAATAATAAATTCGACAATTAATGTCATAGCACCATATCTTGCAATAGTCATTAATAATTGTATTCGGTGTTAAAGAATCATTGAGAGCAAAATTCAAAAAAATTAACATCTTCACTGTGGCTTGTCAATATATTCTTGATAATGTAATATAATATGTTCATAAGCACATAAGTGAATTTGCTAAAAACTGTCATAACCATAATGCTAACACCAGGAACAGACATAACCTTATAATGCCTACTACTCGGCTAAGTCGAATTAGTAAGTCTTTTGTGGAGCGATATATAAATTCCCAGAAAATGTTCAAAACAAAAGTATTTAAGTTATTCAAAATAATTGTTAAAAAACGTTTGTCTGGTAAAGGTTACTATAACATAAATGACTTTCTTAATGATACCACAGATTAGGAATGGAGCGACCGCCCTCAGGCTATTGAATAATAAGTTTAATTGTACAAATATTACTTTGTAAACACATTTTTTTCGATGAAAAAAAGCCCGCTGAGTTTGTTGCGCCGGTTCTTCTCAGGTCTGAGGCATTCGTCTTGGAATGGGTGGTAGTTTTTGACTTTCAATAAGTGATGTCACGTGTTATTTTGAATAAAGATATTTGAATTTGCATTGTGGAAAATGAGACTATAATACGTGCACTTTTGGATTGTCCAAATTATTCTGTAATAACACTACAAGGAGGTATACCTCGGGGACGGTGAGAGCAGATACCAGCGCTATGGTGTACGGCAGCAGGTTCTGTTGATGACTCAGAGCCAGCATCTTGCCGTATCGGGGCAGCAGCGGGAACGCCGACACCGCCTTGCCGAGAGCCGTCACTTTTAACACCTGGAACATACGGAGAATATATACATCTCAGACATTTTATCGTTATGTATTATTTAATTTCATACACAGAACATAGTCACAACTCATTATATTTAAACAAAAGACGGCGTGTGATTAGGACTAAATAAATAATACGAAACACAACTGTTATTTACAATACATGGGGCACACTAAAAGTTTTCCACTTCTAGCTAATCGGAACTATTTGAATTTCGAATGTTATATTTTTTCAAACGATGCAACCTTCTTAGTAATAAAAAAAAAACAATTGGCAGGAAAATCATTTGTCAATTGTTATTTATCACACATCAAAATTCTACGTACGCAACGAAAATGGAATTAATTCGAAAAGATTTTAGAGCGATTTTTTCAAAATGCTTTTGGGAGAGAAGGTAGTTGCTAGCTTGAGCACCGTGATGCGATGGTTTGCTGAATTTGAGACAGGTCGGTTTCTTTACATGACGAATTTCGTGAAGGGCGGCCTTCAACTGCCGTCAACGAAAATAATGTGGTTACTGATAATCGGCTAATTAAAGAAAACCAGCGGATTACAAAGGAGACAAATCGAGGACTATTGGGGGTTGGTATGAGCCAAATTTAGAAAATTTTACACGAAGGATTGAAAGTTCGGAAACTTTGTTGTCCTTGTGGTATTCTACCATTTGTTTACCCAGGGTGTTAAAAAAAAGCCGCGTTCTCTTACATCATAACCACGCTTCTTCACACACGGCCAACAAAACTAAGTCATTTTTAGCTTTCGAAAAAGTACAAATCGTCACCCATCCTGCACATAACCCCGACCTAGCAAGCACTCTGTGATTTATGTATTTTCCCCAAAATCAAAGATTTGATGAGGGTTTCACTTTTACCAATTCCGAAGAGGCAGTGATAGCTTTCAATCAGCAGGTAGAAAAAATGCCTTCAGATCTGTGGTCCTCCTGTTTAAAAAAATTGTTCGATCCCATGGTAAAATGTTTAAAATGTAAAGGAGAGTATTTTGAAAAGCATACACATAATATTTTGGTTATAACATGTAGATTTTTTTAAGTTACGCAAAACTTTTAGTGTGACCTACGTATAAGACATTAGCAATAAAAACAAATTTATTGAATTAGGCGTTATTTTGCGGAAATCCATAAATATTCAAATGTTGTAAGCGTTCTTGAGTGTAAATTCCACTAAGTTTTGTCTTCAAACAATTCGAGTTTCGCCTCTACACCAGGCATCCTCAGGAGATGTTGACTCGCCAAATTAATATTAATAATAATTAATTTTTAAAGAAAATTTTAAAAGCGGGAGGGTAAGGTGGCGCAAGTTGCCTAGCTATTTATAAATAAAATTGTAAATTGTACGAACGCACACAATTATTATTTTGGTATTTGGTATACCGGTAACTGAAAAATTAATTTATGAAAAATAGAGAAATTATCCACATACCTCTTCGTCGTCCGTTCGTTTATTCCTCGATTCGGCTTTCTCCAAGATTCCGAGCACTTCAAGTCGCTTCTCCGCAAGCCGGAGTTGCATTCGGTCGGGAGCAGTCGGAAATGGGAAATTTACAACCTGCGTAACAAATCTAGAGATGAAATTTCATTTATGCTTCATTGGCCGCAATAGGTACTTATTTATTTATTTAATACTAGCTGACCCGATAGACGCTGTCCTGTCAACAAAAAAAAATGTAAGCATTCGGGAATAATGTAGTCTAAGGCCATCGGAAATGTGTAATCAAAGTCAATAAAATCAAAATGAAACAAAATACTCAAATTCCTGAATGATTTATAATAGAATATAAGGATTAAATATCGTATTTGTGCAAATAAGTTTTATATTACCTACCCCTTTATAATTGCAAATTTTTTGTAGTATTAAAATTGATATCGCTGACTTTTCTGTAGACCTATATGAGATACACAGTTCCGTCATACATTATTTTGTTATATCTCAAAGGGTTTAGACAGCGTTTTCGTTGAAAGCTCACAGACGGCTTATTTTTTCCGATACCATTATTTAAATAAAGACTTACGTCATTTTAATCATGCTGAAAATGTAATAACTATCACAAACATTAACAAG
Organism: Leptidea sinapis; assembly: GCF_905404315.1. Classification (NCBI taxonomy): domain Eukaryota; kingdom Metazoa; phylum Arthropoda; class Insecta; order Lepidoptera; family Pieridae; genus Leptidea; species Leptidea sinapis. Next base: position 2,300,143 of record NC_066301.1, read on the forward strand.
AGGTTCTCCTACCAGGAAATGGCCGGGTGTCAAGGGGAGAGGGTCTACCGGATTGTCACTTAACTGACTCAATGGTCGTGAATTCAGACAAGACTCTATTTGTACCAACACTGTGGTCATCTCCTCATAGGTTAGAGTATGATTACCTATCACCTTCTTAAAATGTGTCTTTGCCGAGCGAACCCCAGCCTCCCAAATTCCACCAAAATTTGGGCTTAAAGGAGGTATGTAGTGAAACGTTGTACCCTCAATTGCCAAAACACCCGCAATTTCTTGAGGGACTTTTGATTTGGTTGTATGGAATATTTCTCGCAGCTCTTTATCAGCACCGACAAAGTTTGTGCCGTTATCGCAATGTAGATCAGTGCAACGTCCTCGTCGACCAACGAATCTACGAAATGCAGCGATGAAGCCTTTTGAAGTTAAGTCAGACACTGCTTCTATATGAATGGCACGAGTCACCATACACACGAAAAGGCAAATATAACCTTTATAGGATTTGCCTCCCCTACCAGGAGAGAATCGGAAATTTATGGGACCCGCATAGTCTACACCTGATGACTTAAAAACCTTACTTGGCTGCAACCGCACTTCTGGTAATTGACCCATCAGAGGAGTGGTTTTGCGTTGGGAGTATCTTATACATGTGACACAACGGCGAAAACATTTTTTAACTAACTGCCTGGCATGTATTACCCAAAACCTACTTCTGAGGTAATTGAGCATTGCTTGAGGTCCGCCATGCATTGTTGAGATATGAGCGTCCTGTACGATGACCTGGGTAAGATGACTTACGTCAGGCATCACTATGGGATGTTTCTCGTCGTAACTCAACTTAGATAAAGTTATTCGACCACCTACTCTCAAAAGTCCCATTTCATCTAAAAACGGGTTGAGAATGTGCAGTTCATTTTTCTTATGTACATGACCTCCAGACTTTAGTTGCCTGATTTCCTCTTTAACCTTTCCGCATCAGCGCGCTCCGGATCTCGCTGTACACTATAGATCGGCAAGCTTCCGGCATTTTCGCGGCATTTTCCCCGTGTGTATTATTTTACGTGTAGTTATAAAATGCTTATAACTAGGGTGATTTGAGTGACTGTCACTGAAAGCTATTGAAACAAGCTATAAGACCATGTATAAATTATTCATATTGTCTTTCTTTTTTATTTCACAAAGACTTTTCATTCGAAAAAAAGTGTAAAAATAGGTATATTTTAAAATAAATATTGTTATTATTGTTAATTACTTGTTTTATTTATTTCCTTTTATGTTTTAGTAATGAATAGTATATGTTAATTATAAAATTAAGCTTAAATCTCCACAAAGAACGATCTTCGTGTAAAGTCTTGATAACGACCGCTCGCTGCGCCGGCCGGGAACAAGTGGACACATAAGTGCTTTGTCCGTAAAGCTATGACGTCGAATATTGGTGGCCTTGAATCGTAACGGATCGAAATGTGTTTGGGAATTCACTCGTTCATAACTGCGTAGGCAAATAAACCATCTTGTACACCTAATAAGGGTGAAAACTGGATGAGGTAAAAGAGTGCCCCGCGGCACAGCCGCCCTCATTGTTTTTTGAATTACCAGTGCCCGCGGGCACGGCCGATGCGGAAAGGTTAAATTTTAATGCCTGAACTTGTTTAATGCAACCTAGTAAAGAATCATTAATTTCCCTTGCAGTAATGAACTCCGGATGTTTCTTTCTTTCGTGCGCTTTTAATTTTAAATTTAAAAATCTATTAACATATGACACAATTCTTAACATTTTGTTCAGAGACGAATATTTACTCCAAAATAAATTGTTTTCTTCTTGCTTGAAACGTTGATTTGCGTCCACTTTCTTCAACGCAACTAAGGTCTTGATTTCCCCAGTTTTGCACGCTCTGACTTCTTCTTGTGTGCTGTATTCTGTTATTGGATAATTGATCAATTGTTGATGAAGAAATGCAGGTCCCTTCCACCAAAGCATCTCTCTCTTTAAGTCGGAAGGTTGCAATCCTCTGGAAGCACAGTCTGCGGGGTTAAGTTTTGTTCCAACATGATTGAACTGATTACTGTCTAGAATGTTAAGAATTTCTGATACTCTATTACTTACAAAAGTTGTCCACCTAGACGGCAATCCTCGCAACCATGCTAGGACAATGGTTGAATCAGACCATGCGTGAAGCTTTTCTTTAGGCACAGCCATAACTTGTGCAACTTCATGCAGCAATTTTGTAGCCAGGACTGCACCGCACAATTCTATTCTAGGAATTGATAACTCCTTCTCAATCGGCGTCACTTTTGTTTTCGAGGCTAGGAGATGTACGTGAACATCACCCTTTTCGTTTACTGAACGAAAGAACACAACCCCAGCGTAAGCTGTTTGGGAAGCGTCTGCAAACGCGTGCAATTCGACTTCACAATCTTGAGTAAAATGTAGCCACCTTGGAATTAAGATGGTTTTCAGCTCAGTGAGTTGTGATCTGTATTTTAGCCATTCATTTAGCAAATCTACAGGAAGCTCATCGTCCCAAGCCAAACCTGACTTCCACAGTTTTTGAATGAATACCTTAGCAGTCACGACAACGGGCGCGATCCAGCCCATTGGATCGTATAGCCGAGCAATGGCGGACAACACTTGACGCTTTGTTGGTAATTTGTCAACTTCGGGCAAATCTACCGTGTACTGAAACTCGTCAGAATCTCTGTTCCAACAAATGCCCAAAACTTTAACCATTTTGTCTGCCTTAATGAGAATAGATGGAGCTGAACTCTGATTGTCTTGGTCAATGTACTGCAATAAAGCTCTACTGTTGCTGCTCCACTTCTGTAATTGAAAACCTCCTGCCTGCATAAGCTTATTCAATCCCTTATAAATTTCAATTGCCTCCTCTTCAGTTTGACAGCCCGTCATGAGATCGTCGATATAAAAATCCTTCATCGTTATTTCCGATGCGGTTGGATAATTGAGACGCTCGTCCTCTGCCAACCGTTGCAGAGACTTTACGGCCAAATGAGGTGCGCACGCCGTTCCAAAGGTGAGTGTGAGCAACTCGTACTGACCCAGAGGTTCATCGGGGTGGAATCTCCATAAGATCCTTTGGAAACGCGTGTCCTCATCATTAAGGCGCACTTGCCTGTACATTTTGATTAAATCTGCAACGATACATATAGGAAATATACGCCACCTCATCAGAATGTGTCTCAGATCTTGTTGTAGTTTGGGCCCGACATGAAGATTGTCGTTAAGAGATACGCCGTTCTTACCTTTGCAAGAGGCATCGAAGACAACTCGTACTTTGGTAGTTTCCTTATCTTCCCTTACAACGGCGTGATGTGGGAAATAAGCTGCCTTTGGCTCGACCATTTCGTCCTTTATTTCGATCATATGATTTAAATCCAGATACTCTTGCATTACCTTACAATATTCTTCCTTAAATTTTGGATTCCTTTGAAGTTTCTTTTGAATCAAGTTTGGTTCATTTTCTAACTCCCAGAATTGTTTTAATAAAAAATCTTCTCTTACTTGAACGTGTAGGCTTACCATTTTTCTGACACCAGTTGAAGGTACTTGGGATACCTTCCCTGAAATGATCCACCCAAAGATGGTGTTTTGAGCTAATAAGTGTCCCTTTGGGTGTTTGATAATGTCATTCAAGAGGACTTCGCCATACACTTCAGCTCCTAGTAAAATATCAATTCTACCAGGTGATTTGAATCCTGGGTCAGCTAGTGATAGGTTCTCAATATCTAGCCAATCAGGTGACGAGATTTTGTTGGTAGGTAATCGAGAAATAAGGGATTTTAATACATATGCAGAAATTTGAATAGACTTACTTGGATCCCTACGCGACTCTATTTGGAAAGAAACCATGTGCTTTATACGCAATCGACCATCCCCTATACCTGACACGCAGCCACTAACTGACACTCGCTTAAGCCCTAATGTTTGTACTGTTTGCTCTGTGACAAAAGAGGCCTGTGAGCCTTGGTCGATCAAGGCGCGTAGAACACAGAATTGACCGCTGTCAGAAGATGCTCTCACAATTGCCGTCGCCAAAAGAACGTCGGCCAATCCGACGACTGTTTCTTCCCTTGCAAAATTGGCAACGACATTCACCCTTTGATTGGGTGATGAAGGTTGACTGTTTCCTTGATTAGGTTGCTTTGATTGTGTGAATGTGTGGTTGTTCTCTGTTGTGTTTGTGAACCCTTGTTGTATTTCTCTTTCCTGATGAAGCAAAGAGTGATGTCGTTTAGCACATCTACGACAGCTTGTTGTGTAACGACATTTCTTAACTGAATGGGTGGGTGCTAGACAGTTAAAACAAAGAGATTTTTTCTGTACGTATTCTTGTCTCTCTTGCGGCGCTAGTTGTCCAAATCCCTTGCACTGATAGAGGAAATGATCTCCTGAACACAAGATACATTGATATTTCGTAGCGTCATCATGAACTGCGAATGATTTAATTTTCTCTATACGTTTTGCATTGTTGTGAGGAGTTTTAGACATTTGTTTGCTACTATCAATCATTTACAGTGTCCTAAACCGTGACTCTAGGAATACTTCTAATTCATCCCATTTAGGCAATGTGTCAGATGAAACACCACTGACAGTTATCTCCCACTGGCGGAGTGACTCGTGATCTAGTTTGGACACGACTAGGAAAACGAGAATTGCGTCCCACTCTTTGGTTTCAATTCCCAAGTTGTTGAGAGACGTGATACACGATGTTGTTCCATCTAGCAAACATCTTATGGAGTAGGCAGATTCGCAGGTGATATGCTTTTGAGTGAATAAACTCTTGAGAATAGCATTACAATTGTACCTTTTGTTATTATATCTGTTTGTTAGTTTTTTCCATGCCGCGCTGTAGTTAAGTTCAGTTGTTGGTAAATTTCGAATGAGCGCTTCCGCATCACCCGATAAAGTGCTCTTTAAATAATGCAATTTTTCAACGGCAGACAAATTCCGATTGTTGTGAATAAGTGAGCAAAAAAGATCGTGAAATTGTTGCCATTCTTCGTATTTTCCACTGAATTTAGGTAACTCTATTTTAGGAAGTTTGACATCACTGGACTTAGACTCTTTAACCACCGACTGCGGTGGCAATGCTTGTGATTCGTCACAACGAATCATGGCATGAATAGCTTCTTTCAAACAGCCTTTGTAATAAGTATAGTTTTCTTCAAACGTATCGTACGTGCCTTTCGTAAAGTAGTCAAGACTAGAGCTTTGGCTTTCATTTGCTGTTCCAATAATATGCCAATGAGTCTCCGTAAACTCCTTCCACAAGCTTTCAACTATTTCCAACCTTGTTTCTAAATAACCTCTTGTGACCCTTTCCTTAGGACTTTTTCTGTAATTAGCCTCAGCTCGATTTAATTTCGTAAGTCTTTCCTGTTGAATGGCAATTGATTTTTCCACACTCATATTGTCAGTTGTGAGAAATTTAATTCAATGAGATAGGTAATTATTCTAAGTCGATGGAATATATTTGTTGAAAATTTGCTAAGTCAATGAAGCATTCATCGAAATCTTTCTAAGTCTTTTTAAAACTTAACACTTCAAAATTTTTTTGGGCATGGATTCCCCGTCTGTGCACTTTTTAGTGAATTATTCTAAGTCCTTGAATTTACTTTAAAATTTTACAAGTTCAAATAATATCAGTAATTTTATAAGTTAATTTACTCACAGTTTTAGGGTCCAAATTCACTTTGATTTATTAGCACTCAACTCACCGCTACCACATAGAAACTTTATCTTCCTAAATCTGTTGTCCTTTTGAATGTCCCGGGTTTCGGCACCAAATTTTTGTTGAATACACTATCTACGTTCACAATGAAACACACACAAACACTTCTATTTATTTATTATCCACCGCCGTGGCAAAAATTAAGCGAACTCCTAACATAGTAATACTAAGCCTTACACCCAATACACAAAGCACAATCATAGTCCGTTTTAATCTATAGCTAGCGCCATCTAGGCATCTAGGACGTAAACTTTATTGACAGACTCACAGAGTCTGTGAACTGTGTGGAGGTTTACCTAACATGAATTTCAACACCCAACAAATATCGTTAATGTATATAAAACTTAACAAAACCTTCCTCGCGAACAACGCTATTTGTGAAAACAGCATGAAAATCGGTGCAGTAGTTTTTGAGTTTATCGCGAACAGACACGAAGACACAGTGTAGGGGATAGCATGCAGCCTTGCGAAACACCAGTGTTTATGGGTTTTAAGTCGGAGCATGCACCGTTGATAACAACCTTGATGCTCCTATCGGCGAAAAAGCTAGTGACCCATTTGCACAACTTCTCGGGAAGACCATAATAATAATAATTTTTTATTGGCCAAAAACTGCCACCAAATTTTTTACAATTACAATAGATATGAACAATTAACATTAAATAAAGAAAAGAAAAAATAACAATACAAATGTTAAAAAAACAATAAAGACAGAGAGAGATCTTTAAAACATGTAAGGATTATTTAATAACTAGAAAACGAGGCAGCAGCGCGATTCGCAAAAAGGAAAGTAAGAGCTTTATGCCACACCCGATTGAAGGCCTTCGTTATGTCCAAACTCACCGCCATCGCCTCTGCCTTCGACTCAACCGCTTGCGCCCATTTATGGGTGAGGTATGCAAAAAGATTATCAGCTGAAGAAGAAACCCTGACGGAAACTGTTTTAGTAGACGCTGATCAGCTGGTGCTCCTCTAGGTATCTGAAGAGCTGACGGTTGGTGATCGACTTCATTACTTTATTATAATAGTAGAGGAGTCAAATCAACAAAGTTTCTACGTATTATTGTTTATTGTAATTATTTCAAATTACACATATGAATAACGACGTTGGGCGTTACAAAGATCTCCCTCATCTTTCGCTTACTTCGTTAAACTTTCTCTAAATATAATCTTAAATTATTAATAAACTTTCTTATATCTATCCATAATGCAACATAATTATATATTATAATCGATCGTCGGTCCATCTTGTGGGGGCCCTACCTACACTGCGTCTTCCGGTATGTGGTCGCCACTCGAGGACTTTACTTCCAACGGACATTTGTCCGTCGAGCTATGTGCCCTGCCCACTGCCATTTTCGTTTCGCAACCATCTAGGCTAGATCGGTGGCTTTGGATTCCTTACAGATCTCCTCATTTCTTATTCGATCTCGCAGGGAAACTTCGAGCAAAGCCCACAGCATGACCCTCTAAACGACAATGAGTTTTCTCATAAGGCCCATAGTACAAGTTTGCGTTCCGTATGTCATTACTGGCAACACACACTGGATTTTGGACGAAAAGATTTTCCGGAGCTTCCCTAACGCTCAGTAGGAATAATAAGTTCTTCTCGAGTAGGTTGGTTAGGGGCAGCGCAGGACCGATCATCATGGCGACCTGTGGGGAGACCTTTGTCCAGTAGTGAACTTCTTTCCGCTGAGATGATTATGATAGTAATATCTCCCATGTTAAGTTTCTAACTGGGTAATAATGCAGCTTACATTGTCCCGAATAACTAAATAGGTTGGAATAAGGATTGTAAATAAAACATTAATATTAACAGTGACTTGACCATGCTGTTAGTTCACATTGTTTTACAAAACCGTCAAAAATCCATAATACCTAATTCCTGAACTGACTCAGAATTGTTGTGGAGTACGGGCACAAGAGGTCGTGAATGTAAGGCGGGAGCGGTACCTTGTCGATAGCCATGCACTTCATCTGCAGCAGCAGGTCGTCGACGGGGCGGCGCTGCAGGTCGGGCGCGTGGTGCGGCACACAGCGGTGCTGGAACACGGCAGCGCTGTACACGCGGTAGGCGTGGCCGGCGCCCGTGCGGCCCGCCCGCCCCGCGCGCTGCTCGGCGCTGGCCTGCGACGACCACACCACGCGCCACGCGCTCGCACCCGTCTTGTGGTCGTACACTCTGGAATATTATGTTTGTAGTGGCTAGTACGAGCGGCCGGGTCATCTGGTGTTAAGTCACCGCTGCCCACATTCTCTTGGACCACCAGAGCGATCACAGGAGCGTTGCCGGCCTTTAAGGAAGGTATTCGCACTTTTTTTGAAGGTTGCCATGTTTTATCGTCCCGGAAACACCGCACAAGGAAGCTCATTCTACAGCTATAAAGCTGTACGTGGAAGAACGCTCCTTGAAAACCGCACTGTGGAGGACCGCCACACATCCAGATGGTGGGGATGATATCCTCCTAACTTGTGGCGTGTCCTGCGAAGGTGGAATTCGTCGGCAGGAATCAAGTTAGACAGGTCTTAGACACTGCCGGTGATAATTGCGTTAGAAGACACACAATAAAGCGACGTTTCTACGCAACGTAAAAGGATCCAACCGTGTGTTGTCGAAGAGCGGTGATACAACAAATGTTTTTTAGTGGAAATCGCGCAAACTTGAGTCTTCTGGGGGTTAAATTAGACAACGTTAATTTTACCCCATTCCGCAACCTTCTCAAGAAAGAAACTCGATAAAAGACACAAATTTTTTCCGGCACTTTTCGACGATTTCGAGAGACACGTGGCCCGTATATACGGCATCACCAGTGCTGTCGTCTGCATAGCAATGTATATCGAAGATGTCCAACCTTCACGGAAGCCTTCCCTTGCTTTCAATAGACATCGCCCATCTATGTGTAGGTATACCAGAAGATATACCAACAACTTATTACGATTAATTATACTCAAATCAAATCAAAAGCACTTTATTCACATAGCTCACGGAAATGACACTTATGAATGTAAAAAAAAAATCTTATTGAATCTATGGCTACTTCGTAATGGGTTGAGCTAATAAGAAAAAATAGCAAGAAACTCATTGCAACTCTTTTAAATCAAAATTTACATTTTCATCGTTTTACAAATCATTTCAATTACAATATTATATGTAAAGTGATGCAACAAACATACTCAAACGTCAAATAAACAGTCAATGCCTTACACGAGCAAGTCAAAATTTTTAAATTGAAAGTGCTCTCCGTGATAATGGAGAAGGTAGGTAATAGCAATAGGCCTGTAGTTAGCCGGATCCAATCTGTCTCACGATTAGAGAAATGCCATCCGACCCGCTCGACTTCGTGACGGCCAACGAAAACAGAGCTCGCCGAACAGTTTTCTGTCTGAACTGTACTTCAGGTATAGAGCTACGACACCGCGGGATGGTCGGCGATGTTTTTCCTTTGTCGTCAAGAGTCGAGTTAGAGGCGAAAAGAGCGCACAGTAGATCGGCTTTCTCATTCGCCGTATGAGCCAGGGTGTCATTCTTCATGTGCAACGGAGGCAGGGACGGCTGGTTGAAGTTACCAAGAGCAGCTCTCGACAACGACCAAATCTGGCGTGTTCCACCGATCGGCACTACAGAGCTTGGTATAGAAAATATACATTCCCTGTGGTATCACATCGGCTACTGCAAGGGCGGAGGCACTGGGATCATCCGAAGGGAAACAAACCTTGCCCCAAGGGTAGGACGCAAAAAAGGAACACATCCTATCCCAATCTACTGACTAAAAATTCTTACGACACTTAGCCTACAAGGACAATATATTAAAAGAAATTAATAATACCAACGATCTCTTAAAACTTTATAAAACCATATCACTATGCAATCGTGGAAACTCAATAGATCTCTGTTTTTTGCATAAAATTGTAAATGGTGCTATTGATAGCCCGAACTTATTAAACAGAATAAGGTTAGCAGTTCCAAGACAAAATGCACGGTCACATATTAAAAATAAAATTACTTTTATTATATTTAGTTACAAGGAGTAACCTAGGTAGAACCGCTCCTATTAACAGAATTGTAATGTCCTACAACAATACATTTAAAATAGCAGAATTGGACATATTTTGGAACTCTGTATCATTTTCAAGCGCAAATTTAAAAATCATTTTATTAAATAATATCATTCGTTTTTTTCATATTTAATAATAGTTGCTGTATTTTAAATTTAGTTTATATATAATTTACTTTTTTCTTTATTGTTTAGAGTTTTAATATTTTTATATTTTTGGGTAGGCGTAATTTATAAAGTAATTTAGATAGTAAGTAAACGAGGATATTTTTATAAAGAGTTGTAGAGCCAAACGCGGCGGGTCGCTGGTGGTCTACGACGTGGCGTGGTCAGACGTTCCAAGAGGGGCGTCGACAGAGACCTGGTAAATAGGATAGGTATATATATAGACATAGGTAATAGGTGGTCTAATAAGGACGGCGTGTGACTATCCACATCCGGGAGCCGCGTTGGCGACTCAACCAATTGGGACAAACCATACGCCAATGCAAAATTATGCACAGATCGCCCTGCGTAGTCTGTGGTACGTGAACTAAGCCATTCGGCATTGTGCCCGTTGAAATTACCCAAGACTACGATTTCAGCGGAGGGGATCTGTGCAAGCACGTCGTCATTTGCCGCTTGAATGCAGCCAATGAGATGCTTCGTTACTGCAAAGAGTAGACAGGTCCCTACCCTCAAGATTGCCTAGAAGGCGACAGCAGATATCCTCCCTAAAATAAAATTATGGTCTATTGTGTACCCGGGGTACGTTAAATATGACGTATCGCTAGGTCGAGATATCTGCGACTGCGTATGGAAACTCAAGGCCAGCTGCGCCGTTTCAAGGTAGTAGTGGACGGCGTTTAATAGGTGTGGATTCCCCTGATGTTGCAAAAGTCCACATTAAGCGTGTAGCGGGGTGCCGTGGTGATACTGCCATGTATGTCCTCGGACCGTTTAGGGGTGCTTAGCAGAAACCTCCACGTGTGGGCGGTGGTGTCGATCCACGATGAAACCTCTCTTAGGCGTTCTGAATAGAGTGACACCTACCTCTCCGGTGCACCCTGGAAACATTGCGCCTGTGACTGATTTGTTATTGCGCTCGATTTTCACTAATTGCTGCGTAATGGCAGTCCTTTGCTGGCCAGTGGCTAATATCTGCTCCACTCTTCCGGCGGTTAGTGGGTGCCAACCGGAAGATTTTACAGCATCCACCTGCGTCTTTGGCCTGCGCAGTTGATCGCCGTACGCGGGGATGACGGAGTCCTGGGAGGTTGAGCGCGACAGGGGTCGGGGATAAGTTACCCCTGTAACGTAATACGCTTCCTTCGGTCCTGATTTCAAGCTAAACGGTAGCCCCGTGAGTAGCCGCCACGAGGGTAATGGTCAAGTGTCCCCGCCTTGGCAGGGCCACAGGCGAGGTTCGGCTGGTCCCCGCAAGGGGAGGTGCTCAGCCATGCTGACGGGGTAAGAATGGGTGGAGGAACTGATGGATAGGATCGAATCCATCAGCCGCTCATCTCGAGCTCCCGATGTCGCGCAAGAGGCCAACCAGCTGGACCTATATTCCCCTTGCAGCCCTGATGGTTAAGTTAACCATCCCCAGTTGCGGGCTCGGTGGAGGGTGGGGAGCAAGGGGAACGAAGTTATTACCCGGTAAACTATGGACAACCCAAGATCCAAAAAAACCCCAAAACAAAATAATTCCCCGGCGGAGAAATCCACCGGGACCACACAGACCTCTGGAGCGTGTTCAGCACCTGCTGGCACCCAGAAATTACAGACCAAGGAGCCTAATAGGGAACCGTCTATGGGCACAGACGCCGCATCAGCAGTGTCTGCCCAATCAGTCAGCAGACTGGAGGCAGGTTGGACCCTCGTATCTTACAAGGGCCGAAACCAAAACAAACCCCGAATAGGGGAAAGTCACTCGGCACATGACAACACAGATCGCCATCGACCCAACAGGAGGCAAAGGCGCATAGCAGCTCGCCTTCGCAAGGCCAACGCTCAGAAAGCTAGCGCCTCAATGCCCTCCTCTGAACCCGAACCGCAACCCAGCACCTCACGAGGTTCGGATATGCCGGTCAAGCAAGCCCGGTATGATCCTAGGAAGGCCCCAGACAACCGAAGGCCTCCTTCCAACAAAGCAGGCGGAGTAGCCCAACCCTCGACATCCACCAAACGCACTCGCTTGGACGACACCAACTCTCCGAGGGGTGACCACAAGAGGGCCAAATTGCTTAATCGGCCCAAACCGACATCATACGCCAACGCTGCGAAAACCGACCCTGTTGTGGCCATAACATCTACCACTACAGGGCATATTGACGCGAATATGGCACAGCTTATACAAAGCAAGCTTGAAGATAAGCTCATGACAGCCATGATGGCCGCTATGAATGAAGACAGAGAAGGGCCTGCGTTTCTGGGCAAACCCGTCTATGATGAGGGCATCCTAAAACTGTGGTGCTCTAATCTTAAAACATTGGAGTGGCTGAAAATAGCTGTCCCGGAAATCCAACTCCCTAACGGTGACACCCTGGCAGTAAAAAACATCTGGGAAATTCCCAACCGCGTCAGGTGTGGCATTCTACTACCAGGTGAATGGAAGGACACCAAAGCAATCGGCGGGATGCTACGGTTCCAGAACTCTAGGGCCAAAATAGACAGCTGGTTGTTACACGCCCTTTATCACCACAACGACCACAGCTTCATCGTGGTAAGCATCCCGGAGGACCAAATCCCCAAAATCTTGGAGCATGAGCGCCGGCTATCATTCATGCTGGGCTCTGTATATCTGAAGTTCCAGGGGCCAGGAGGTAAATACACCGAGACCCCCCCCCCTCTATGGATACAAACAGTGAGGCATCGACAACAACTGGGAATAATATAGACGACAGTGATGCACTGCCGGAACCCATGGACGCTCAAGCAATTGACCCAGCAGACGGCAACTGCGCCACTAGCTCTCCCTCGGAGGAAGTGCTCAACAGCCTAAAGGAGCTCGAAGAGCTTCTGGCGACGGGCACCAAAGGCGATGCCGACTGCACCAAGGGCATTGAAGAGCTCTGCATCGGGGATGGCGAGGAGGGTGTGCTATCCAAAGATGGCATCCCCTTCTAAGTGCAGCACCATCCAAATAAACCTCCACCATAGCGAAACCGCAACGGCCCAACTTCGGAAATGGTTGGAGGTTAACCCTACAGCTCTCGCCCTAATCCAGGAGCCGTGGGTTAGGCGGGGCCGGATATGCCATCTCTCCAATATCGGAGGTAAGCTTATACATTACTCAGGACCAGAACACCCTAGAGCCTGTATCTACATTTCTAATAATCTACATGTGCAACCCCTAACAGATTTTTGTTACAGAGACTTATGCGCAATAAAAATACTGGACAGACACATCCTTCCAACTCACCAGAGAGCGATAGTGGTCGCCTCCGTCTATATGCCTGACGGGGAAGACCCACCGCCGGAAGAACTTGTCAAACTGGTGAACTACTGCGAGACAACCAAGAGCGAGCTTATTGTGGCTGCAGACTGCAATGCACATCACCCGCTCTGGGGCATGCAAACAACCAACAAAAGGGGTAAGCAACTCACTGAATACCTTTTTTCTACTAACCTTAATATCTTGAATGTAGGTTCAGAACCCACCTTTGTAAATAGAAGGAGCAAAACAATTATAGACATCACCTTAGCAATAGAGGGAGTGTCTGATTATATATCCAATTGGCATGTGTCGAAAGAAGCATCCTGCTCAGACCACAAATGGATACTTTTTAACATGGAGGTAAACATCACTACACCGCCTCCCAAGAGGAAACCCCGCAGAACGAATCTTACTCAGTACAAGTCGCTGATGGAATCGCGTCTAAAGGACGAAACACTCCCAGCCAGGATAATCGGAGTAGACAACATCGAAATCCAAATAGAAAAAATATACGAATTCATGACTGCCAGTTATCATGCTACATGTCCCCTCACCAGCCCTCAATCAGACAGACCAAGACCCCAGACCTGGTGGGGACCTGAATTAGAAAGGCTCAGGAAAAAAGTGAGGAGACATCTGAACCGCGCAATGAACACAGGCGATCAATACGACTGGGACATCTACAAAGAGTGTAAGTCTGAATACAAGAAACGCATCAGATACAGAAGATCAGAAGGCTGGCGTAAATTTTGCAGCAGCATCCAATGCCATAACCAGGCCAACAGGGCAAGGAAATTAATCTCCAACCAACCCAGGCAAATCCTCGGATCCCTGCTGAAACCTGACGGTACATTTACCAACTCACCAGAGGAAACAGAGCGAGTCCTGACGGAAACTCACTTTCCAGGATGCAAAATAATGCAGCATATCGAGTGGGTAAATGAAATCATAACCGCTGAGGAAGCTGACTGGCAACAAGCACACAAGTTGGTGACAACCGATAAAATAAAGTGGGCTATAAATTCCTTTCACCCCTTTAAGTCAGCAGGACCTGATGGGATCTTTCCCGCCTTGTTGCAATGGGGAGGAGAAGGTCTCCACAACCGGCTGATCAACATTTTCAGGGCGTGTCTAGCGCATAGATACATCCCTAGGATATGGAGGGAAGTTAAAGTGATCTTCATACCTAAACCAGGTAAAAGTGACTATTCTAACGCTAAATCTTACAGACCCATAAGCCTTACCTCTTTTACCCTGAAGACCCTAGAAAGGTTGTGTGAAAGAGAACTGAGGGAGAATTACCTTAAGAACATACCCCTACACCCCAACCAACACGCATACAGTCAGGGTAAAAGCACCGAATCTGCACTCCACGCTGTAGTGAACGTTATAGAGGGCGCACTTTCGGAAAAAACCTTTTGTCTAGGAACTTTCGTGGACATTGAAGAAGCCTTCGATAAGACAAAATTTACAAAAATAAAAGAAGCATTACACCGCCATGGAGTATGTACAACTCTGTCATCATGGATTGAAAACATGCTCAAACACAGAGTGATTTACTAAATGAAAGTGAGACACAGAAAGCATTTGTAGCTAAAGGCTGCCCCCAAGGAGGAGTTATCTCACCTCTTTTATGGAACTTGGTAGTAAATGATCTAATTACCACTCTAAACGAAAATCACTACTTTACGGTAGGCTACGCAGACAACCTAACTATATTAATAAGCGGAAAGTTTGCCAGTACTATATGTGAAGTAACAAATGCAGCATTGAAAATCGTGGAAAGATGGTGCATAGATAACGACCTATCAGTCAACCCACATAAAACGGAATTGGTAATGTTCACAAACAAAAGAGTTCTGGGTAACTATAAACTGCCAAAACTGTTTAACACCGAACTCCAACTAAACAGCGAAGTGAAATACTTAGGAGTTATACTTGACAGCAAGTTAAACTGGGCGGCCCACTTGGAAACAAAAATAAATACAGCTACCGTAACCTTCTGGCAATGCCGTAGAATGTTGGGAAAGACATGGGGACTTGCCCCGAACATCGTACTATGGCTCTACACAGCTGTGATACGACCTATGATATGTTACGGCGCAGTTGTATGGTGGCCACGCACCAAGCTGATCACTACTTGTAATAAACTGCAACGATTCCAAAGACTAGCGTGTATGGCTATCACAGGATGTATGCGAACTACACCTACCGCGGCTGTAGAAGCTATGCTGAATCTTCCGGCACTACACCTCTATATAAAACAAGAGGCGGCCTGTGCCGCAGTAAGGTTGAAGACATTAAATCTTTGGAAAACCACTCAATCCCCACACCCAGAGGTTCTAAATGAGGTGATTGAAAAGGAGCCTCTGCTGTTGGCAGTAAGTGATAGATCTCCAAAGGAATACATATTCGATAAGAGATACAAAATACAGCTGTATGAAGAACTGAAAGAGGACCTCAGTACAAAAAACCTCAGGATTTTCACAGATGGCTCAAAGACAAGGTCGGGCACGGGATACGGAGTGTTCTCGGATGACCTAAATATAAGAATAGCTGCATCACTAGGAGCTCATAACACTGTCTTCCAAGCAGAATGTATGGGTATCATAGAAGCAGTCACTGCTACTTTGACTCGAAAGGTAAAAGACTACTCCATCCGCATCCTTTCAGATAGCAAATCAGTACTACAAGCCCTACAAAGCCACACTATCACCTCTAAGCTAATATACAACTGTCACCAATGTCTGAGGGAGTTATGCGAAAATAACAACCAAGTAACTCTTCAATGGATAAAGGGACACAGTAACTCACGAGGGAATGATGCCGCTGATGAATTGGCCAGGAGAGGCTCAGCGATGACAGCAAAAGGACCAGAACCAACTATCCCTCTCCCGCCTAGCTGGCCTACGAAGGTAATACGCCAACACACCAAGGAATTACATAATAAGTACTGGATGAATGTAAGTGGGTGTAGACAAGCAAAAGAAGCTCTACTTCAAATAGACCCCAAGCTCTCTCGCAAGCTAGTAAAACTTCCACGACCTAGGTTACGGAAAATAACTCATGTACTAACGGGTCACGGCCCTTTTAACAAGCATCTGTTCAATATAGGTGTCACCGACAGCCCACTGTGCAGAGCCTGCACGGAGGCGGACGAAACGGCCGCACACGTCATTTTGGAGTGTAGGAGTGTGGCCTCATACCGGGCCAAACACCTGGGGTCACCGAGGACTCTCCCCGAGGTCATGGGTGACATCAGAGGTTTGATACATTACCTTGAGGAACTAGGGTGGCAGGATTAGCCGCCCTCCTCACCACGCAAAATAGGCGCGCTGTAGTCGTCGAGTTGCGGATAATAGCCCGTGATAACCTATAACCTATGTCCTCGGACATGCGCGGTTCTGTGCCCTTCCCAAAATACAACGGGCAGCCCGAGCGAGAATGCGGGTAGCTATTCTCCAACTCTGGTGGAGCTGGTACCCTCCTGGGGTCAAAAATATTTTACCGGACCGCTGTCCGCAGTGAGAGAGGGGGGGGGGACAGACTCCGGTGCTCGACACTAACCTATGCGAAACATAGCGGCACTAAGCTACCATTGTAACTACCAATTGTACTGACGTCATAAGACGGAAGCGTGACAATCCCACTTTTAAAAAGCCCTTAGTCGCCTCTTACGACACCCTTGGGCCTGGGATTCCCGTATTCTTTTTACGCCCCGGGGAGCACGCTAATGATATTGTCTCGAATTGACGAAATTGACGAGATATACAATCCGCTCAGAGGTTTGCAAGTCCTTAGCCTTTTGACTCTTGACCCTATAAGGATTCCTTGCTTTTTTACTAGGTCATACGGAACACCAAAAAGGACTCACTTCATCTTCTTCTTGCCGGTGTCAACGACGTATTTGATTGCGGGGATTGTGAGCGAAGTTTCCGCCACGTCGGTGCTGACGACACACAGGCGAGCCCCTGGGGGCGGCGGCGCGAACACCCGGCCCTGCTTGGAGGAGCTGAGCATGGAGTACAACGGAAGAGCCCACAGCGGCTGGCGACATGACTTTATCTCTGTTGTAAGCGCACTGTCTTCCGTATCTAAAACAACAAATTCAGAAATTGAAATTTTCTTGTAATGGATGTCAACTTTTTTACAATGGAAGTAGAGCTAAAAACAAGCGTATGACTCATCGGATGTTAAGTTATCACCACCTCCCACGTTTACTTACAACACCGGTAAAACTCGCGAAAGTTGCTGACCATTCAGGAGGCTTAAGAATAATCCTGGAAACATTGCAAAAGAAAGCTCTTTCCACAATTTCGTTGTTCATGGCAGAATATTCGAGAAAGTTATCTAATTTAGTGGCGTGTCGCACGAAGTTGGAGTTCGGTGACAAGAATCAGTTCAAACAGCTCTTCAGAGGACTCCCTGTGATAAATGCGATAGAAGAACGCCATATCTTCGACAATCTAAGTAGCTCTACACTAAAAAAATGTGTGTGTACTTATGTATGCACGCCAGAAGTTTTACTTCTTTGGCCTAACAAAGCAAAAATCCTTAAAATTATTTATTCCTCTATGCTATGCTATTCTACGTTTGTAGAAAGAACAATATTGTTTAATCTTGCAACGATGGCTTTGACAATTAAATATTAAATAACGAATACCACTGTACAGGCTTGAACCCTTTGCCTATCCTAATGATGGACAAAGAAACCCAAAAAAAAATAACGAATGTTGCAAAAGTCACAAAATTTTAAGAACCAACTTCACCCTGTTACTTTTGTGTTACAGTGATGCGCGCGCATCTAAAAATTTCACTCTCATCATTTTTTTATAACGCGTCAAAGAAGTATAACTTCAAAATAATCTTCTTTCTTTCTTATATTACTCCATTGGTACTATTGGTCTCCATGTTGCAGCGTCTACGTGTAAGCAGTAGCAGCATCCTAAAGATGATAGCTGCCAGAGCTGACTGTTCCTTCCAGAAAAACTGGATACAGTTAGCTCTAGATTTATAAATTTATTTCACTAATAATACTAACGTAGTTCATAAGAAATATTGTTACTAATACATTTACTAATATAGAGATGTCTCTGAATTAAATAAATAAATAAATTACGTTCGGCCCAATGGTGAGAGATGAGACTAAGGTGCACCAGACCAAAGATGACAGCAATGAGTTATACAACAGTTAGCTTGTACGAGTACGTGGCACAAGAATAAGAAGAAAATAAACATCACCACCCATGTCCCGAAATTGCCTGTCTAATTTATTACCTGAATCACTTAGATGTTCACTGTCATCATCACTGGCAACAAGATCCGCCTGCCCATCATCAGCCGGCATATCGTAGTCGTCTAAATTAATCTTGGGCAGAGCTCGCGCTTTCTGTTTCGCTTTCTTTCTCGCTTTCCGCGACCGTTTCATTTCCTTTTCTACCTGAAATATAATTTTTTAACGATCCCTTCCTTTATTTTCTTGTCTGAATGGACATGTCACAATGGAATACCTGATCACTTGCATGTGCGCTTTCTTTGTAGGTGAAGTACGTATTAAGGCGACATAATAGATCACAGTTATTGTTAAGAAAATGTTCGGGGGGCTTGGTCATGCAGAGAGGAAAAAGATTGACTGCAAAAATTTACAAAATTACTCACTATCAGATCGGGGATATATTAAAAAAGGCCAGGTCAATACTTAAAAAGAGATTGTGTATGAAAGGTTTGATACTAGTGGATGCGTACTATGTTACGCTCAATCGCTTTACGTTGCATAGTGACATCGCTTCACTACGTGTCCATTACCGCATATTTTAACCTGGTCATCGTCGTACCACTATTCACAAACATAAATATATTTTTTTTTATATGAGAGGGGGCAAACGGGCAAGAAGCTCACGGGATGGGGAGAGGTGAGGCAACCGCCCATGGACATCCGCAACAACAGGTGTGTCAAGAAATGCGTTGCCGGCCTTTAAGGTGGGAGTATGCTTTTTTCTTGAAGGTCCCTAAGTCGTATCTGTTCGGGAAGACCGCCGCCGGTAGTTGATTCCACAAAGTAGCCACTTTGTGGAATCGCACAGCCGTGCGAGGCAAGAAATTTCGAACAAAACGAGCGGTTGTGAAATGCCAGACGTCTACGTGATGCGGATGGTACTTTGCACGTAATGTCCGGTGGTGGAATTCGGCCACTGGAATCAACCGGAACAGCTCCTCTGAGCACTCCCCGTGATTAATGCGGTAGAAGATGCAGAGAGAACCCACATAGCAGATGACTTGATCGTCGATGATTCGAGCCGCTCTTCGTTGTATGCGATCAAATGGAAGAAGCTGGTACTGGGGAGCACCCGCCCAGAGGTGAGAACAGTACTCCATGTGAGGCCGAATTTGCGCCTTATAATAATATCTTCCTCAATAACTTGATTGCACAAATTACACATCTTAAGTCAATTTTCTAATATGCAAATATTGGGGTTGAGCAGGTTATCAACTACCAACAACCCCTAAATATATTGTTCCGAGGCTATTAAATAAACTAAACAACTCTTTTATTGATAGCATTACAGAGGCAAATTTGAAACACAAATTAAAAATATATTTTTTAAACAACATCCTGTAGATGTCTTGTAAAGTTGAACACTGCACCGGTTCCATTGTTTGCTCGGCGTATTAGTGTGTTCGTTTGCTAACAAGAATTGAAACCATTTTAATAATACGTCTTGGTTCGTGGTTTTTGTTCTGTTAATTAAATTATGTTATTTAGATTCCTTGTGCGGTGTTTCCGGGACGATACGATATGGGTACCTTCAAAAAAAGCGCGTACACCTTCCTTAAACGCTCTTGTGATTCCTGTAGTGTTGCAAGAGAGTGTGGGCGGCGGTGATCACTTAACACCAGGTGACCCGTACGCTCGTTTGTAATCCTATTCCATAAAAAAAAATTGTATATTTTGTTTTTTTCTCTATTGTTATTAATTATTTTTTTTGTTGTAATGTTGCAATGTAGAACGTACGGCACCCACAAACCCAAGTGGTTTATGGGTGCTATTGTATTGTATTATCCCTTATGTTTCATAAAACAAATAAAAAAAAACTGTAAAGTAGACCCAGTAGAAGAAACCACAACCGGAGAGTTGGACAAGACATACAAAATATTTCAACGATACTTCACTCGAACGATTGGCTCAGTGAAATGAGCGCTCGCACGGAACGCGAAAGATCGCGGGTTTGAGTCCCGCATCGTTCATAAAATTTGTTTTCAAATTTTATTTGTGTAATCCTTAGTGCTGTTTAAAATTAAGTTTCTTCCACGCACAACTAAATTATGAAATTAACTTCTATGACCCAGTCAAGACAACATAGAGACAACCTTAAAAAATAGCGCGTACACCTACATAAAAGGCTGATAACACTCATGTTATTCCTCTTTCTTTATGAAAATAAGGGACAAGAATGCAGGACGTTCAGCTGATGGTAATTGATATGCCTTGCCCAATACAATGCATTGCCGCTCAGGATTCTTGGAAAACCCCAAAATTCTGAGCGGCATAAGGTGCTAAGTCTCATTTACTCAGTAATTTCACTAGCTACGGCGCCCTACAGACCGAAACACAGTAATGCTTACACATTACTGCTTCACGGCAGAAATTGGCGCCGTTGTGGTACCCATAATCTAGCCGGCATCCGGTGCAAAGGAGCCTCCCACTGGTATTCCACGACAGTGTGAGGCGAAGGAGATCACTTACCATCGAGTCAACCATGAAATCATTGTTGAGCCATGCCCCATTGAGCCCTCTTATAAGAAGAATTCCATCATATAAAATAGATAGTTTCGGCCACACTCTGCGCTAGACCGATTTAAAAGAAGCCAAATACCCAATATTAGCTAAATATTCGAAGCACGTCTGTAGTTGGCAGAAAACCAGATATAAACTATACCTCGTCATCATCAGATTCTATATCCTCGGGCTCGGAGTCAAGGGCGTCGGCCTGTTTATCATCACAGACACTGCGCTTGGTGATTAGCTTGGAGTAGTCCACATCTTTGCGGTACGGGAACGATGCCTTCAACTTCCGAACTAAGTGGTTGACCTGAAGATTATTATACATTTTATTTTATTTTATTTCTTAGGGACAACTAACAGTTCACACAATATATTTTACATTTTCAAAGTACAGAAGATATTAAATCAATTTTAGTGAGAAACCACACCGCACAGGTTAATTTTATAGTTACTAGTATCTTACATGATGAAAAAAAAAGTTTAACATTAATTAAAGTAATACAGTACATACAAAAAGAGGAAAGAAATACAAAATTAGACGTCTTAAAACTAATTTATTTACAAATTACATTACATTTAAACAGAAGAGTTACCTAATGAGAATGAACAAAAAAAAAATATTAATACTGTTCACTTAAAATGTCATTAACTTGCTTTTTAAATTTTGTTTTTGTTGAAAAGAAAATGTCAAAAAAATAATGGCTCCGTCGTAAATCCTATTACTCCACTGCTGAATATCTAAATGATCGGACAGCCTGGGACTAGATTGTGATTATTTTATAGCGATAGAAATGATTGTAAAATATTGTATATTTTTATTGAAAAGAGCGCAAAAAAATAATGCTGGGAGAGTTTCTTGCGCCGCTTCTTCCCTCTCATAGCGCCATTTGTTTCCGAAGCGGTAGTAGTATCTAGTATATTAGAAATGACATCAAAAAGAATTCTAAAGGAATCAATTTTGAGAAAATAAATGCCTTTTATGCCAAGGTCATTAAAAAGTCTGTCCTGTGTGTCGACCAATCTGTGGGGCGCGACCGCCAACGTGCGTGCGATAGCGCGGCGTGTGAAATAGCAGCTGCGTGCGCACGAATATGCGCTACGCGTGGGACTGCGTAATTAAGTTTATTGTTAAGTTCAATGCAATCGTATATATTGTTACAAATATTGTACAATGTCATTGCACCCAAATGTACGCTGATTGCGTAAGCTAAGAAATTTAGAAGTTTATACATACAGAATAATATTAACAATTTTTTTTCTAATAATTCTTTGGATTCCTCTGACAAGCTTCGACTGTCTCGCTTATATGTCATTGCTAGTGGCGGCATCGTGAGATGACTCGTTTCCGAGCCATTCCCTAAAATATGGCGAGGGAAACGATAGCTGGCATTGACCACCTCGTGAACGGGGTGACTGGTCGATCATGTCACCACAAATTCTACTTGTGGTAGTTATTCTTTTAAGGCTTTGATTTATTTACGTCTTCCATAACCTTTTTTTGGTAAGAAATAAAATGAAATTATTTTATTTGCAAGAAACATTGTACTTAGGATGTTAACATATTATTAATAATCCAATATGTTTCGTCAATTGACATTAAATATATGTTATAGAGTTGTCTTCATAATCGTTATTGACCCATTAAGAATACTTCCCTTTTTTGTAAAATTTAGCTAATTAGGTACATTGAATTATGCTCAAAGTGCCAACAAACTACTGACATACTGTTTACAAAATTGTGAAATAGATTATCCGCAAAGAATTTGAATCAAGTTTGCTTTTTGAGTAAACTTTTGCCGAAAATTAATTTCAATTATTGACTTTTTCTTTCGGTTTAAGGTAATACCTTCTAATGATAAATACTTTTAAAAATTTTATTAAATTTTGGTTTATTTTTTTAAATTTATTTACGCTCCTTCATCCAAAGTTGGACTTCTTCTAATACATAGGTATTTTAAATTTAATAAAGCTTTATATGAGAGCTTGTTTTAGGCATAATACAGAATTATACAAATGCTTATTTGGGTATTGTATCGGCCAAAATGAATAATTACATGCCTGATTTAAAACAAACAAATCATATGTTTTATATCCATCTACCACAGTTTTGGAAGAGTTAACTATAGTGTCACGTTAGTTAGGTATATAAGAAATGTCTTGAAACACATATTTATGTTAAACAATAATTATTCTGTTTAGCAGTACCACTTACCTCTTGCTGTCCTGTGACGAATATAAGAATACCTCCTTCGGGAAGTCTGGTATGAATCTTAACTGCCTTCTTGTATGCTTCCTTTAAATAATCACTGTATGTATGTTTGTTAAAATGTATTGTCACTGGAAACTGCCTCGCTTCTATCTGTGGATAACAATAATATAACATAAAATTTTTAAAAGTACAGTTTGGTGGTAGTACATTCAAGTAAACCAACGGATTTTTATAATAAAATCCCTGAAGAAATTTGCAAACAATAATTAAAAAAGTTTAAAATATTTGTTAAACAGAAACTTTTAAAAAAAGCTTATTATACAATTAAAGATTATATATAACAGATAAAAGTACATGGGATTAAAGCAATGTAAATAATTTTAAGGTCTGCATACTATTTTAATTTATAAGCAGTAGGACTGTATTATTCTATTATTTGTATATTTTCTTGACTTCAAAAAGTGATGCGGTTATCCTATTTTGAGAAATAATCTATTTGAATTTGAATTTGATGACTTGATGTATAATGATCATAACTGGCAATACTTCTTGAAACATTAGAGAAATCACAGGAGACTTAACTATAACTTATAGGCCTTCTAGGTGGTTGTACTCGTATATGTTTTTTTTTTATGAAAATAAGGGTCGAGACGGGCAGGACGTCCAGCTGTAATTGATACGCCCTGCCCATTACAATGCAGTGCCGCTCAGGATTCTTGAAAAACCCCAAAAATTCTGAGCGGCACTACAACTGCGCTCGTCACATTGAAACATAAGATGTTAAGTCCCATTGCCCAGTAATTTCGCGCCCTTCAGACCGAAACACAGTAATGCTTACACATTACTGCGTCACGGTAGAAATAGGCGCCGTTGTGGTACCCATAATCTAGCCGGCATCCTGAAAATATGTAATGTTAAGACTATTCTATACTGGGTTAATTACGGTTTATAGGGGGTATGAATATATTTTTATTTTATATCCATAATGAGGATCTTCACAATAGAACTTTATCGTCATAGAGCGAAGAATTTGTATGTTCATAGCATAAGGCTGGCCACATCGCTCGCAGATCCGATAATCAAAGGTTTTCGAGTGGCAACCGCTGGAATGAAGACGAAGTATAGGGTGGTTCACCACAAGATCAACTGCTGACCTAATATTAGTGAAGAAACCATGAATGCGGACGAAATATCCAACCGACACACAGTGCGTAATTTTCATAATCTAGAGAGACAAAAGTCTTGGACCCATACTGTACAAATTTACTACGCGATAAAATGTATAGAATCAAATTGAAAGACATTGTCAAGGTTTTAGGCATATATTGCAACATTATTATATTATAACATATAACACAAAAATGACAATACACAACAAAAAAACACGTAAGTAATTATTCGAATGCACAAAAAAAATACAGATTTATTAAAAATAGAGATTCGTTTGAAGAATCACGAAGACCCTGAACACGAAGGAATTTAGTCAGAATAATGGGATTCTCCAAACTCATGGGTATCAGAATCTGAATGTTCTGACTGAATTTTTTCGTGTTCAATGTCAGGAGTTCTAATGTCTAATAACTCACAGACTTCAAGAGACATTTTGCTACGTCTAGTTTTGGGAGCAGCACGTAAGCTTGCAATGTAGGGGTCTGAAGATACAAGTAAACGATTTATTAAATCTGTGTTCGTATCCACTCTTGAAGTTTTTCGCGTAAATAATTCTCTAAATTTTCTGTTGTCCTTATTTCTAGCCTCTTGTGCTTCTTCCGAAAGTTGGCCTATTGGAAGAACACAAGAAGCAATAATATCTTTTCCGTGAAAGAGTATTTTGTGGACACTAACGGGCATTGGGTACCATGAGTACTCTTTGATGTATAGGTCTCTCGTTTGCTTAGCGAATTCCTGAAACTTATTGATATTAATGTGAAATCCGCTGTTTATACATTCTAAGATAACATGGAAGCGCTTGATAAGCTCAACATTAACACCTGTTATTTCAGCGGACATTTCAGGATTTCTGAAAAACTTACAGGCTGTATTACCATCATTGGTATTTCCAGTTTGTTGTTTAGGCATATCTACTAATAAGCCTAACTCCCTCCTGAACTTTTCTTGTACTTGCTTCTTTTTCTCGGCAACTTTATTTTTATTCTCCGCTCCTCGAGCCTGCCACAATTTTATATCAAGTCTATATGAAATGTGCAATATGCATTCAAAAAATCTAATCCATGAATGTAGAGGTGACAGGCCCAGAGAAAGAAAATTGCTGTTTACCGGCTTTTCTAAGATGCGACTTTCATTATTCATGTCCTTAGGCTTTGCACCACATAAATAGCAAGTTTGTGTGGACGAACATGATGCTACTGCGTTACAAATTTTGCCGTCAATCATGCAGAATATCAGTGTTGGCTTAACCAGGACTTCCATGTCATTTACAACAATTTTAGTAGGTGAGAGTGAAGTTACTTGTTGCTTAATTTTATTCACCTCCGTCGTTATAACATTTACGGTTTCCTTGGCAAACACGAACTTGATGGGACGACAATATCTGGTCGAAGCTGGCGAAGGGTTTTGCCACACAATGTTTTCAACGTTCTGGGTATTTATTGAATTAATTTGAATAGGCACCATCGATACGCTGAACAAACTTTCGTCACAGCAATGTTCTTCAGAAAATTTCTGTTTGAATTTATTTTGCTCCGCTCCATCACAACCCCATTTCACAATTATATCTAGACCTTTTAAGTCACTTATAGTTTTCAGTACTTCTTCTTGCACTTTACATAATCGTATAATCGTGTGATCCATAAGAGTTTGCAAGTTAATTTCGGCGCACGTTTCTGTGACATTAATGCCACCAGGATAGCACGATTGTTTTGCCGCTTTAACTCTGTAGTAAGGTGGATATATTTTCTTGTTAATGCCTTTAACTTGCTCTCTTATTAAACAATATTGATGTGTCGAGAGATTCGCATCGACCATTAATGCGAGAGCTTGATCTGCCGAAAGCCCGACGGGTTTTGAGCTCTCTAAAACCTTCCGCGCTTTTTTAATTACAGTAGGTACCTCTTCTAGGCGAAAACTGACAAAGTTCTTTTACAATTGCCGCCAAATCTTTTTTTCCTTCCTTGCGAAGTTGTACTTCGGTTGCCATTGATATCTCTTGTAGACTTGATGTTTCAAGAAGATGTTGAATGCGTCGTCTTTTTGTTTTAGTGCTCAAACTTTCAAAGTCTTTTTGCGGTCTTCCGAGCGAACCCGAACTCGTTCCAGGTATTGACACACCTCCGAGCGCTTCAGTGGAAATATCAGGTAACGGTACGTTTCCTTCTAACCACACAGAATTTGTGTTTAGGAATCGATCTCGATGTCTTCCTGACTTCGACCATTTTTCTTCGATTTTTTGGCAAAAACTTCTGATAGTCACTTTTAAATTTTTTATAACGTCATCCTGAATGAACGGGTTACCAAATTCCTGCAATATAAGATGTAATAAAGCATCCGTTCTTATTTCTTTTGCGTTAGTAAACCAAACGTCGAAAAATTTTCTACGTGATATTTGCGTTGGCATTCTGAAAATAAAAAAAAGTTCTATGAGTGTCGCAAATATTCGCAAACAAATTAACGTTTTTGTTGTTGCTTATAAATAGTTCTTTCGAATAAATATAATAAGGGATCTGTATATTTCGATATAATGCACTAAAACTCAACAACAAATTGACTTTGTAATATTTCGACTAATAAATAACCTCTGTCAATTCAAATGGCGCTTGTGACAACATTTTAAGACTGATTAAAACAAATAAATATGGAAACTTACCTCAAAACTCAGAAGAAAACAATAACAACTCACAATAACTAGTAGCGCACATAAACACAGTATATTCAACGAGCAAACTCAGCCGAATAACGCGATATGTTAAGCGTTTGGTCCATGCAACTCAGGTAGGTGGCTCTTCCGACCCTTTTTCTATTGCGTGGTGCGAGTTCTTGGAAAATAAACTTTAGGGACGCGTAATATGGTTTGTCTTCTTGGAATATAAATAACAATTTGACCAGGATAGACTAGTGTGGAATTTGACTTTTGTCTCTTTAGATTATGAATATTTCACACTGTGCGACACTTCAAGCCCCTGCACTTTTGATTTTATCAAATAGCTTTTTACGCACGGCTCCGATCGAGTGTCATATAAGATTGAAATGAAAATAAAATTTTATCATTAATTTTTCATTCATTTAAGTAATATGACAGCATGTTTCATACTAAACTAAATTACAATTTTTTCGTAGGCTGTCCCACCTTAAGAGGTGTGAATTGTAATTGTAAATATTACGTAATAAGTTACGCAATATTTACATCGTCTTTGATTTTCTCTAACCAGCACGATTTGTAGTTGTTTTAAATTTGTAAATTTAAAAAGTTTAATAGCAAGGAGTTCTCATACATAAATAAAATCGAAAAGATTTTATACAAGGAAAAATTAATGAGTCTGTACATCTTAGAATTGAATTCTGACAATTCTTTTAAATGTTTGTGTAGTATATTTAATTAACACTAATGAATACCAGTACCAGTAATTAAACTATTCTCACATTATCAATTGTCAAGAATTGAATTTAAAAAATTCCAGTTGCGCGCCAAAAAAAGCGCGCCATGTTCTGAAATTTCTGAAAGTATGTTTATTCACCATAACTGTCAATCTTTCCCAAATATTTTTTAGTTATTAAAACGTTTTCTTTCAGACCCACCTTAATCAAAGGTGGTGGTACTTTAAACAGCCTTGTGTTTTCCGTAAAGTCCTCAACTCTCAATGTAGCTGACATTACAATGAGCCTCAACGGAACACCCCGTTTTCTTCTCAGCGGCACTATCCTCGACAGCAAGCCTAACAATATATCGGTGTAGACACTCCTCTCGTGAGCCTCGTCGATAATAACCACAGAGTATTTACTCATGAGGAAATCATTTTGAATCTCTTTGAGTAAAACACCTAGAAAAAACTCAGTTTTAGTAAATTGTCCGTATTTGCTATACTGCGTGGAATTGTTTATTTATAAATAATTTAATACATCCTCAAAACATTGATTTTCATACAAATAACAGAAGAAATAAGGAATTTTATTTATTTTAGTATGTTTCATAAAATACATTTATCCTTTAAAAAAATTATGTTAGTGGATAAAATTTTATACAATTTATTTAAGCTTATAATTTTAGGAGCCCACTTGGATAAGATGCTTTCGTCTAAGTGCACTCGAATCACGTGTTTAAACTGTACGAGTAGTCATCCAAAATCATTTAGTCAGAGTGTATTTAGAGAGTGAACACCCCACTTAAATTTTTTTCTCTCAGAGCGCCATCATAAAATATTCACATCAAAAAAATATTCACTCCTTTACACAGGAAGCCGGCTAGATTATGGGTACCACAACGGCGCTTATTTCTGCCGTGTGACAGAAATGCGTAAGCATTACTGTTTTTCGGTCTGAAGGGCGCCGTAGCTAATGAAATTACTGGGCAAATGACTTAACATATTCTTATGTCTCAAGGTGACGAGCGCAATTGTAGTGCCACTCAGAATTTTTGGGTTTTTCAAGAATCCTGAGCGGCACTGCATTGTAATAGGTAGGGCGTATCAATTACCATCAGCTGAACGTCCTGATCAACTCGTCCCTTATTTTCATAAAAAAAAATCAACTTTGAGAAAATAAATAATCCAATGATTCCAAATTCTGGCTTGGAAAAAATGTAGCAGCGGTTTTAGAAGCATTCAGAAATACCCTCACCATCTGTCATGAACTTAATCTTTGTATCTTTCGTGACGTTTCCTTCGAAGCGCATAAGATATGACACCTCTTTGCTGGTCAGCCCGAGCTCATATGCCACCCTGGACGACATAGCGACAGTGGCCACTCGTCTTGGCTCTGTCACTGCTATCATCTTGTGCTCTGCATATCCGGCCTCGTAGAGGAATTGTGGTAATTGAGTGGTTTTACCACTGCCTGGTAACATATAAAATACATTATTAACATAAAACGACTACACCCACTCCTTTCAGCATCAGATTTGTGACTCTTGTTTGGTCATAACAAAAATTGTAGTACACAGCACATTTTAATAGGAAATGGGACCTATTTATACTTTATGGTGGGTAAGCTGTCATGCCCACGTCCTTGAAATCACTGTTAATGGGATCACCAAATGAATTTTTATATTAAATTTGAGCATTGGGAAGAAATAATTCAAAAATATTAGAATTATGACTGAAGTTCATTTCGATTGTCAGTGGTTTACTGCCACTGGTCGCCACTTGATAAACCTACACCACTCAACATGCCCCATGTTGACGAGTTTGGAGTAGTTTAGATTAATTTTAGAATTTTCTAAAAACTGTGACATTCATAAACACACAAACACGAGGAACAAACATAAACTTGTTATGCCTACTACTCTGTTAAGTCGAGTTATTAAGTCTTTTATTGGGCGATGTATATGCTTCTACAATATGATCCCAGAAAATGTACAAAACAAATGTGTTACGAAATTTAAAAGAATTAAAAATTGTTTGTGTGGGAAAGGTTACTATAGCATAAACGATTTTCTTAATGACACCACAGACTGGGAATGAAGTGAACACCCTCAGGCTTTTTAATTATAAATCTTTATTGTACGATATCACATTGTTATCCATATTTTTATACAAAAAAGCCCACTGAGATTCTTGCGCCCGTTCTTCTCAGGTCTGAGGCAGTCTTTTATAAAGGGGTGGTAGTTTTTGACGTTAAATAAGTGATTTTGAATCCTATTTTGAATAAAAATATTTGAATTTTAATTTTATCATTTTTCTGTCCTCACTGGAGGATGCATTTGACCTGACAAACCTCACAAAATATCTGCTTATAGTAACAGATAACTGATTGCAGGTTAGCACATAAAAAGAAAAGTTAATGACTTATAAATGAAATAAGAAGACAACATATAACACTCACCAGTCTCACCAGCAATTATCACAAATTCATTCTCATTAATCAACTCCATGATTCTCTGTTCTTCTCCCAGTATGGGCAATTTTAATCTTGCCACTTGAATTTTTGGATCTCTTTTAACATCTATGTGAACACTGGGATGATCAAGGGGTTTTATTGTAACATTTTTCTTACATTCAACAGTTGGGGCCTTCTTACTTTCAACAGATGGAACTGGAGCATCTGCTATTGGTATAGAGTCTACAATTTCTGTTTCAGTAATATCAACAGTTGTTGGCACTTTTTCAGCATTTGTTTCTTCACCTTTACTTACATCAATTGTGTCTTCACCTTTACTTACATCAATTGTTTCTTCACCTTTACCTACATCAATTGTTTCTTCACCTTTAACAACATCATTTTCTTCTTCAGTTTCACTTGATTCACTGTTATCAGTCTCTTCTAAGCCAACAATATTTGGATCATACTTTTTTCTTTTGACTTTGTCAGCATTTTCTAGTCGTAAGAGGCGCAAACGCTTTTTTGCACCTGAAATTTATATAGCAAAATGAACGACATCATTTCACAATACATTATTTGTGTGATTTTCTGTGATTCATTCAGGTGTCATGATATACTGTAATCCTGGGTTTAGTCCATTTAGGTACAAGGAATGACAGCGAAAGAAAGCTATAATATATATAATAAATGAGAATCAATTCAAGGGCTTCTTGAAATGTCACAGAATAAATTTGGAAACATTTATAACATCCACAATGGCCACCACACCAAATCCTTACTAATATTTTTTAATTATTATTGTTACAAATGCAAGGGCAAGGAATGTGCAGGCAAAGATTTGTCATAATCATGCAGTATGGAAGCACATTAAATAAGAATAAACATTAATTTTTATTTAATAAGTACATAATATAGATAATGGTTACTTATAACATATTATATTAATTTTAGAAAGGAGTACTTTACTTCTATCAAATATTTTCAGAATTCATTTAAAAATTTAATTTGAAGCTCACTCATGAACCGGTTTTGTTACTTAATTGTATTTGTATGTTCACTTGTTTTCCGCGATACAGGCTTGCCTAGTGCGGAAAGCGCTGCTAAGTTTGTATTTTTTATGTATCCATTTTTGTCAATAAATATATTTTCTTTCTTTTCTTTCTTTCTATATTACTAATATGAGAAAATCTCACTTTTCTTGTTTTTCAAGAACTTTGATACACCCTGCCCATAATGGGCATAATGCAATGCAGCTCAGAATTCTTCATTAACCCGTCAGTGGCGCTAGGCGGGCGAAAAGCGCGTGGCGCTCGAGCTAGTCACATCTTACCGACGCCAAGGTCAACGGGCTCGGATTATACAATAAAATTTATTGCTTTTGAAGTGTTTGGGCTTGTTTATAAAAACGAATGTCAATGCTTTTGTAATTAAACAAGCTAGTCCTTTATTAGATAACATAAAAAATAGATACTGCCTAATTTAAACAAATTTCGTTTAAAGTAGGGCTGTCATGCATTTTTATGATTTTTTTAGATTTAACTACAGATTACGTTTCGATTATTAGTAATGAATGTAGTAATTTTTTATAACTAAAACATACTTCAAAGTTACTAATTAGTAATAGAATAGTTACTAAAACATCATAGATAATACAAAAAAGAATTTTTAAATTAACTGCTACAGATAATTTTTACGGCTGACCACATATTTTGACTGCTTGTCTTATTTTACACAGAAACACAGATAAAGTTTTAAAATTAAATATTTTTACTTCATAGTCTGTTAAATAACCTTTCTTGTGGTATATCATGTAGCTTGTCTTACTCTGTGTATATTTAACGAAAAAACATCTGCTACCGTTGTGTGGCAAGCAGACATAATATGTCTGCTTGGCACCTTGGGGTGAAGTTAAAAAGCAATATTAATAAGTATCTTTGTGCTAAAAAGTGGGCTAGATTATAAATAGCATGGTATTTATAACATATAGAACATATTTTTGATAGTGTAATCTGTAAATATGCATATTAGCAAATTTTCTAGAAACTACTACAATGATAATTTTAGCACCAGGAGCAAACTTAAACTTGTAATGCTTAACTATTTGGTAAAGTCAAGCTTCTTGGTATATATGTTATCACATCTTGGGAAGGAGGTACCCACCCTCAGGTTATTTCATAAACTTCATTTAAAAATAAAAAAGGCCACTAAATCTCTTGTCGACTCTTCTTGGCCTGATGAATATATTTTCAAATGGGTGGTAATTTTTGATGTTACAGCACATGTTTGCTAATAAATGCTTCACTGAGGAGAGAGACCACTGTGGTACCCGCAGCATTTAGTGCAATGAAGCTTCCCACAGGTAATAGAGTAGGAAATTTGGTCTTTTATGGAGGAAAATAATAAATTCTGTGAGTAAGTAATACCTGCTATGCTGCTAAACTTCTTCTGTTCAGGCACATCACTCTCTTTAGGTTTTGCATTGAAAGTAGCAACTTCGGAATTAATCTCTGTCAATTTCCTCAGCCCAAGTGTTTGCATGGATGAGATAGTGGTTAAATGTTTAACTTCATCAGATGATGCTTGGACTTGTGATAAGGATTCCAATAATGTAGACCTCTGTATGATAATATTACAATTTAAAACAGACTCCTATGGTTAGGAAATAAAGGGTATGCAATCAGATAGTTTTACTTCTTTAAATAAGTAATAAAACAATAATGTATATTACATTATTATAAATAAAATACAAACTTACATTTGCTTTTTTCTTCTTTTTCTCAACTATTTTCTCTAACCTCTTTCTTTGAGCCTTAGATAAAAACCTTGTCCTCTCAGTCTTTTCCAAGACTATCTTTGTATTTCTCTTCTTAGATGGTAAAGCTAATAGATTACTCGGGTCCTTAGTGCCATATTCACTTGCAGCAAATTCGAGTTTTATCTAAAATTACTTACTATCAAAATCCTTGTATTTTAAATAAATCATAGTTTTCTTCTATGCTATACTTTCTGTACTCTAAGTATAACACTTAAATATACAGACCAAATTAATAGTTAGTAACAATAGATTATGTGTAGGTAACAGTTATTATTTACTTAATTTATTAAGAAAAATAAATAATATTTACCTCCTGTGTGCGAGAATTATCAATGTTTGTGTTTACAACTTGTCTTGCTTTTGCATTATATCTTTTCTTACCCATAATGATAATATAAATAGAAATCCAGCACTTATATTTATTTAATAATTAAGATTAAGGACAGCTTAAAAAGCTACTTTTTCAAATAAATGTAAGGTTATACGTGGGTTATACACTAAAATATAACTTATCCTTTATGCAATATTTTAATAAATGATGAGTTTTTCATGATGTAATTGCAGTGTTTTCGTTCAGTTGTTATATTTTTTACAAGAGTAAAGAAATAAGAATGTTATCGAGACACGTGAAAACGACAGGTTAATGTTTTTGTTTTGTTTAGACTTAAAAAAAATAGTTTTGAGTAGTTTTTTTTTTTTATATTAATTCGTTCTTTCGAACAGGCTATAGCCAGGGGCCTTACTGCCTTGTCGTTAGTATTTTCATTTCTTTGGTATTTATTATTTTCACTATTTTGTTTTACAAAAAGTCCAATCCAGTTTTCTCATTTCATCTTACATTATTTCCATTTTCCTTTTCCAATTATGTATATTCGATAGCGAATATTTATAGTAGTTTCTTTCATCAAATCCAATCCAGTCTTAAAGTCATCAGTTATTTTACCATTTCCGTTAATGTATAATTCTCTAAAGAATATTTTCCATATTTTCCTTTTAGTAAGTCCAAATCCAGTAATATAGTCTCTAATAATTTTCCCCTTTTCTTAAAGTCAAATCCAGTGTAATTTGCATAACTTTTTAGAATAATACCTACCTATTTACATTATCTGTTCAGTTCGCGAATTGCGCTATGCTATTACTAGTTGCATATGTACAAGTTATAACGTATTTACATAATTATAAACAAATTTACAACGTATGTATCTACAAATTACAATGTATTTACAGTACTACATACAAATTTATACAAGGACATATAAGTTGATGTGTCCTTTAATAGATCTATTACTGAGAGCGGGATTATATTGGGTGCACCATATATTTCCAGTAGCTCATCCATCAGCACAAGGCGCTGTATGCCAAAGGACGAACAATCAAAAAAGATGTGATCCAGAGACTGATCTTGTTGCTTATTACAATGGTCACAAAAAGGAGAGGAGACAATTTTTTTGCGATGAAGATGAAAATTCAATCGATAGTGACCAATACGCATTCGTGTTATTGTAGTATAGAACTTTCTGTGAGCGTTATTTTTAAACTTACAAAACCAGGGTGTGCTATTAACGGGATTATCTAACAAAGTATACGAATGAGCCTTATTTTCAACTTCTGTACAATTGTACCAATATCTTCCCCAAAGAAGAGTCATACGCTGTTTTAGATTACTTATTATATCTGTATATGGTATGTTAATGTCTAGATCTTTGCAATCAGGATATAGGGATAGATCGGATATATTAATGATAGTTCTAGCTAGAAAATCAGCGCTTTCGTTTCCTGCTACTCCTATATGGGACGGGACCCAAACGAAATCCACTTTAATATCGATTAAACATAGTTCGAACCACAATTCCTTTATAGCAAAAATGATGTAATTGATGTTAGCACTCATTTTGTTATTTGACAAACTTTTTAACACACTCATACTATCACTAACTATTACCCACTTCTTATTAAGTTGATTTTGTTTCTTAATATGCTTTAAAGCAAAAAGAATAGCGACGGCTTCAGCAGTAAAAATACTGGCATATCTATTAATCTTAAAGCCAATACCCTTCCTAATTTCAGGAAGGTAGATTGCAAAAGAAACATTATTATTGCTTTTTGCGCCATCCGTATAAACAAATTTACAATTAGACCATTCTGACAATAATACATGAACCTCCTCTTTTGAAGTTAAATTTGGATCTATTACAACATTAATTGCAGAATATTTACATCGAAAAGAACCTGCATGGCAGGGAAGTATATCATTATTCCGATGAATATTTAAATCTTGTAGAAATTTAAAAAATGAAGAAAAATCTTGCAAGATAAACAACTGTCTCTGAAATGAAGACGATTGATAAGCAATAAGATTCTTAAGAAGATTGTTCGTCGGCAAGCTATAGAGCTTTAAAATAAATCTTTCTTTAAGATAACTAAATCTAATACACAAAGGAGGAAGGTTGGCCTCGATTTGCATAGCAGCTATTGGGCTAGTTTTAAGTGCACCCAATATTGTACGCATACATTTATTTTGTATTTTATCCAGACTATTAACAATTTTGCTGTCTGCGGCGAAACAATGAAAGCCATATTCAAAATGACTACGAATAAGCGATTTATACAAAATTAACAATATTTTAGGGTCCGCTCCCCACGACGTTGCACACAAAGATTTTAATACATTATAAGCTTTATTCGCTTTAATTATAACACTATCTGTATATTTTTTCCAAGAAAGTTTTGGAGTAAATGTTACACCTAGAAATTTTATGTCACATGAAATAGGCAGTGGAATGCCATTGTATAAAATGGGAGGCAATATGATGCGTTTACGACCAATCACAAAGACTTTTGATTTGGTTGGATTTACATTTAAATTAAGATAAGAAAAGTATTGATATAAATTTACAAGTGCTTTATTAATAGTAGCGGCTAAATTAATCAGATCAACTCCCGATACATAGACGACTAAGTCATCTGCATACTGTAGGTTTACTATATTTGGCCCCAAAATAAGGTTCAATCGTCTTATGTACATAATAAAAATTAAAGGAGACAATATTCCCCCCTGACAAACATCTAGAGAAGAAAGTCGTG
Source organism: Leptidea sinapis (assembly GCF_905404315.1). NCBI lineage: Eukaryota > Metazoa > Arthropoda > Insecta > Lepidoptera > Pieridae > Leptidea > Leptidea sinapis. The sequence continues at coordinate 2,336,244 of NC_066301.1, forward strand.
GTCCATACAAATGTTTATTAAATTTTACATATACTTTTCTGTCAGTCAAAAAGGATTGCATCCAATTTATTATTTTACCTGGTATCCCTAACATTGATAACTCGTCACAAAGCACGGCAATATTTACACTATTGAAGGCACCTGAGATGTCAAAAAATACAGACAAAAGATACTGATTACTTGCTAAACATTGATGCGCATCAAGCTGTAACTGCGCTATACTCTCCCTAGAAGACCGACCTTTGCGAAAACCAAACTGATTATTAGGCAAAAGACAATTTTGTTCTATAAAGAACTCGAGACGTTGTTTTAGAAGCTGCTCAAATATCTTCCCAACACAAGACGTGAGAGCTATAGGTCTATAAGAGTCAGGTAACATTTTATTTTTGTCTGGCTTTAAAACTGGGATTAAACAGTCTGTTTTCCATTCTGCAGGAATAGTATTCTCCTTCCATAGGCGATTAAGATTATTTAAAAACATGTTGAGACTGTGGCAATTAAGTTTTTTGAGTAAAATATATGGAATGGTATCAAGACCGAAAGATGTATCTCTTCTAGTAAATAAAGCGGATTTTAGTTCTTGTAAAGAAAAAGGCTCTATCAAATATTTATTACTATCATTAACAACATTTACATAGTTAGTTAACTCATTTGATACAAAGTCAGAAGTATACTTTTGTAGAAAATCTGGAATCCAACTATCATTCAACACACTGTCAGGAATGTAAGTTTTGTTAAATTTGCGCATGTATTTCCAAATTGAAGACAAAGGAGTACAACGATTAAATGAATTGCACAAGCCTATCCAGCTATTTCTTCTTTCACTTTTTAAGATAAGTTTTTTTAAAGCCCGCAATCTCTTAAACTCCACATAATTTTCATCAGTGGAGTTGTTTTTAAAATTAATGTAACCATTTTTAGCATTTAAAACTGCTTCTGTACACCTCTGATTCCACCAAGGCGACCAAGGATATTTAAAAGATTTTTGTGAACAAGAACTAGTAGCATTATTACTATTAGAACTTTTGGAAAACAGACAGCTAGGGATTGACTGCTTGGCAGCAGAAAGTAAAATATTACAAAAGGAATTAAAAGCATCTATTGAAGATAAAGTGTCAAATTTAACATCATCCAAATAAGAAACAACTAAGTTACTATACATATTCCAATTCACCTGCTTATAATTAGGGTGAGTGGGCAAATGTAGATTATTACATAATGTGTTTTGCAAACTACTACTATCACTACTTACTGCCATTTTTATTATTACAGGGAGATGATAACTACTGCCCAGAGGACTGTCAATAACTGACCAGTCACATAAAAGAGCCAATGATGGAGTTACCAAAGTCAAGTCAAGAGCATTAGGACGCCAAGATGGAGATCCTATTGTGGTAGCTTGACCATTATTCAGAATAACAAGACCATTCTCATCTATAACCTCTAAAACATCTTTACCTCGAGGCAATGTATCAACACATCCCCACAACATGTGATGAGCATTGAAATCACCTGCAAATATCATTGGCTCTGGAATGGACTTAATTAAACTGTTTAAATTGTTTTTATTAAATGGAGGATTTGAATTGGAAGGACTGTAAAAACTCACAATACTCAGTTCTTTGTTATTAATTTTAATTTTAATGCAAACATTTTGTAGAGCACTATCAAAATATGTATTTATGTTAGAAAATGTGATATTATTATGAATAAAAATTGCTACACCATTGTGTTTATTACCACAATCATTCCTTATTGTGTTATAGCCTTTTATTAAAAAATACTGATGTGGTTTTAACCAAGTTTCCGAAATTATAGCAATATGGATATGATTTTCATATAAAAACCTTGTAAAAATAAGCCTATTACTAATAATACTTTGAGCGTTCCACTGCACTATATTCAATGTATCCATAATAACAATTAACTAGATGTCTTTTTTCTAAAAGTGTTATTCAGAATTTCCTTAATACTATTTGAATTTATAGTTAACTTATCTTTATTCGTACAAATTTGTAAAACTGCTTCAACCAAGAGGTTCATAAATTTATCAGATTTTATAAGATTGCTCAGGTGTGTGTCAATATACTTTGAGTTTAATTGAGGGAAAGCAGATTCATTGAAGAGATCTGAGTATCTAACACTATGGGACTTCACTTTGTTTTCTTCAATTTTTTGTTTTTTCAGAGGACAGGTAGATGAGATAGCTATGTGATCTCCACCACAGTTGGCACATTTTGTTAAAGTTTTTGGACACATTTTAAAATTGTGATTGTCAGAACATATGGAACAAACTTCATTGTTTCTACAAAATTTAGCAATATGGCCAAATTTCATACAGCGTAGACACTGTTTAATAGGGGGTACATATACATTAACCTCATGCCTCCAGTGATCAAGTGTTACATACTCAGGTAACAACGTTGATGCAAATGTGACTGCAACAGTTTGCGTTGGAACAAAGGAGACAACACCCTGTGGGTCCTTTACTCGCCGCATGAACCTTCTCACAGCAATAACTTTTTTACTCGATGCAATTAATTGATGAATTTTTTTTTTGTTGGAGTAATCAGTGGGAACAGAAGTAAGAACTCCAGTGACCTCCGTTTCAGAAGCCGGAATTGAGGCAACCATCTCCAACTCGCTAAGTAACTTTTCATTTTTTAAAAATACATTCGCATTGTTAGGCAGGTCAAAGGTAACACCAACTTTAAAAGCATTAACGGACCTCAGGTGCAACACACCCGATACGCAATGCCTCCTGATTCCATTTGACAGACCCAACCTGTCCTTGTCTGATATTTTGACTTCACCCTGCTTGCGATTGAGAAATACAATAAATTCCTTCTTATTTGAATTTTCGTCGTACAACCTATAATAATTTGTCGCTCTATAAGGGGTATACTTCTCTTTATCCTTTCTTCTTACAATGAGACGTTCAGTCACCTCCGCGTCAGATACCGAGGATTCGGATAGGGGAAGTTCGTCTGCTGGTTCTGCGTCGCTCTGGCCGTTCTTCGGCCTTTTACCTGTACGCTTCCCCATGGCGATGGGGAAGCGCACTTAACAATTTATATATACAAAAATCGAATATTTATAAACCAGGATAAACAATTTACAAGTATGAAAAATATATGCACAATGAACAATAATTTAAACAATTTTTTTTTTGTATAAGCGCGCCTTCGTTCACTCGTTCCCGCCAAAAAAAACTAGTTTTGAGTAGTCTCTTGTCAGTTGTCAGTGACTCAATGTCATCTTTTTCTTCTTTTTTAATACCTAGTATTGGTTTTTTGGTAGCTAACACGCGTGAGTCAAGTGTTATTACAGTTTATAATTACATTTTCTTACAGTGCCTATTAATAACTTGTGTATAGCAGTTTTTATTATCTTATTGGTGGTGGAGTATTTTTAACTAGTAAGTATTTATTAACAATTTAACATAGATATCTAATTGCGTGCTTACTAACTTAAACTTACTACCAACTTATCCATTATGGATATAACCCCCCAGAACCTCCGGATCCTCCGGATATTCCATTACCTGGATCGAAACGTCGTTTACAGGACAGCGAAACATAACGCAAATGCAGTCTCTAAAAAGACAATTATTGATACCGATATGGCTTCTGCATCCATACAGAATATATATAATCACCCAGCTTTAGTTGTGAGGATTAAAGAATACACCTCATTAGATAAAGGTCCTTTTATTATTCATTCAGAAGAAGATCCCTCTTCAGGTTTAACAATTAGACCTATAAACTTTTACACAGACATAAAGTTGCCAATATATGCCCGGATGGTATTAAAAAGTTGGTAGGAATAAAATAGCAGTAATCTTCAAATCAGCTTCAGATGCCAACAAATTTTTAGATAACCCACTTTTAACTGCAAACAAATATGAAGCAAATATACCTAATTATAATATTACGAAGATGGGTATTGCCCGCCAGGTTCCGGTGGACTTATCCATGAATGAGTTTGTCGAGTCAGTTGATCTTCACACAGGCTGTGGAAAGATTTTAAAAGCTCGCAGACTCAATAGAAAAGTTACTAAGGATAATAAAGTTTCTTGGATCCTAACCCAAACTATAGTTCTTACTTTCCAAGGACAATCACTCCCTACCAGAATATTCCTATTTCATAACTCCTTTCCAGTAGAAACTTACCTTTTCCCCACCATTCAATGTCAGAACTGCTGCAGATATGGACACATTAAAACTACATGCAGATCCAACTCAAGGTGTTATAAATGTGCCCAATCCCACTCTGGTGACTCATGTAATATACTTTAAAAAGATGCAAATTGTATTAATTGTTCTGGACAACATTTTTCCACCAATAAAGGTTGTCCTGAACATGGTAGGCAAAGAACAGTTAAAATAATAATGTCGCAAGAGAACATCTCTTATGAAGAAGCAGCAAAGCGTTGCCTAAAATCTACAAGGCCACTCACAGAAATTCTCAGTAATCCTTCCTCATCCCATAATGCCCCTACAACCCACATGAGCCAGACTAGTATTCCTCAGGGATGATCAAGCAGATAGTGTTGGCGTAGGCTGTGCCTTATTTATAAGACCCACCCTTCCCTTTTCCCCAATAATCCATCCAAACCAACATCCTGGTATAAATATTGTAGGTGCAAAAGTTTTGAACATCTCCATGGTCTCTATATACATCCCTCAACCTCATTCAACTATGATTGCAGACATCCTCCATTTAATCTCGTCTATTCCCTCTCCTATGATTCTAATGGGAGATTTTAATGCACATCACATGTCTTGGGGCTCTAGCACTACTGATTATTTTTCTCTTTCCCTTCTTGATATTTTTGATGAATGTATATCTGCATAATAAATGATGGCTCTCCAACCCGCAGGGTTGCTCCTTCTCAAAATCCAAAAAGTTGTCTTGCTTCTCTTATTTCTTGGAACATCCTTCAAAATTCCAATGGCAGTGATCACTATCTTATTATCATTTCATTACCTGATAAAGTAATCCCTGCCCAAAATTTTTTCCCTTCTCTCAAATACAGATTAACAAATGCTAATTGGCAGCAATTTCCCACTTGCCTTGATGAAAAAATTTTAAGCTTTCCCGATCCCAACTATTCAAATGCTGTTGAAAATTATAATAAATTAGCAGAGGCCATGATATTTAGTGCTGACCAAAATTTTCCCATAAAAAAACCATCCAATAGTAAAATTTCAACTCCTTGGTGGGATTCAGAATGCAACAAGGCTGCTAAGGATAGAAAATTGGCAGAAAAACATATAATATTATGACTTTGACCAACTTCATTAATTATAAAAAAGCTGCTGCCAAGGCCACTAATTTATTTGCCAAAAAGAAAAAACAAGGTTCGATCAATTTTTGCCGAAGCTTATCTCCCTGTACTCCATCTACAATTGTATGGAAACAAGTTAAAAAATTTAGGGGTTCTTACAATCCTTTGGAGCATGACTCAAATGTAGATCCATCTGTATGGCTTGAATCCTTTGCAGATAGGTTGTCACCCCCTTCAGTTCCTAATGAAGACTATCTCCCTTCTCCTCCAATCCCTCTCTCATCAACTCATAGTTTAGACTCCCCTTTCTCTTTTTCAGAACTTCTTCTGGCATTGGATGGCTTAGTTGACACTTCTCCCGGGGCCGATGGCATCCCCTATTCTTTCCTTAAACAATCTTTAATCAGATCCCAAGAATACTATCTCAAAATTATCAATAACCTATTTGATGTCGGTGCCATACCTCCATTTTGGAAAAATTAAGTGATCATTCCTATACTCAAACCAGGTCAGAGTCCATCTAAAGCCACCAGTTATAGACCAATTGCCCTATCATCTGCTCCTGCAAAAATATGTGAACATATGATCAAACATCGACTTGAGTGGTTTGTTGAATACAATAACCTCATTTCCGATTCCCAGTATGGATTCAGAAAGGGGAAGAGCTCATTAGATAGCTTGGGTATCCTAACCACTGATATAAGATTAGCACTTTTCCAAAAAGAACCTCTTTTGGCAGTTTTTCTAGATATAGAATCCGCATATGATAACGTGTCTCTTCGTCTGCTCAGGAGCAAACTCATTCAGCTGAGTATTCCAGCGAAGTTAACTCGATTCATATGCAATATGCTAATGGAGCAAACAATTACCATTACAGGCCCATCCTCATACCTACCTCCAAAATCAGTTTGGAAAGGTTTACCTCAAGGTTCTGTTCTCAGTCCTTTACTATACAACCTGTATACCTCTGATATTTCTAGCACAGTTACCCCCTCTTGCCAAATATTGCAATATGCAGATGATATTGTTCTATATACTTCTGATAAGTCTATACAGGATTCTTCTAATCGTTTGAGTCATACTCTAGAATATCTCTCATCATACCTGGTGCAACATGCGCTAACACTATCACCTTCCAAAAGTAGGGTAGTTCTATTCACCAACAAAAGACGTCTCCCTGTAATCAAAATCAAAATTTACAATATTGAAGTTCCTTTTGTCGATAATGATAAGTTCTTGGGTGTAAGGTTGGATCAAAAATTGACAGGTGTAAAGCACTTTAACTACATCTCCCAAAAGTGTGAAAAAAATATTAATATCCTTCGCTCATTATCTGGCGTTTGGTGGGGGGCTCTCCCCTTCACCCAAAGATTGCTTTACAATGCCATAATTCGTAGCCACATGGATTATGGCATGTTACTTTTGATTCCAGGCAATAAGGCAGGTTTAGATAAGTTAGACAAATTACAGGCAAAATGTTTGCGCATTATATTAGGTTCTATGAAATCTAGTCCTATTAATGCTATGCAGGTCGAGTGTGTAGAACCCCTCTCGCTTCATCGACAGTTCCTCGCTAATAAACTGTTTTTTAAATTAGCGGAATTCCGGGATCACCCTTTGCTGCACAAATTAGATCAATTAGTTGGCCTATACAACAATAACCAAATTTCTCAAGATAAGAGATCATGTCTTGCCCATAGTTACGTATTGTACTCTCAACTCCCTAACCCCTTTTTTCAACATTCGAAATTACCCCTATTCTCAATGCCTTTCAATGCACTCACCTTCCAACCCTTAATAATTTTAGATCTGGGCATTAATAAGTTCACAATAGAAGCTAACAAAACATTTTCTCATGTTATGCATTCAGATTTCCAAAATTGGCATAAGATTTTCACTGATGCTTCTAAAACACACATGAGCCCAGTTGGCGTTGCAGTATGGATCCCCTCCACAAGAATTGTATTAAGTTATAGCTGCCCAACTGTCACTTCGGTATTCACAGGGGAAGCAATTGATATACTTGAAGCTATTTTATTTATTAAGTCCCATGGCCTAAACAATTATATTATATTATCAGACTCCAAAAGCTGCCTTCAATCCATCCTCTCAAATCCATTTCGCTCAAAAAGTAGGATTCCAATTATACTTATGATAAGAGAAAACTTGAAAGAGTGCTATGATCTCAACATCAACATAGTTCTAGCATGGATACCAGGCCATGCAGGTATAATTGGCAATGAAAATGCTGATGCTTGTGCCAGGTCAGCTGCTCATACAGGTTCCCAACAAATTCAAATTCAAATATTTTTATTCAAAATAGGATTTATAATCACTTATTGAACGTCAAAATCTACCACCCATTCAAAAGAGACTGCCTCAGACCTGAGAAGAATGGGCACAAGAAACTCAGCGGGCTTTTTTTTTATATAAAATATGGATTACAATGTAATATCGTACAATAAACATTTATAATTAAAGAGCCTGAGGGTGTTCGCTTTAATCCGAGTCCGTGGTGTCATTAATAAAATCGTTTATGCTATAATAACCTTTCCCACACAAACGTTTTTTAACAATTCTTTTAAATTTCGTAACACATTTGTTTTGTATATTTTCTGGGATCATATTGTAGAAGCATATACATCGCCCAACAAAAGACTTACTAACTCGACCCAACCGAGTAGTACGCATAACAAGTTTATGTTTGTTCTTCGTGTTAACATTATAAATGTCACAGTTTCTAGAAAATTCCTCAATGTGCTTATGAACATACAAAACATTATTAAAAATGTATTGAGAAGCAACAGTCAAAATGTGTATTTCTTTAAATTTTTCTCTTAATGATTCTTTAGGACCTAGGTTATAATTCGCACGAATAGCCCTCTTCTGCAGCACAAAGATAGTATTAATATCGGCCGCACTGCCCCATAACAATATACCATAGGACATAATACTATGAAAATAACTAAAGTATACTACTCTCGCCGTATCTATGTCAGTTAACCGTCTGATTTTCTTAACCGCATATGCTGCAGAACTAAGCCTATTCGCCAATCCTTCAATTTGGAATCAAGAGTAATGCCAAGAAATATAGCAGATTCCACTGGTTTTACCACCTCCACTCTCCATTTAATAAAATATTCGCATCTACATTTTTGACATTTGGCGCGGTGAATTTAATATATTTGGTTTTATGATTATTTAACAATAAGTTATTGGCGCTAAACCAGTACACGATGTCAGATAGAGCATTGTTTACTTCATATAAAACTTGGCTTCGTTTCACTTTGAATATAAGTGAAGTGTCATCCGCAAACAATACCACCTTGTGTTTTTTTTTTACAACATTCTCTAATCTTCTCTCATGACTTGTGCTCCACCTTGAAAATAAATATGTTTGAGAGGTGGTCAAACATCTGGCAGGTTTCCAAAACTTCTAAAGGCGTCTTTTATGGTGATATACAACCTGTAATCCCTTTAAAACCGTGGTTCTCGAAATTTAGATTCCCCAATAAATCAATAATATCAACAGTTTGCCGGTTAAGCTTAAACCACTCTTGCACTCCAGTATTCCTGGCCAAACTAAGAATTAGAGACCATTCTCTATGTGACTGTGGACTTGATGAGGGAAATGTAGACCATTTATTCTTTAATTGCCCTTTTGAAGTCTTCCTTGTACAACTTTATACCTCCTCAAATCCCCCGCCCCACCTCTATGAAATGCCTCATCACCTTTGTTTTCACTCCTTTTGTAAATATATTAAACAAAATAATATTAAGTTATAACTAACACAATAAATGTTTTATATAAGTAATATTTTCAGTGTTTGTCCTTTATAATCTAACAGCATGTATATTTGTTTCAGGTATAATAAGAAAATAAATCTGTTTTGATTCTGGGCACCGGTCATTACTATAATCACTTGTAAATTCGTTTACACCGATCAAATGTCACACTCTAAGCTTGTTGGTCTACTGAAACGTGACATTGGCGAGTTGTGGTGCCCCTTCCACAGCAGCCACTAGAAAGAATAGAATAGAATACGTAGTATTTACATCTTCTTTGATAACATCCTCTTTGTAATAGTGTTCTGTATTCATTGTCGTGTAAAATAAGACTTGGCTGTATGGGCTTTTGACCCCTTTGCCTGTCCAGATGGACGAACAGAACCAAAAAAAAAATCATTGTCGTGTTTATTGTGTAAAAACTAAAAATTTTAAGTAAAAGTAAAGTTTTTTTGTTATTTGTAGTAGGCAATTCTTCGATGACCTACAACTAGGATAATATGTTTATTTATAAGATTAAAGATTTTTGTGCTTAGCCCGAGAGTTTGTACTTTCTATTAGTAATTTCAGGGCAGTTAGAGTAAAAGTGTTCTGTGTTTCAGGGTTAGATTTTAAAAATTAAAACCTGTACGAACTTTAGGAATACTTAAAACATCAATTATTATCATCGCTATGTTATTTGAAATTACAAAACGACGTATTAATTTTTCTAAACATGAAGAAACCGCTCTGACTCAATATAATTCATTAATCGCTTTATGTGTCGATAAGCAACTTCTTATTATTGATTTTTCCTACAACTTGCAATGCTTAGAAAAATATTTGGATTTTGTTGAGAGGACGATACCATGCTCTGTAAACAATGCTTCCTCAAAGTATGTGAATAACTATGTAACAAATGGAGTACCAAATGAGGAATTGGTTAATATAACCACGGATCAGTACATGTGGCCCTACAGTAGTCATTTGTTAAAAGAAACAATTAATATAGCATCATTTCAGTTTTCCCCATATAGTTTCGTAAGCAACAACAGTGTATTAGCAGTTTTAAATAATGTAGGACATGTAGAAATTTACACATTAATAAACAAGGAATGGTGTAGTCTGATAAACTTATCATCTCATATTAAAACATATTTCAATATTATGCACGGTTATAATAAAAAACCAGAGAGTATGGAGGAGTTGAAAGATGTGGTGTATAGAATAAGTACAAGTTCAATGTGTTGGTCCCCTTATCGAAATACTGATGGCTCATGTTATTTTGTCACTGCTCAAAACAGTGGTCTCCTTGTTATGTGGCACCTCAAATATGATGAAACAATAAGTAATTTTAGTGTAATTGACATACTTAATGTGGATATAATGCAAATCAATTGTGTCAATTGGATACCCAGCAATGAGTTATTTTTATTAGTATATGCTAGTTTATCTGGCGAATTGTATGGTAAGTTGTGCAAAATAAATAATAAAACACTTATTTGTACAGCACATATAAATCTGTGGACACATAAAGATAGAATGTCAATAAATTCAATAGTTTATACAAATATTGGAAACAAACTTGTAATAGTTTTTAGCAAACATAGACATGTAGTTGCTCAACTCTATGATACCCAATTTAAATTACTATCTCAAAATATTGCAATAATTAATGATAACCATATATCATGCATAACAAAAGCTAAGAATGGTATATATGTTGCAACTATTAATGTTAAAATTTACAAAGCTAATTTCATTATTACTGATGATCAGATAAGTGTAACATATGAGCAAATACCAACAAAGGACCCTTATACAAATTACAATCTCCATGGCCTTACATTTTCAAACAACAATGTCATTTGTTGTATGGCTTTAATTGATAGAAAAGTATTATACAGAAAAGTACAAATGAAACTTGAGCTATCATTCTTTTGTTTTGAAGAGGATTATAATTCAAATGAGCTTAATAAATTGTTAATGAATAATTCATCAAAGAAGTTGACACATATGTGGGATTGTATCGAGATACTTAGATATAAAACACTTAAGAGAAAAAGACTTCCATCCATAGACTTTCATATGCTGTACAATGAAGCTGAGACAGATATATACAAATTAAAAATTTATTTGATACTACTTACAGTGTATGATAGTCTCGAAAGCATATTGAATAACAATTCTAAAGGTTTACTTCCTGAAACATCACAAGAAGTTGTCAAGGAGAAAATATTGTATCAGCATGCATCGAATTATGTGAATGAAATTCATGAAAAGTATAAGAAATATAATTCAATTACCTCTTTTGAATCTGAATGTCTTAGCCGTTGTGTTAAATATATGGAGTTTTATAACCAAAAGTATAAGAAGGATAAAAGTGATGTTATAGATGGTGATATTATAAAACTTTGTTCAGAGTATAACTATATTTGCCAATTCTGTGACTGTGCAATAAGTGAGTTTGTCGGAGAATGTGGACACTTGAATATGTTTTGTTCTTTAACATTCAGACTAATTGTAGACATGGATCACCTAGTGTGTAAATGTTGTAAAGCTGCTGCCATGGCTGACTTATTTCAAAACAAACCATTATGTGTTTTTTGTGACTTATACTTAGAAAATAACTAAGTCAAAAATGCAAGGTGTTGCAAGGGAACAAGGAATGAGGTGATAACCTTCTTACCATTGGATAACCCATATGCTGTTCCTATCTAATAAAATGATTTGTTTGCGTTTTTGGCCTTTTTTTATAAATATTCATGAAAAATCATAATACTGTAGATTTTTTTTTTACCCTCCTATAAATTGTAATAAGAAATTAAGTTTGACAATTCTAGCACTTAACTCCTCAGATGTATTGTGCCTCTTGCACTATGGCAGTAAAGGAACTGTGCTGTATTTTCTGATTTCATATCTAAATAATAGAATTCAGATGGTCAACGTGAACAGCAGGAGATCTGCTGGGACCTCTGTCAGTATAGGGATATCACAAGGGTCTATTCTTGGACCGTTCCTCTTCCTTATATTTATAAATGATATTCCTAATTTTATAGATAAAAAAAATAAGGTAGTATTGTTTGCGGGCGACACTTAACTGATATTCAAAGTGAAAAGAAACCAAGTTATGTATGACAAGTAAATGATATTCTATCTGAGATAGTGTACTGGCTTAGCCCTAATAACCTAAAGTTTAAAATGTAGACGAAGTGTTTTGTTAAACGGAGAGGTGATATAACCGGTGGAATCTGCTATATTTTTGACATCTCTGGATTCCAAATTACAATAGCGCCCCCATATTGAAGGATTGAATAATAGAAGTCTATTAGTCAATCATATGCTGCATCATATGTGGTTATAAAGATGAAACAATTAACCGACCTAGAGACGGCGCAACTGGTTTAGTTATTTTCATAGTATCAACAATTTGTTATGTTTTTTAAAGTGATAACCCTCACTTCTGGGATTAATATATAAACAAAATTTTATGAACGATGCGGGTTCGAACCCACGACCGCTCGCGTTCCGTGCAAGTGCTCTCCCAACTGAGCTAACCGTTCGAGTGACGTATTGTCATAAAATCTTATATGCTTTATTCAACTCTCAGGTTGGGGCTTCATCTACAGGATCTACTTTACAGTTCATAACCTGCTCAACCCCAATATTTGCATACAAGTAAATTGACTTGAGATGTCTCTCTTGATAATCTAAACAATTTGTTATGTGTTTAAAGTGATAACCCTCACTCTTGGAGTTAATACATCAATAAAATTTGATGGGACTCGAACCCATGACGTCTCGCGTTCCGTGCGAGCATCGTTCATAAAATCTTGTTTTTAAATTTTATTCATAGTATTATGTCCTATGGATTTGCTATGGGGCAATACTAGACCAGTGCTGAAGCCTTTGAAAATGATAAAAAGTGATAAAAAATATTGGAAGGATGAAACCAATGGGTTTCATTTTTGTTGCATTCTCTTCCGTTTCCAATGGGAAACGGAAGAGAATGTAACAAAAATGAAAGGAAAAATTAATTACGGGCGATCTGAGGTCGGGAAGTGGAGAAGGGGGGGTGATTAAGGGGAAAAAACAGTTTATCTCGATTTCCGGCGAAACTGCAAGTCCTATGGAAATAAGTCAAATGGCAAAGTTGTAAGTAATTTTTTTTTTGGTTTTAAAAATTATCGACACTGGTCTATATTACCGATATCAAAACTATATTCGTGCTGCAAAGGAGGGCTGTTCGCGCTATTTATAATCTACCTATAAAGAATTATTGAGAGCAAAATTTCAATAAAGGGTGTCTCAGCGCCGATTTTAAACTTTAAACACGAATTTCTCGGCAACCTGCGGGGTTAGCTGGAGGGGAGTGGTAGCGTTCGATAGGTGACGAGTGCGGATTATTTAGTCGCCATGGCGCAGTGGTCTGGTGCACTCCGCGCGTACGCCGTAGAAGCGTACTTATGCAATGGATTTTCGTTGAGTGAAGCACGGCGTAAATTTTGTAGTCGCTATGAAATCCGCCGTTTGAGTGATGCTCCGAGTACGTCAATCGTCTAAATTGCCGTTACTGGTCATCCAGCAATCCAAAACAAAAACATCAAAATGCATTGCACAGCCTCAATGTCACTGTATGGTGTGCAATATCGGCGAAGAAAATCATCGGGCCGTTTTTCTTCGAGAATGACCGAGGTGCGATGGTTACAGTGACGAGTGAGCGGTATATTGACAAGATTAATAACTTTTTTGTACCTCAGCTGCAAGAAGAGGATATTGGCAAGTCTGATGTATGGTTTCAGCAAGATGGTACCACAGCCCACACTGCTAGGGTCTCCATGGACACACTAAATGCGTTATTTCCGGGAAAAAATTTCTCGTACCACGAAGCTGTGGAATGAGCTTCCGTGTGCGGTGTTTCCGGGACGATACGACATGGGTACCTTCAAGAAAAGCGCGTACACTTTCCTTAAAGGCCGGCAACGCTCTTGTGATTCCTCTGGTGTTGCAGGAGAGCGTGGGCGGCGGTGATCACTTAACACCAGGTGACCCGTACGCTCGTTTGTCCTCCTATTCCATAAAAAAAAAAAAAAAAGAAAAATCATAAGCCGCTTTGGAGACATATTGTGGCCACCCAGATCTCCCGATTTAACCCCCACTGACTTTTTTATGGGTTTATCTCAAAGCAAGAGTTTTTGATACCCCTCTTACAAATTTGGAGCAGCTGAAGACTATAATAACGACAGAAGTGAGAGCCATATCAGCGGACATCCTTCGGCGCGTCTCGGCAAATTCGCGTGTCCGATTTGAAGAATGCATTCGCCGTGATGGATGACATCTTGACGGTGTAATATTCCGTACATAAAATCCGCACTAATACACTTTAATTTACTACAATAAAATATTATGAATACAATTTGTTTTTTTATACAAATTATCAAAGTTTAAAATCGGCGCTGAGACACGCTTTATATTCTTCATAATGTTATGTATGTACATAGGCACATAAGTGAATTTGCTAGAAACTGTCATAACCATAATGTTAACACCAGGGACAAACAAAAAGTTTATAATGCCTACTACTCGGCTAAGTCAAGTTAGTCTTTTATGGGACGATGTATATGCTTTTGTGACAAGATCCCAGAAAAAAAAAGAAGCCCGCTTAGTTTGTTGCGCGTTCTTCTCTCGTCTATCTAAGACATACTTCTTAGGATGGGTGGTAGTTTTTAACTTTCAATGAGTGATATCACATCCTATTTTGAATATAAATAATTGAATTTTATACACCTAGTACTTAGCACGTTAACAGACCCCATAAAAGTGTTCCAAGACACGCCATATATCCATATCAGATATAACATTTTTTGGTCTTTATTCAATGTCCACAACAACTGATGCCAAAAAAAGACTAAATATATGTCAGTAACCCCGGATATTCCCGTGTACACCTGGTGTTAGGTACACGGACATATGAATTATATTTACTGTGTAGTCTTAGCATGTACCATGAGTGTGTTATTAGTAGGCATAAGTTTGATTTATGGACCATAAGCAATGAATTGGGCAACATAATGCATACCTTCTGTGATAGAAAAATGTCATCTGACCCTCAATTTTATATGTAATAACTGTATTAATGATAACATAAACTCACAACATTTAGAGCTAATTATCCACGCTCATGATAATTTTTGCTCACGTCAATGTTTGTCCTTTTTTCTAAATATTGTTGTGTACATAATATTGTTTGAAATGACGAGATAAGAGACGAAGACATTAGGTGCATCTTAGAAGATTCTGATGCTGATTGTGGTCCTCAACTCTTCTCAAGTTCAGGTATGAATGTGTGCCCCTGAGTTGACGCCGGTGCTAACGCGTTTATTCTGGCACTCTTATTCAAAAGGCGTAGTCCCTGAATCATGGAAGTCAGCCCTTGTCCATCCGATCCAAAAAAAAAGGAGACAGTTCGGATCCGGCAAACTACATGCATATTGCTATTACCTCCCTGCTCTCCAAAATCATAGAGAGCATAATCAGCCGCCAGCTCTTGGTATATCTAGAGGGTCACCAGTTGATCAACGACCGACAGTACGGTTTTCGCCATGGTCGGTCAGCAGGTGATCTTCTGGTATACTTAACACATAGTTGGGTGGCTATTGAAAGCAAGGGGGAAGGCCTGGCAGTTAGCTTGAATATAGCGAAGGCCTTTGATCGTGTATGGCAGAAGGCGCTCCTCTCAAAACTTCCATCATTTGGGCTTCCCGAGAGCTTGTGCAAGTGGACCTCCATTTTCCTCACTGGGCGCAGCATACAGATCGTTGTCGACGGATACTGCTCGAACCCGAAGCCCGTGAATGCTGGAGTGCTCCAAGGCTATTTCTTCTGCATATCAATGATATGTTGGACACCTCCAACATACATTGCTATGCAGACGACAGCACTGTGCGTATACACGGGCCATGCAGGTCTCTCTCGGGAAATCGTCGAGCAGTGCCGGGAGAAACTTGTGTCTTCTATCGAGTCCTCTCTTGAGAAGGTCGCGGAATGGGTTAAATTGAACCTTGTCCAATTTAACCCCCTGAAGACTCAAGTTTGCGCGTTTACCACTAAAAAAAAAACCCATTTGTCGTATTACCGCTCTTCGACAGCACTTCCCTTAAAGCCTCTCCTAGTATTGGAATACTAGGCCTCGAAATCTCGAGCGATTGCCAATTTCGTGGCCATCTGGAGGGCAAAGCCAAATTGGCTTCGAAGAAACTGGGCGTCATTAATAGAGCACGGCAATACTTCAAGCTGGCCCACATTCTAGCGCTCTACAAAGCGCAGGTCCGGCCACACATGGAGTATTGCTGTCATCTCTGGTCTGGCGCACCCCAGTATCAGCTCGATCCATTTGACCGCGTGCAACGCAGAGCAGCTCGAATTGTCGGGGACCCAGTGCTCTGTGAACGGCTGGATCACTTGGCGTTGCGTAGAGACTTCGCTTCATTGTATGTCTTCTACCGCATTTATCACGGGTAGTGTTCCGAAGAGCTGTTTCCTGATTCCTGCCGCTGAATTCCATCTTCACACGACACGCCACAAGTTATTATTTCGCTGGAAGACGCACATTTTCATTGCCTTTGGGCAAGATAGAATCTCGTTTTATCCGAAGACAATGCGAGGGATGCCACCAACACCTCCTTGATGAAGGTCGCCGAAGCCAAAAGGGTATCAACGCAATATAAAATTTGTACCTGTTGTTTTTAAGTTAAAGTTCATCGATAATTATTATTTTTGTTTTATTTTGTGTTGCTATATAGCAACATTTGCCATATGGCAACATTTTAAAAATACGTATTTTTTTTTACTTTTTCTATGTATCCTTAGCCATAAGTCCACAACGAAAACACTATTATTTTTTATAAGTCCGTGGCTCCAAAGCCCAAAGAGTAACGCAGGGCTCGTGTACCTCATATCGTACACGAACTCGGCGGAACTGCTCACGGTGTACCGCATACCTACGGTACAGCAGACTGTTAACATGTTAATGAAGGTAGAGCAAGATTTTATGTCGCCCTCTTTGGTATTTAGTTATACAATAGTAACTCACCGTTAACTACGGTTTTTGGTTGGAAAATAAAAGTTTGTTCTGTGCGACATATGAATGTGACTGCTCTTGCAATATTCGAAGATGGAAAGACATAATATTATATGGCTAGCATGGTTATCTGGTATCAAAAGGATGGGCTAATCAGCAGACGGCTTAGCGTGCTGTGCGACAGCCATTCAAGATATGATCGTTGATCCAACCATCAAGCATTTGCAGACAGAGGTCCTACTGAGCGGTCCTTTTCTAATAGAGGAATCTACTCTTCGAGGTCAAATAAATATCGTTGGAACGAATCCGCCCACATCAAGGTGATATTTTTACCTCAGTACCAGTTCCTCTCTTCTAGGTAACGAAATGTTGAAGAGAAGGATGTTCATCGACTATTTTAAAATACTATATTATATAAGTATAGGTGCTGAAGGATAGGAAATAAAATATTTTAATACTTCAAGTAGTATGAACATTATAATATGTGTGTTTCATTTAAATCCAAATGGTCTTCAACAGGTTGATGGTACACTAATGTTCCGTCCGTGCGTAATCTGTGCGGCCCGCATGTGTCAGATAATTATTAACCTTCAGAAATAAATTCGTATACAGATTAATCATATGCTAATCACATACAAGGTTACACTGATTTTGATAACGTAGGTATATATTTATATATCTATCTATAGTTACATTATACCCACTTTGTTGCTACCCAAACTTCATTTATTCAGCAACGAATGCACTCAAATCTCTGTGAAGAAACGACGTAAGAGACTCGCAGTATTTCTTTTTGCATTCCTGCGTTCCATGTATGACAATTTTGGAATGTTGTAATTTGTGGTTTCTTTTTTTGTTCCAACACTAGTGGAACAGCACAGTTTTGGCAATGTGGCTGTCGGGCTGACCTGATTATCTAGTATAGGTAATCAGCTGTTTATTTAAACTTTCAATTTCCTTATTTACAGTTTCAAGATTCAGCTTAAGGAAGAAGATATTTTTTCTAGTTGCATTATGCGTCTTATCGACCCATTTGTTAGAGTGCAGTGGAGTCTCTTATCTGCAGATTATTAAAGAATCACGAACACCTAGTCATCGTTTTTAACAGGCCATTGGCAAGCCAAGCTCAACTAAACTCCTCATGGGCTGCTAGCGCAGGCGTGCTAGGCTATAAACATCGACACTAGATAACTACGAACACTCAAATGTTTCATCTTGCGCTCTTTTTACACGCTTTTTATTAGCTTTACCAGTATGAATATTTGTATGTAACCGTTCATTATTTGGGCGCGATTTTGACCCACTTTAAAGGCCCAGATTGCGAACAACGTAAATTTATCGAGGACCGATTACAATACATTAATTTGACAAAAATATTTCATTTTTCAATATGCAAATAAAAAACAAAATAAGATTTTTTTAATTTTAAATATAATTTTCATCTATCGTCGATAAGGCAGGGATTGATGGTAATTTTAAAATTCAACCATTATCTTTAACCGATTTATCTAATATTAGGAAATTTTCTGCTTGCATTATACCTAAGTACTCTCTGGATGGTTTGTGTCTCTGCTATATCCTTTTCACTCTCTCCTTGATACTTTAAACTTGTTTAGACGAGAATTTGGCCTCTCCAACTCTTAATCGTTTTCGAAATATTGAAGGCTAGCGAACACCTGCCCGACTATTCTAAAAGTTTTATGATATGATGAGGATTGCGATGGGGGGAATGGCAATGGTACCTCTATTGATTCCTCCTCATCGTGTCCAGATTACAACATACCAACATACCTTGCCTAAACAAGTTTCACTGCAACATGCTACCGTCAGCTACAGGTTTACCATTCTGGCGTGAAGGTGTGGCGTGACAAAGGCACAGATTAGATATTCCCTTATTATCACTCACCTGTTAAATATAAATTAAAGATAAGTATATACTAAGAAGCATAAGTAGGCGGTAGATAAAAATATGAATCGAATTTCGGTAACTAGATTAAAATATTGCACGTATCATTACTTACATCTAACTTATTATCTTAACTTTATTCATAAAATAGATTAATTTGTTTGACCTGATCCGTGCCACTGATTTCTATCTTTCCACCACACGCCACATAATAATAGCGGATATCATTCTCACCATCTAGATAATATATCATAAAACATTATTAAAATCGTATAAATTATGAAATATTGTACAATAATCACCTATGAGCGAAATAAAGTTTAATAATTATTTTATATTAGTTATATTGCAAGCAATAGTTACAAGGATTTCAGCTTGTAAGGCCTTGTCATAGATCTAACTAGTAACTTACCACTTACCTACTAGCTTATACAGCATGACTGGTGATACTCTAACCATATTCGAGGACGTGATATTTCGCGTTCATATGAACTCCGAAATATTTATGAAGAAAATAATAATTGACTAGGTACTTAGTAAACTTAACCGAAAGTTAAGTAATTAATTACGCAAAGCATATGGTTACTTTACCGCTTGGATGCACGGATTAGATTAGCGGGAAGGCGTGTGCGGATCTGTGGACGCTTGAGCTCTACTAACCAATTACGAAAGAGTCGCGCACTCAGCGGTGATGTATCCACAGTACCGAGTACTCTCTTTAATTTTTTTTAGTACGTCACCAGACCACCACCATATTGTATATTTGCAATGGAAAAAAATAGTCAATGTACTAAGGAATGGGAAAGAAATGGGCACGGGGGAAGGTAAAGAGCACAACATAATTGGACAGGTAATGGTCAAAACAAAACGTATAAAATCGCTACTGGCTACGGTGGATTCACCTATATAATATATTTTTCCTAATGTGCTATCTGAATCTGATAGCATAATAAGTCGATGGACACAAACAAAAACAATGGCAAATGTAATCCGATGCTTCTCTTAAGTCTCGCCCGCGCATCTGAAAATTACGTTTTGGTGGTTGTAATCTTTACATGATGGGGAGGAATCAATGGAGGTGCCATTGGCATTCCCCCCCCCAATTGCGATCCTCACCATATCCAAAACTTTTGATCAGGCACGTGATCGCTGGCCTCCAGTATTTCCAAAATTTCGTCTCCGTTCCTCATTATAATAATATTATGGAAATAGCTTGATGAATCATTACTCACAAATTATGGCAAGTCGTGTTACTGAATGATAGAATCAGCTCCTTACTGATAGATTTTATGGTAAACGTTTCTGAATTTCTTTTTGAAGGTAATTTTCCTTCATACCAATGATTAATAAATACTATTGTAATTGTGTTATCAGATTTATTAAATTTATGCCATGCCCTGACTTTAAAAAACCTCTAAATCTTCGGACATTTCTAGCGTCCAGGTAAGTTGTCACCTGACTACAATAAAGCGTAACAGAAGTACATACTAATATGACCATACATTATTTCTTATCCTTGGGAACCGATTTAACTGCTTTCAGAATCGGTTATACTCATAACTTGAAAGAACCGGGTGTACTCGGGTATTTCAAACCGGGTAGAAACGGTGAATGCCCGAAACTTTTAAGTGGAGGTTACCCAAGACGATGGTGGCTTTGTTGAGGATAATCGTTCCTCCCTTCACCACAATAACCCACTTTTTGCCCGCTGTTCTACTTTTTGATAACATCATTATTTATCAAATTCATTAAAATGAAGCCTCATATTGTTGGATAATATTATCATTTTAATTTGAGGAGCACAAAATAAAAAAAAATAATAAATAATAAGCGAGATTTTATTTATAAAAATAATTAAAATAATGACATATATTTATTTATCAAAGAAGTAATAATTAAAATTATTCAGCAACGTAGTATCTGACAGCAGTTCCGTCCCAAAAACTAGAGGTTAGGGTCTGAAACGAAAATTAAATATTATTAAAGAAAGTAATTCTTGTTATTGTGAAAAAAACTATAAACGTACAAATACGAATTTATTAAATTTTTGGATCAAAACTTTTTCAACTGTAGCGATTTATATAATTTAAGAACTCGACAAATATAACAAACTTGCGAATCATAAACTGTTGGTAGTTTATAAAGACGAAGAAGAAAGTTAAAAAAGAAAAAAAAGGGATTTAATTTTTCAGCGTTTGTTTCTTTTATAGCTGAAACATGAAAATTACGAAGGTTTCGAATTCATTATGGTATATTATTACCTATACCTTTACTTATTGATTAATTATGGCTATCCATTAATTTCCATAAATTCATTCTTCACAAGTTCATAAATTCATTTCAACATTACCAATGTTGTAGATGAGTACTCTATAGAAAAAAATAGTCAATTGATCTTATAGTCTACTCGAATTAACAGAATTAACATTGAAGTAAATCTTCTTCAGAAACGTTGTATTTGAAATTACGAGACGATAGAGACACAAACAGGAAAATGTATAGGATTTAGCTGGCGAGGCAATGAGATAGGAAGCATTATACATTGTTTTAGGTTTTCAGGCGATCAAAGTTGAAGAAGAGATTGTCTTATTATTTGACGCGAGTATCCGTAATATATTCTGACGTCATGCTCACGACGTATTACTACATAGACACCAGGAGAACATAAATATGGTAGCGGTGATTGTAATGTCTTTCAAAGCGATTGAAATCATGTATCATCCTAGCAATATGTACTAGGACCTCATATGCAGTTTAGAGGTTCATGCACATCTTAACATTATTATACAAGTACTGCCCCGAAAACTTTGACATTATATAAATTAAGCACCTGCACCCGCTCATTGTATGAAAACCTATGTAATGAAATGTCATTGACTGAATTATTTGTTTTGCGAATATGTAGGTATTATTTTTTATTAAAATAAGTGGGGATTTTAAATGTATGCATCGTATACAGCAATTCCGTTGATTGAGTTTTTGGACGCCAAATTTAATTTAAAAATATGCAGCAGTCGCACTGTATCAACAATAAGATTAAATATTTATTTCATACTTTAGTTACCTTATGCCTCTTGTATCATTTATCAAAAATGTAAGCTCTGAGTCTTAATAAATCTATGTAATATATACGACCAAAATGTAAAATAATTATCAAACTTTGTATCACTATGATCATTAATAAAACCTACAATAACCCTCTTCCCGAAATTTTACATTCGTGTCATTATCTTATAGCCAAACTATTTGAATGTTTCACTTCTATCAGGTGTGAATTGCATGTATTTTTATTTTTACACGTTATTATTTATTTATTTATTTATTTATTTATTTATTAGAAAAGGCTTACCAACTAGACACACAATTAATATTATGACTACTTATAACATAAAATTTCTTATATTTATATTTGTATATCTAACTTATAGGTATGCACAGCGTTGCCTTCATTTATTATTGTAAGTTAAGTAATACTACTACAATATGTGTTTACTATTACTAAAAACTATAATTTTATACATCCAAATTATAAGGGTTCAAAAGCGTATTTTTTAAAATTCCAAATGTATTAAAATTTATATCTATACTACTATTACTATGGAATTTACTATTATATAATTTTGAGATAAGTTGGATAGGTGAATTTGAGCCATAATTGTTTCTGAAAAATCGTACATGTACTGGCAGATATGTACTAATACGACAAGGATAAGGTGGTACACATAATCCAATCTTAGATAGAAGTAATGGACAGTCTAATTGATTATTTAATAATTTATATAAGAAAAGAATTTGTGACGCATTTCTTCGCAATTCTAAGGTTTTCATATTGAAAAATTTTAATTTGTCTTTGTAACTTATAATAGTGTAAATATTAGTGACATAACTCAATTTGGATATAAATTTCTTTTGAACTGACTCAATCCTAGTGATGTACGTTTTGTAATAGGGGCACCAAACTACCGAATTGTATTCAACCTGAGATCTTACAAGGGAATAGTATAGTATTTTAAGCGTAGGAATTGATGTAAAAGCCTTGGTGTTACGTAAGAAAAACCCAAGCATTTTAAAACTTTTGTGAGCTATTTTGTCAATATGTTTATCAAATCTCAACTCCTCGTCTAAAATGACACCCAAATCATTGATATGGTTTATTTGATTTATTTGTATGCCATCAATATGATATTTACTCTCCAATTTCTTTCGTTTCCTAGAAAATTTTATAAAATGACATTTGGACGCATTGAGTTCCATCAAATTATTTTTACACCATAACATTACACTTATTTATTATCATTAATTGTTACGGTAAAGGTATCGATAATTTGGCAGTTTTGTTTGGGATGAGGTCCAGTACTTCCAGTACGTTAATAGCAAAGCGTGAGAAGCACCTTGAGCACCTTAAACATTGTTACTTTCCTTTGCTTTCCTATAATTTGGTATAAAATATTTACTTTAAATTAAACGACCAGAATGTGCGATTTCATATTTAAATAAAAGGATTCAGAAAGATATGTGACTCCCAGAAGATATCCTGGGACTCCTCTCAGTATGGGGGTACCACAAGGGTCTACGCTTGGACCGTTCCTCTTCCTTATTTACATTAATCAACTACTTAACCTTAAAGAAAAAACACACGGTATTGTTTGCGGATGACACTTAACTCATTTTCATCCTTATAGTGTTCATCTCTTGATCTCTAATATTGTGGATATAAGGTGAGTCACTAGTCTATTTGCCCCCTTAGATATAAAAAAATGCGTATTTATTAAAGACTTACCACTTTCAGTGTATCTGCTGTGAATTCTCTAACATAGTTGATTGTTTTACCGTCATCGAAAGTCTGTTTCTGTGTGACCTTATTGCCACTTACAGTGAAAGTTGTTTTCGCCTGAAAATTTCGTAAAAAATATATTCATTCTGTAAGATGAAGCAGAACTTGAAAGACTTATAGAAACAATAGAAATATTTTGAGCGTCTTAGTAAATAAATTAATATTCTTATATGTAGTTTATACTTAATTTCTATTTATAACCAAAAATTAGTTTTAATTAGTTTTTGGTTTACAAACAAAAATTAAGAAACATTGCATAAAACTTCGGAAGTGTATTTTTTTGTTAATCACACCACAAATTGTGTAAGTTGTGTATTAAAAAACATCTAATCACAATCTATCTATCTCACGAAGAAGGAGAAAAAGACCAGCCCCGGGCAATATACTTAGTTGGAAGTGCCCCAGATTTAGTCCCAACAGTCAATCCCGAATAATAATAGTCAATAGAAACCCACTTGTGGCTGTAGTGTCAATTATTTTCATGACCTCACGATCACTGTATTCTTCTGAAGATTTACCACAAACCGCGATATGGATTTCAATTAACCAGAAAAATTTCTCCGTATCGAAAGTATTTTCTTTATGGAATCGTTTTGGAACACATATTATAACTAATAAGAACGCGGTTACTTTGTGGTAGCCACATACACTCGCCTATACTCACTTTAGCTGCACGCACCTGTATTCGTGCCCACCAAGATGTGTTTGTTGGAATGGTTAGTGCGCGGAAGCAAGGGAAAATATTTTTTTCCCATGGCATTCATTACGGTATCACCTGCGCGCGTTGAGACCGGGATATAACCTTTACATATTCACCTCTACGAGAAGTAAGTACGCATTCATTAGTTTTCAATGGTACTTTTCACTGGTGATTTTGGAACTGTTATCCTGCACCTGACGTTACTAAGATGACGCCCTTTCCATTTTATCATCGCGCGAGATAATAGTTATACTTATTGCTGACGTATGGAAATCGGTATATATGTATTAGGGAATTATCAACAATTAGTATGTTTTATCTATGATAACAATTAAAGACTTAAAAAAATAGTGCTATTTAAAAGTGAATAACCTTATTATATTGATTTTTTTAACGAAAGACTTAAAATAGTTTTATTATATTTGAATCTGTGTTCCGTAATTTGTTTTATTAAACTTGTGAAAGGAATATAAATGATTCTGAGTATACCCGTACGCTCCAATCAGGTATTACATTTTTCTTACAAAAATAATATGTCGAAATCAATAGTTAAAATAACGATATCATAATATATTATAGTGCGATTCTTTTTCTGTTCTACAAATACTAACATTCAAGAATTTCTGTCAAATAAAATACTTAATAAAGTATTAAAACGCAGGAAAACAGCATACATGTGAGGGCATTTCAGCTGTAAAATTATTTGTAACTACGTAATACAATAACCAAAAATTTTAGTGACACGGTGTTGATGATTGTGACTCGGCTGTGTCGTAATACTTAAGTTCATTTTTTAAAAAACTTTCATCATCATATATTTTTCATTAAAATCCTTTCAGCAAATTTTGTTAAATGAAAATTGCTAATGAGAAGTAATAGATACAGATTTCTGGCAGTTAATTCGAATTACCGTAACTTCCGGTGATACTTTTTCGTCGAATTCGACTCCGCTCTGGAACTTCATCTCTTTCTTTCCATCGGGAAGGATAGTTGTTAAAACGTAGTTGTCGCCTTCTTTCGTCAGTGTCTGTGACGTTTTAATTTTGATTTGTGCTATTTTGTCCTCAGGAAGATCTAAAACAAGTTTTATCATGAGTAAAATAATGGTTTGTCGTATTTCCAAATAGTGATAATGATGCCACCACATTGGGTGAAAAAAATATTGATGAAAAGACGTGATATCAGCATCATCTGCCTGTAAAAGGTCTTTACATTATATTAACTTATTGGTACAATAATTGGTAGGCACAATATGAAGCCGAGATTTTTACTACACCTACTAGGAAAAAAAAATATTCCTGTAATAATTTTCATAAATATTCATCATATAAATAATGACACGAGAGTGGATCTGGGAATGGAAATAATACTCCGCTTATAGGAACGAGTCTTTATTTGTGTTCACTTTTTTCTGAACTTGCACTAGCCGTTCTGCCGCTGTTCCTCTTGTGGGCGGCGGTACCTTCAACGCGTAACACCGCACCGAACACTAAGTCTCTTCTATCTTCTTCTTCTTCTTCACCTGGATCACTTTCCGCATTTCACTACTTCTTCTTTTCTTCTTCTTCTTCCTTTACACTTTCGAGTCAGAAATAGAACTGCCGTAGGCCACGCATAGTACGGATTGTATACATTCGGATCTGTTTTATTTTAAAATTAAATTAAAAATGATTCTCCCATTCCATCTTCAAATTGTAATAGAAATTTCTTTTAACTATTTTTATCCTGCTTACACATTTTCCATCCTCTTTACTCTGTTCGATTTGATCTTGAACTTACTAGAAATTTCCATTAACTTTACAAAACCCAAAAAATACCACACACTGGTAAGTGTATCGAGCTCGGGTCTACAGCCTCTAAAGTAAACACCGCTGATCAACGAGTATTGCTTGCAGTGCTGTTGAAATTATCAATGTCTTGATGTTTGACAACTCTCGTCATATTCGTCGAAGCGTTGCTACGCGACAATAACATATTGGCTTTCAACATAATCAAATTATATCTGTAGTTCTGAAAAAATCTGGTGTCGGGTTGGTTCTGTCTTCCGAGATTTTTATTTTTGAAGTGATAACTTTATGGGACGGTAAGCCGCTTCGTTATGTATCGAAATACTTCCGTCAGAAAAACGCCGCGCCGCTTAATTTTCAATAATTTTAATTAATAATAATAATAATTTTGTAACTATCAAAGCCGTCTTTGCAAGATTTTAAATGACACACAGTGAAATTATCGAATTGATTCATCTACTGCACTCGTTATTCTTCGGAATTTTTTTATGATTAATCACTTTTTTTTCCTTTTCTTTAACATACACAAGTAACACAAATAAAATTTGCCTCTTGCGAGAGGCTGCGGGTTCGACTCCCGCATCTTACATACATTGTATAAAATATAATGTGAAACGCTGAAACTGTAAATATAGATTTAAAAAGTGGCAACGAGATAATCTGACTAACGTATTTATACTGCTCAAGCGATTGCAACGTTTGCTACGAGCCACGAACAAATCGCTCTGTTTCAAATATGATATTATTCGAAACTCGCCATTCGTGGTCTTTATTTAGATATTGAGACTCTTTGAAAATGGTAAAAATATAGGACGGATTTCGAATATCGCATATTTAAATAATATTTACATACTAAGTAGGTGTAATACATGTATCAATGTATATTAATCTTGTTCGTTTGTGCCCTATTCCATGAAAAATAAATGCATTTCTTTTAGCAAACATTCGTCAAACGAATAAAAAAGTATCCTACCGTCATAAAAGTGTCACATTTTCAAAACTATACATGATATATAATAGCCTATAAGCTTAACTAATCTACAATAAATATCGCTTGATATGATTGTAGCTCAACAAAATAAGATAATATTATGATACACACGAATGTGTCATACTAACATATACATACATTACATACGTCATACTACTTAACTCTCGTGTGAATCATCCCTAAATTTGTATATTTTTTTTATGATAATAAGGGACGAGACGAGCAGGATGTTCAGCTGATGGTAATTGATACGCCCTTCCCATTACAATGCAGTGCCGCTCAGGATTCTTGAAAAACTCAAAAATTCTGAGCGGCACCACAATTGCGCTCGTCACCTTGAGACTAAGATGTTAAGTCTCATTTGCCCAGTAATTTCACTAGCTACGGCGCCCTTCGGAATGAAACACAGTAATGCTTACACATTACTGCTTCACGGCAGAAATAGGCGCCATTGTGGTACCCATAATCTAGCCGGCATCCGGTGCAAAGGAGCCTCCCACTTGTATCTGTAGTTACTATTTTTATGTTTATGATCTGTAAGTGTTTCTCACAAGACTATACCTATAATTATACAGCAGGCTAGCGAAACTCTCTAAAAAAAGCGATTCACTCGATTGTGTGAAACGTACAGACATTAACAGATTGACAGGGCAATACTCTTGTAACAAACGGAGATAGCTGAAATCCACTACGTTATGAGCAACTGTTTGCTTTCAAACTTACTTAGTCGGATTATACTTCGTGGCCAATCGCCATACTGTAATTACTACTATTTCAAACTTACTAATTACTCCACGTTTCAAACTAAACCAAATTTCAATTTTTACTTAGGCAGTCCAGCCTCTTATTACGTAGTACTTACGTCCTCTTTGTTATACATTTCCATGACATGAAACGTAGCAAACACTAGCCGTCAATTTACTGTTGACGCTAAAAGCGCGTTGGGTTCACATTTTGGAAATAACCTTTTCACAAACATGCATGGAAATATTGTCATAATTTTCGAAAAAGAACACGCGAAGTATCGAATTTTCGAACAAAGCAAATCAAATCCATTGCAGGAGCGTTTTTTTAATTTGGAATATTACAACGCTCTTGCAATGTTGTATGTAACGGCGTGCTGGGGTTATTAAAGTGTTGCTCTCTGATTGGATCTCTTTTGTTATTCTTGGCATACCATTGTCTCTTTGAGTTTGACTGTCGGCACAGATGATAAAAAAAATTGGTGGCAAAGCTGAAAATTCGTCTTGATTTATTATTTACATACCTACTTAATAAATATAAATTTAATTATAATTAAAATGAGTTTCAACGGTTCAGAGAGGATGAGGAGAAAATGGAAATTGATTGTACTCTACCAGATTTAAGATCAAAAGCCAAATTGGCAATGGAAAACCTGCTTCCAGCGAAGTTAATAGAAAAATACATGAAAGTATGTATACGAAAATTTTATGAATTGGAAAAACGAGAAATAAGTGAAAATTTTCTCTGAAACAGTAGTTTGGCGTATTTTAATGAGATTGCTAAAACTAAAAAGCCTATACTACATTATGGGCAATTTATTCCATGCTGAAATATACAGTTCATGTTAAAAACGGCAAAATTATGGGAATTTAACTACTTTACTGTTTAATATTAAAAGTGTGTTTTATTTCCCTGCATTATTTTGAAAAAAAAAAAAACTCTATATGTATATTCCTCAGCGGGAAATGACAATTGCCTGTCTCGTATTAAGTGAAGTCCTCGCCTACGGCTCGGCCTTCAAACTCATACTCGACCAGCAATTACTTATTTCCTGGTCTTTGCAATAATGTACTATTAAGGGTTCCCAATCCGAAGATCAGCCAAGGGGACCCTGTAGGCTATGACTCCGCTGTCCGTCCGTATGTCTGTCATTCGGCTCTATCTTATAAACAGCTATAGTAAGACATTAGGATTACTACTGCCGCTATAGTAATAAAGACACATATAAAAATAATACCAAAGATTCCAAATTCCAAAATGTCCACCTTGGAAACTAAAAAAATAATATGATTATTTTACAAAAGTAAATTAATAATAATAATAATAAAGACACTCTTTAACACAAATAACCGAGTCCCAAATTAGTCAAAGCCTGTACTATGGGTTGCAAGATAACGATATATTTAATGGGATATATTTACATACAAATAAACTTCCACGACTCGACAACAAACACTCATATTCATCATATAAATGTTTGTACCTATCGGGATTTTAACCCAGGACTTCAAGCTTAGTAGGCAAGGTCACTTACCACTGGGCTATTTGGGTAATCATATAAAAGTCCTATCATATAAAAAAATACAAAGTGTTATATATTATGTTGCATGATGATATGAAACCTTTCACAAATTGAGCATTGCAGAATCCCAAATAGTGTGAAGAGGTAAGAAATAGTTTTATCATTTGCATTGAAATTCCTCCGCACTTATTTATGTACTCATGAAACAGGCGACTTAGGTCAAAGTTATCTTGGTAGTATTAGTTTAAAGATTAATATTAATAAATATCATAAAATATGATATTAGCAGGAAAAACAGCTTTTTTCAATTTATCATTGCTGATAAGAAAAAGAGAGCAACAACTACTTAATAGCGTTTTGTGGTGATATTAAATATTATTAATATTAAAATGTAATTTTTTATTTAGGTGATTGTAGACGATATATAATTTAAATAATAACAATTTAAGACAAGATATAACATTAAAAAGCAATAGATGATATAATAATACAAAAGAATGTACGGTGTGATATAATTTCCACCATCTTCAATCATTATGCCAATCTTATGTTTTTATTAATCATAATAATTATAATAATTATTATAAATTTGATACTGATGATTAACGGTATAATGTTAAATATCCAGTACATGAACAGCAAGAAAAATCACAAGTAATGCCATATTAACAGATTGGATTAAAAAGAATCACATAAGATATCGAAATATTTATAAAAAAAGGAATAACTTACTCAAACTAGCAAGAAATTCTTCGAAATTCTCACTCCTGTCCAATTTGTAAATCTTGCCGAGGAAGTCCATTTTGTTGCGCAATCAACGACGGGCAGAAGACTCAATTGTAAATTAGTCGCGTCCTTATATCGTCCCGCTTAAATAACGAGCTGTTGCATCGGCCAATTGACTGATAAAGCCGAGTTGGTATCGGCACCTATTTATCGTGGGTTTAACTGATAAAATACTACACATTGAGCCCAGGTCACAGTTGCACCTTTAAATGTATTATCATCAATTAAATATAATTTTGCCAGCGATAAGCTTTGTAAGTAAATCTATTATCTGACTAATGATTATTTCTATATGCTATTATTTCTAATGCAGATTTCTATATTATATAGCAGGTCTCATTCACATTGAGTGAACAGAATGGAGTGATTTCCTTGCACAAAGTTAGCAACGAACTTCAAAAGAAAAAGTAGAAGAAAAGATCTAGGTAGTCGACTATAAAGCTATCAAAGTCATATTGCTAAAATTTATAAGGAAACAAAAAAATATCACAAATAATAATACCTACGGCTCGTTGCTGATGGTCGATAATACATTAAAACTTGTGGAACATGTGTCTGGAAGGCAAACCGATGTTCTAGAAAATTGCAAACTCTATGCTAATAACTCCAAAGAAACTTCCGAAGGTGCAGACTGGTCAAAATACTACGTCAATTATGAGAAACTGTATGCTCATAACTATAAAGAAGCTGCAAAAGTTTTCCGAAAGGTGCAGATTGGACATCATACTATATCAATTATGAGTAACTATATGCTCATAACCCCAAAGAAAAAAATCCTCAAAAGTTTTCAGGAAGGTGCAGATTGGTCTTCATATCCTGCGTAACTCCTGACGCTTACGTGCAAACCCAACCCCTATGAACATGCGCAATATAGGTAAAGATATTGTGTTGCCGGCCTTACTCCTCCTCCTCGCGTCGGTTTCCTCAGTGCTGAGGGTCGTGATCATCTCGACAGACTACTTTGTTGCGTATTATTTGCCGCCATCTGCCGCTGTCGGAAGCAGAGTGTAAAGCGTCGTGGACAGTGGTTTCAAGGGCAGAGCGAATCTAATCGGTCCATCGCATGGGGCTCCTTCCTCTTGGTCTTCTTTCCTCCACCTTCCCTGTTACCATCAGTCTCTCCAGGTTGTCTTCATCCCTTCTGGCGATGTGGCCGAAGTATTCTAGGACCCTACGAAAGCAGATGGTAGAGAGCCTAGTCAGAATGCCCAGCCGTTTCAGGATCGACACATTAGTTCGGTGTGCTATCCAAGGTATGCCCAACATTCTTCTCCAGCACCACATTTTGAAGGCATCGATTCGTTTTCTGTCGGCTTTCTTTAAAGTCCATGTTTCAGTGCCAAATCAACCATGAACCATCAGTATGAAAACCATGTCTTGGTTTTTATACTGATGGTTCTACTCTTCCATATCTTCTCTAATTTTGACATGGCGCCTTTTGCCATGCCGATCCTACGACGAATCTCTCCCTCGCAAGAACCATCGTTGCAGATTTCAGAGAATTCCGGCCTTCCTATTGCATTCATATAATACTTACACATATCTCTCAGATTCAAGAGGGATAAGTAGAGATTATGAACCTTATTAAAACTTATAATTAGCACACTTGGATTTATTCGGTACATCCTCCGTCGGTTGAATTTCTTCAGGCCAGTGATTCAGTTTCACTCGTCCTCATTGCACGAGTAACCTGAACATTACTGACCTTTTCAATAACTATCTCTATATTATTGTTATTTTATCCCTCCACTCCACCTTGCTATATAGAAATAGCAATGAAGCTGCTTGGATTGTAAAAAGCATTTTTCAGGGATACAGAAGTGCTTTTTTACCTTATCCATCCCCGACGCTGGATTTCACCATCGCATCATAAAAAACATAGTGCTATATCCCAATGTTGTAAAATCAGGCTGATTTTTTTTATATCACAAAAATAAAAAATGCACAAAGCAAGTAATTGGAAGACACAAAATTGCGACAAAGCCAAAGACTATTGCTTGACGACCTGTATAGCCGAGTGGTTAGCGATGCTACCTACTAAGCTAGAGATCCCGGGTTCGAATCCCGGTAGGTGCAAGCATTTATATTATGAAAATGGATGTTTGTTTCCGAGTCATGGATGTTTATATGTATTTATGTATGTTTAAGTAAGTGTATTGTACTTAATATATCGTTGTTTTGCAACCCATAACACAGGCTATATGCCTAATTTGGGGCAAGATAATTTGTGTAAGAAGTGTGTCAATATTATTATTATTGTTGCTACCTATTTTATAGTTGAATATTATAGTGGGCGTTGATTTCATCGATCTTCAGCGATTCTTTTTGCTGAAACAGTTGCAAATTTAATTAAACTATAGACATGGGGGTGGAAGTTTGACCCATTCGCTAAAAGCTTCATAGAAGAATAAATTGAAAATAACGTACATGTATTACACGTAAAATTGATGAAAGTATCGAATCTTGATCATTGACCTCCCATCAAAGCTTTGAAATACAGAATCACATTGAAGACTATATAATAAACTTCGATCTCGTTAGAATTATCCCAATCCAACATAATCCCCGGAAAGTCCAAATTAAATTTCAAAAAGTACCTACCTACATTCAACAACTGCATTTTAGGTACTATTTCGTTTTAATTTCCGCGCATTATATGTGAAAAGTGCCACACCCGCCGTTAAAAAAAGGCATGTGCGTCTGGGGATGCCCGACAGAAGAAGTAACTTAAACTAATCTATGATAACTTTCATAAAGAACTATTTAATATTGAAATTGTTTAACTCAAGAAAAGCTTAGGTTATTACCTAAATTTTATGTATATTAATATGAAAGGCATAAAAGGCATTTATTTTCGCAAATATAGAATTCTTTTTGATGTCATTTCTAATATACTAGATACTAATAATACATGATAATGTAAAGAAAGGTTATTTATTAATAAAATATTTTTTTGATTAGTTATAAAATATATTTTATTCTTAGTTACAATTCCTGAATGTGTACTATAGAATTTTGTGTATGTTATTATTAGTATCATTATTTAATTCTATAAAAGTAACAATTGGTAAGAGTGAGAGAGAATCAGCCTGCCTACCGCTGCCGTATGCGTGAAAGATGGAAGGCAGACAGACTGGCGCCGTAACGCGTTACGTAACAAGCCGGTTTTCCCACACATAAGAAAATTTCACTTTAAAAATTAAAACTATCATAACGTGGAAGTGTATCAAGAAAATTGGCAGCATTACGGTATTTGATAGCTAGTCTGATCCGATGACCGAAATGGATATCAGTGTTTTAGAAGTTGAATTTGAATAGGCCATACGGCTAAATATATTATCCTAACTTACTACCAAATGGAAAGGACCACCAGGTAAAACATGCACTGGTAGACCAAAGCAGCGATGGGCAGATGACATCATGCAGGCGGTGGGGAGAAACTGAATCGATCAGGGCAAGGATAGGGAAAAATTGAAAAAGTTGGGGGAGGCCTATACCCCAAAATGGGGTCCATAACCAAAATTATATAATAATAAATAATTAAATTGGTCACTTTAACTCAAACTAACACTAGATTTTAAGAACTTTAAATTACTAACATTTGATTGTAAAATGTGGGTTATGGAATAATTGACTTATTATATTATGATAAGATTATTATTGATGCCGAGTACTGTATACTATGAAAAGACCTTACTGATATCTATTTATGTGGAACTGTTAGCGACGTCTTATTGAAACTTGACAATACAATTACTGCATGTTTTCTGTAATTGAATTCAATAAACTTTAACTGGTCAGGTCTAGTAGTACGTTTATTAATAACAGAATATCAACTGTTATTAAAATCATTCTTTGGTGTTTATATATTACCAAATTTAATACGTAATAATTCTCTACAAACTATATAAATAAAAATAGATAAACAATTTATTTTCTAATGAGATATCTATTTTTGAAGTGAAAATTTCAATAGGCGCGTTTGGCATTTTTGAGATTGGAAAAACCAATAGCGACCAATGCGCCACCGCTGTTTAAAAGTCTGCATATTATATTGGCCCCGTTTATACGAGTGTAAGTTTGTTTGTTACGCTTTTACGCTTAAGCTACTAAACCAATTTTAATGAAATTGGGTACAGCGATAGACTACAGCTTGGGAAAGGACATAGGCTACATTTTATCCCGGAAATATGGATGGCTCCCGAGTGATTTATGAAAAACTGAAATTCACGTCGATGTGCTATAACAATAACTACTAATAGTAGGTTAAGTTTGCCATAGCAATCTTCCTCAAAATAAGATATAATATAATATGTTGGTAAAGGGACCGAAAACGGAAACGGGAACTGGAATAGGACATGAGATAATCTACAATTCGAAACTTACTTATTATTTTTAAGAACGCTTAATCTACGCGGAGGAATTTATGGCCATCAGCTAGTATAACATATTTATAACCATTCAAAAAATGTTTCCCGATGCTAGAAAAAATACGCATACGTACACTGACGGCAACTTTATTTAATAGTAGAAGAAATACACAACATATTTATTGTTTTGTTCCGAATGTCTAGACCGAAGTTAACAAGCTTAATGTAGGTTTAACTTTTGGATTAAAATCACACTACTATTAAACATCCATCATCTGTGAAAAATATTTAGGTAAACATGTAAAATTCTGGATTTTAAATTAAATTGAGTCATTGTTTTTTGTATGAGAAATTCATTTAGATTAGTATAAAATAAATTAGGTAGGTACTTCTGACGAAGCAACGAGCTATTTGAAAATGTTAATAAAATTTTGAATTTTCATCTAGTGACATTGAATTACTCATTCTATTATTCTCTTATAAAGAACGAAAGAAGAAGTGAGTGAAAGAGATGGGATACCTATCGCAGGCTTTCGATCACTAAATTATGACCCATCAATGAATCTAGACACCCATAGATGTAATGCCAGAAAATAAGATCAAGGCAATAAAAACAACGTTGCAGCATAAGAACCACTTAACGTGCGAACTGTAATTCAATCCTCGTGGATTCATATCATTTAAGTAGCGTGCAGGGCATGCAAGCAAGGTTACACAGATTTTTTTTTCAATCCTTGCAAAATTATAGAATGAAATTGGTTAAGCCTACCTTTTTTAGCTTTCTAGTAATGATTTTACTTAAGACAAGGAAGCGTGAACAATATTTAGCATACACCATCCGGTGTTCAACATGTAAATCGCATTTCACCTTAATTAAAATTCTAAGAACTATGGTTGACTGTTCCATATTACTGACCAAAGTCTGTCTGGCAGCCCTTGCTGTCCATTCTAGTAAGTAAGTAAGTATATCTTTATTTGGAACAAACACTACAAATACAGGTAAACATCTACAAAATATAATAACAAATAATATGAAAAACTTATCTAAGTAATAACGAATATAATATACATGCCTAATCTGATTAAAAAATAAAACTAATATACATCAAGAACCAAACAAAAAACTAAAGTATGGCTTATTCTATTATCAACATAATAAGGTGGTGTTTGCAGTATTTTGTCCCAAAAAGGTTTGCTACTCAGCAT
Organism: Leptidea sinapis; assembly: GCF_905404315.1. Taxonomy (NCBI): domain Eukaryota; kingdom Metazoa; phylum Arthropoda; class Insecta; order Lepidoptera; family Pieridae; genus Leptidea; species Leptidea sinapis. The sequence goes on from NC_066301.1 coordinate 2,372,225, forward strand.
ATTAGTTGGGTATGATCCAACACTGATTTTCAGTAGCTACCTTCAAGAAGGCGGCCGTCGCGATTACATCCACAAGTGCTTCGACTATAAAATATAATAAGTACTTATGTTGAAATGATAGTACTCAAAATAATATTGTTGTAGACGGCGAGGTCGTAACAATTATTACTTAGATATATATTGATTATCTAATATATGTACAAAATTCTCGTGTCGCGATGTTTTTTACCAAACTCCTCCGAATCGGCCAACATCTATTTTTCATACCCCAAAAATGTTTTATTATGTCGCACGAACTAAAGAATAAATATATTTATTTTAAGAGCTATGCAGTCACACAATCATTTTTGTGAAACGGAAAAAATTGATCTTTTTTACTCCGGTGAAACAATTTAGCAGTGATAAATTTTAACATTGGGCGTGATTATACTTATTTTTTACCTTGAATGCAACTGGCGATGGGGGTTTGAGACGTTTGATTTAATAATCTTTAAACTATACAACAAAATACGGTTTATTGAACAAATACGTGTTAAATCGTGCTCAAATAACACGAGGTGTTATTTGTTCAATAAACCGTTTTCAATAAACCATACAACTACAATCGGCCGTGAACAAATAACACCTGTGTTATTTGTTAACGGCCGTTTTCAATAACCTATCTATCCTTAGTAGGTATCCTTAGGTAGACAAATCTATTCTTTCACGCTTATTTACATTTCAATAACCTATCGACATAAAGCATTGGACTATAACTATATTGGACATAACTATGGATAGATAAGATGAAGATTAAACGGTGACTGCATTGTATCCGTTACTAGAGACACGTTTTTGAAAACAAATATCTTAGATGCATTATTAGCTCGAATGAATTAAGTTTGTTTTTTATTTATGAGTAACCACAGATGTTGGCTTTCTTAAAAATATTAAAGTTAAATAAAAAATAAAATTTCCATGCAATCATTATTATTTTGTAACAAATGGCACTGTTGTAACTAACATGCGTTTTTAACCGACTTCAAAAAGGGTTCTCAATTAGATCAGTATTTTTTTATGTACACCGATTGAGATTTATGATCCAATTTACGTAATTCTTCTTTAGTTCGATGCGGAATAGATGCCATTTGGTCACATAAAAAATTTACATAGTTTGGCCCTGTAGTTTTCATTTTATGAAAATTTTTATGAAAATATTTGTTTACGTGGATGATGTAATTGTTTTTGTGTACGATTTTATAGGAGTTTTTTTTATCGGATTCAGAACCACTCACTCGTGTCCCCAGCAGGCTCACTGACTCACTGAGTACATTCTCATACGGCGTCAATTTCACGCTATTACGGCAGCCGTCTTTTTCGATGTCGCGAAGGCCTTCGACAAGGTATGGCACAACGGCTTAGTATTCAAGCTGTATCAACTGGGAGCGCCAGACAGGATCGTGCGCATCATACGAGCCTACCTTACTGATCGCTCCTTCCGATACGGCACTCTGCTTTGACTCCGCTCTTTTGAACCGCTGAACCTTGAGCAAGAAAATTAAAGTGCTTCAAGCCGCCGTCGATGAACTAGGCAACTGGTTCAGATAATGGCGGATTGAAGTGAACCCCACCAAGAGTGCAGCGGTACTCTTCGGTAACCCGAATAGCATCCGCACTAAAAAACAACTGACCGATATTATTACATTGTATGAAACACCCGTACCGTGGGTGAAGGATTACAAATACTTAGGAGTCACGTTCAACAGCAATATGAACTTCAAGAAACATATCGATACGGTATGCAATAGAGCCCGATTTGTCCTCAGTCGCCTGTATCCACTTGTGTGTGGGCGAAGCAAACTTCCGCTCAAACACAAAGTGACGCTGTACCAAACCATCGTACGGCCCATACTGTCATACGCAAGCGTCGTGTTCGCGCACACCCGACCGAGCTACTTACGTCGTTTGCAAGTAGTTCAAAATAAATTCACGCGCATGGCAACCGGAGCCCCGTGGTTCATCCGAAACGTAGATCTTCACCGCGACCTAGAGCTTCCGACGATAGCTCAACACTTTAAAGAGATCTCGCGACGCTTCTTTGACAAGGCGCCTAACCATCCCAACATCTTGGTTAGGAAGGCATGTGGGTACACCCCGCTTCACCATAGTCTCAACCCAATAAGACGTCCTAGGCACGTCACGGTCGACCCTGATGACGACATCACCATCGCGAACGCGACACCCATACAAACACCGACACAGACACGCACACACCGCCTTCGCAGGCGTAGGCGCGGTCAACTGCCGCAAACCACTGGCACTCGTCACTCTGACGATGGCCAGCGGCCCGCAACCTAGATACACCACGCATACTTTTGATACCCGACGAGACGTTAGTCCTCGTCCTGTCGTTTCACTCCACTCACACTCACACACGGACTGACTGACGGACTGACATACACCACGTACACAATCACAAACACACTCCACAAACAGACACAAACACAAACATACATGCACACAAACTTTTACACTACTTACTTACATATATACACTCATAAACATATACATACACACTTACATACATTACACAAAACATCACCACACTCGCCGGCGAGTGTGTTCTTCTCACCTTTTCATCTTTCATCTTCATTTTATCTTCATTTTCATTATCTCTCCTTCCCACAAGCACACAGCCGGTCCGAGGTTCGAGTCTCCTTAGGAGACGCCCCGCGACTGTTGTTGCGTAGTCTTTGCGGCCTCCACGGCCCTTGTCCTATGTCGCTGTAAAAGCCTGGCTAACAGCATAGAGGAGGTTTTAGTCGGATTGGGGTGTCTGCTTACGCGGACACTCGAGTCCGACATATTACGCCCTGTTCCGTGGCGTAATACGTAACAGTATTTCCTCCTCTAAAAAAAAAAGGAGTTTTTATGCAGGTTGATAACATATTGTTATTATTTACTGACACCAATGATCTTTCTCGATATTTCACTACCGAAATATCAATAAAACTTTTGTTAAAAATAACACATTGCTGAAATAGAAGAGCGGAGACACCTGGTACAGGCATTTTTTGGATAAAAGGTGACTCCGGCCACTAGCTGCTGTAAACCTATGTTTTTACGAGAAATAAATTATTATTATTATTACCATTATTATAGTAAAATAGTGTAGTAGATGTTACCGACATCAGTAACCCAATACGAAAGTATCAAATCGTGAAAAATAAACAATATTTTTGTTATCATAAAGTGTAGGACATAATTTACAGCCACGATTATGACTTACTAACTAAATAACTGATAACCAAATGTCAACTATAATATGGTTCACCTTAACGATAACAAACGATTATCGTTGTTCGTTGGTCGGAAATAATTTAATGTGAAAAGAAACAATGAGTCAGTTACCACGCAAGTTTAATATGTGAACATGTTGCACTTAATTATTTGTGTCTGCCGAGTTTTTTTTTAGTTTAGTATATGTGTTTCGAGTCCCTAAACTTACTAACTAGAATCCTAAACTTATGATTGCTTTAAAAAAATATTTGAAATTCTATGTTTTTTCGCCTTAAAATTGATTTTTTGTACAGTCAAAACATGGTTTTTGGGACTCCCGTCCTCTTAAAGTTCCCAACAAACAGAATAAGTAGTGCTCGATAAAGGTCAGCATGTTTTTCAAGCAAGTGCAAGAAATAAAAATCATTAATCACTTAGGTTGAACTGATTCTTATGAAAGTTAAAGATTTTACTACCACCTAGTAAAACTTGAGCTTTAATGAGAAGAAATAGCAAAAAACTCATTGCCACTCTTTAAATCTATATTTACAGTTTCAGCATTTTACATTATATTTTATACAATGTTTGTATGTAACGGTATGTGGGTACTTTTTGAATAGATTAAAACTCAAAAGCGTAATAGTCCGAGAGCTGGGACCAATTTTTGGGTAGATATTTGAGGCAAGCTGAAAACTTAGTCCATACCTTTACCAGCGGGAGGCTCCTTTGCACAGGATGCCGGCATCCGAACCATTTCTGCCGTGAAGCAGTAATGTGTTAGCATTACTTTGTTACGGTCTGAAAGGCACCGTAGCTAGTGAAATTACTGGACAAATAAGAATTAACATCTTATGTCTTAAGGTGCAGTTGTAGTGCCGCTCAGAATTTTTGGGGATTTTCTAGAATCCTGAGCGGCACTGCATTGTAATAGACAGGGCGTATCAATAACCATCAGCTGAACGTCCTGCTCGTCTACTCCTTTTTAAAAAAAAAACCTCTCCTATTATAAGGACAGGACCTATCCATCACCTGGCTGCGTGTAGACTGCGATGACCATCCGCGAATCTACGCATGCCTGTATAGGTCCCATAGTGGTAACGCAGAGACTGACCGGCTCCTCGAACACATCCAAAAGGCTACAGATTCCGTGTTAGATCAGATCCCCACTGCAGAGATCGTGTTTCTTGGCGATTTTAACGCCCACCACGTCGAATGGCTAGGCTCACGTACCACCGATCATGTGCTGCTTCACCTTAGCATATGGTCTGACCCAACTGGTTATTGCGCCAACGCGAATCCCAGATGTGCAAGATCATACACCTTCACTGTTGGACCTTCTGTTGACCTCACATCCGGGCGGCTACCTAGTTTCCGTTGACCCTCCTCTGGGATCATCGGACCACTGCCTGATCCGGAGCACCGTGCTGATCACGCGCCTAGCACGGCCCCGCTTCTTAGGCTCTCGCCGCGTGTGGCACTACAGGTCAGCAGAGTGGGACGAGATGCGGTGCTTTTTTGAATCCTACCCATGGAGGCAGATCTGTTTTTCGCTGGGAGATCCAGATGCCGGTGCTGACGCTGTTGCTGATGCGGTATTGCAAGGTATGGACCTCTTCATTCCATCTTCCTCTGTGCCTATCGGTGGCAGGTCCCAACCATGGTTTGACCGCTCTTGCAAAATAGCCTCTCGCCGAAAGCAGGAGTGCTATCAGGCTTGGGTCAATGTGGTGGTATCTAAGGATGTGAATTCCAGCGAACTTAAAAAACACTTCAATCATGCCTCCAGGTCCTTCAAAAGAGTTTTTGCTGACGCGAGGTCGAAGCACATTGGCAGAATTGACGAGAGACTTGCACGCCTTCCCTCGGGAACTCGTGCGTTTTGGTCACTCGCCAAGGCTGTCCAAGGAAACTTCTGCCAGCCAGCCATTCCGCCACTGCACAGGCATGATGACTCGCTGGCCCATGACGCTAAAGAGAAAGCTGATCTCCTGGGCTCCCTCTTCGCGTCCAACTCGACTCTGGATGACCAAGGTGCACCACCACCGCATATTTCGCGGTGCGAGTCATACATGCTGGAGGTAAAAATCTGGCATGGCGCCGTGCTTAAGGCGCTTCTCACCTTGGACATTCACAAATCGAGCGGGCCCGATGGCATTCCCCCGATAGTGCTGCGGACATGTGCTCCGGAACTGGCTCCGGGCCTTACCCGTCTTTTCCGGCTCTCCTACTCATCAGGCGTAGTCCCGAAATTATGGAAGGCGGTTTTAGTGCACCCGATCCCTAAGACATACTAGACTACCGCCCCATTGCCATTACCTCCATTTTCTCCAAAGTAATGGAGTCGATCATCAACCGCCAGCTCTTGGGGTACCTAGAGGGGCACCAGCTGATCAGCGACTGCCAATACGGTTTCCGTCAGGGTCGCTCAGCTGGTGATATTCTTGAATACCTCACCCATAAATGGGTGCAAGCGGTTGAGTCGAAGGGAGAGGCGTTGGCGGTGAGTTTGGACATAGCGAAGGCCTTCGATCGGGTGTGGCATAAAGCGCTTATAGCAAAACTGCCATCCTATGGGCTTCCCGAGAATTTGTGCAAATGGGTCACTAGCTTTTTGGCTGATCGGAGCATCAAGGTTGTTATCAACGGTACATGCACTGACTTAAAACCCATAAACGCTGGCTCCCGCAAGGCTGCGTGCTATCCCCTACGCTGTTTCCTCTGCATATCAATTATATGCTGCAAATCAGCAATATTCATTGCTATGCAGACGACAGCACAGGGTATGCTTCCTACACCGGCCGTGCCAACATGTCCCGGGATAGTGTCGACGAGAACCGGAACAAACTTGTGTCTGTAATCGAGACTATGCTTTGCAAAGTCTCGGAATGGGGCCGACAAAATTTCGTCCAATTCAACCCCAAGAAGACACAAGCTTGTGCGTTCACCACTAAAAAGTCTCGCTTTGTTGTATCCCCTCGATTCGAGATCACTCCTCTAACTGCCACAGCCTGTATTGGCATACTTGGCGTTGATATATCGAGCGACGTTCAGTTCCGTGGTCACTTGGAAGAGAAGGACAAACTGGCCTCAAAAAAGCTTGGTGTACTCAGTAAGGCGAGACAGTACTTCACTAAAAGCCATCGACTGCAACTTTATAAGGCGCAAATTCGGCCTGACAATTTTTGACATCTTTCCATCTATAATAGTAAATTGTGTAACAAGTGTGACAAGTTGTCGATTGCCTTGAGTGGGTAATCGACAACGTCGCACGAGTTGCACATACTCTTTTGTATTACAAATGCGACGATTTATGTATTATTTCCGACTCCATATTCGTTTTCAAACTTTTGTAACTTAAATTATATTTTTATTTATAAACTTAAGCTGTCAGACGCGTCAACCTCAATTCAATTTTGATATTTCGAAATTTGCGTGCGACAAGTAAACTTTTCGCACTCAATACACGCACGTAATTTTAAAATGGGCAAATGGCTCTTTTTCAACCGCTACAACGAGCGGCAAGATACTACTTTTCCCGCATGAGTAATACAAAAGATTATGAGCGTACGCTAAGAAATGTAATTGAAGAGATTCCATTGTAATTGCATTTGATATAAATTTGCTTTGTGAGCATTAATTTTATAATTTTTAGTTATCATGCGCAGGTATGCTATAACATGGTTCGTCATGCTAACTGAATGGCATTGCTTGCGGCAGCGTCGTGTGCCGGGTTGCCACTTGCCTTCAAATATGTGCGAAATTAACGATGGCGGGACCATGCGTCAACTCATGAAACGGGTGCTGCTTCTGGTGCCGGGTCGGACACAGGTAGGTCGATAGTCATTAAATCATAGTATTTGTTGGATGCAATTATTAATTGTGACAGTAATCACGACCATCATGTGTACGAAGCATCCGTACACAAACAATTAATAATGCGCTGCAATAAAGAATCTACGAGTATCACTAGTCCTTGAAAATAATGACTTTTGATAACTGGCAGCAAGATGCGATACCAGAACTATCGACCAGACTAATTCATCGACTCATCAGCCAAAACAACCTCCGAATTATCGCGCGCAACCTGACAAGGCACATACAACTAAATAAACAATACAAAATACCGAACAGCCCTAAGTGCAGAGGCTGTCTGGTCGCGAAGGCGAAGTGGTCAATAATATTAAAGTCCTGGAATATACTGTATTGGCCGACCAACCGGCAAAAATTCAGGAAAATATGTGGCTACTGAGAAGTCGGAACATGGAATCCCAGGAAGCTGCTGAATTTCTGGAAGAAGCTTTGCTTGTTGAAATGGCTAACCAAGCAATCTAGCACGTAAAATTGACTTAAATAAGGTCTCTTATTGTGTAAACAGAAGCTTCACAAAATCATTAGGTGTATGTATCTTCTGACGCGGTCGTTCATGTTACCAGACAAATTCATTCTTCTACATTCCCTCTTTACTATTTAATAATCACAAGATTCTATCTCTTTTTATACAATCGCTTTATTTATATGTAGCTATTTAACGAATCTAATTCGACAAAATATTAGGTCCCTATTTCCATATTTTTTTAAATACATCACACTCAAATTGTATATAAGCATTTGATAGATTTAATTGACAAACACAACGGAGGAACAGACAAAATGGAGGTGCCTCTTTCTCCACCGTTATGATTTCTTTGTTTTTATATTGCTATTTAATGGTATTATTATTTTTGAATGTTGATGAAGTTATGTGGGTACATACAACACCAATCTGTATCCCTCGATTATTTATCACATTTCTAGATTGCCTTCCACTATTGAAGGAAATTAATAGACGTACATGTAAAAAGCAGTGAAAATAATGAACAACAAAAAATATGTCATCGAAATGTTGCCCTCGTCAATACGTGTGTCATCGTTCGTACTTCTTTTTGTAGTGTTTCCTTATCGGGTTTTACTCAAGCAATTCTAAGAATCCTTTGCAGGAAATCATACCAATATTAAGTACAAAATATATATGTTTTACTACCAAAGGTTTAGTATATTACTGATTATATCAAAATATTAATTTTGAAAATTGATGTGATTACAGGTCTGAAAGTTCATCGTGTTTTATTTGTGTATTAGCCCGTACAAACAGACATACAGATAAACAGACAGAGAAACAATAAATTTAAAAAAAATTGTTGACTTGTTCTATTCCCCTTCTTATATCCCCCTGACTCGGTTTTGATAATTTTTTTTCTTTGTACAGAAATTTGATCCCTACAGATGTATTATAAGTATAGACTGCAAATATTGTGACGTACCTATTACATCACAAGCTAGTTACAATTAACACACATACTATATGGCAGCCAGTGTCAGCATTCATCTTTTTAAGAAGTCTTTCAAAACGACTTCAAGGCTTTCTGCGTTCAATTTATAAAAATTGGTTCTCGCAATTGACTAAAATATTTCCGTTTTTATTTTCCTCGTGTATGTAATAAAGCACTATCTATGACTCGAGGAAAAGTGTGATTCGACTATTGGGTCTTGACTTCGTCTCGTGCCTGCTAATTGCACCCACGTTACGAATCACTAACTTTACCTCTTTGGTGAATAAGTCAATAAATATTTTAAAGAATTTTTTTTTTCAAATAAAATTGCATGTTCTTTCAGAATTTATACATTTCACGACGGTTTTATTTAAAAAAATCATGAATTCGTTTATTTTCATCAGAGCTGCAAAAGCTGTCATTTTACGCTAAATATTGTTGTATTATTTTTTTAAATAATAACACCATATTATCCATTATATTTATTATAAAAATTCATTGAAAATTATTTGTTATATTAATTCATCTTTTTATAACTACTTATAATGCTTTATAGTATCTGTATGCTGTTCCATTCCATTTAGTCGTAGTCAATGTCTGAAAAGATTGAAAAAAATATTAGGTTAAAAATTATACTCAACAATATGCTGAATAAAGCAATACTTATAATTATTAAATAATAAATAGAAGTACAAAGAAAGACAGCACCTATCGTATTTTGCCTGAATGCCAGGGTTGGGGCCCTACGGAATAGCTAAAAACATAAATTAAGGATAAATTTTCAAAATCCTTCTCTTTATTAAAATAAGCGCCCATAGATTTCACTCGTATCAATAAGTTAAATTATATTAATCATAGCTCATAAATTTGAGAGCGATCAGCCTACACATCTATTGAAAGCGATGGAAAAATCTTATTGTGTATATTTTAGAAGCATATCTCAGTAATTGGCAATGTAAATGTGAATGGCTTTTTAAATCCACAAAATTGGCCTTAGATACTGGTGGACGTAATAGAAAAGGTTATCGAAGACAAAGAAATAGCTCTCTGTGACACTAATACTGATAAAACAAACAAAGAAAAAAACAGCGAGTAGGAGCGAGCTTCTTAGGTTAAGTGTCTAGCAATGGACATTCAGCCAGCTTAGGATTCTTTGCAGCCGTCTTTCTAGATTAAACCTTATGCAATTCCAGGAATCCGCATCTATTACAACCTGAAAAACTCACCAAATAATAATAAAAATCTTATTCTGTTGAATAGCCTAATTGGCCTTAGATACCAACAGTCTCCAAAATTGTAAAAAATATATAATGTCACTTCTAGGTAAATCATATGGCTGATTCACTAGCTAAGAAAGGCGCCCAAAAACCCTTCAGGGCCTGAAACATTATGTGGGGTGTCAAGCTCCATAAAAGAACGACAGCTATACAACTAGGCCCGGAACCAATGCAAACAGTACTGGGAAGGTACTGAGGTACAAAAACACTCGAAATCAACACTGAAAAGCTTTGATATAACTAGCACTCACTCGATATAGCACTTCCGAAATGTACTCTCTCTAAACAGAAATTACTCAAGAGCATTAAGCAGAGTTATCACTGGCCATTGCAAGCTAAATAAACATCTAATAAGGAATCAATGCTAATCCCTGTTGTACTTCCGCCGCGAAAGGGGCAAAACAACTTGCCACATCCGAAGCGAATTTAGTGCGCTCAACTCAAAAAGGAGCCAGTGACTAGGAGGACACGAACTCCCAAGAGGATTTCAAAAGGCATCCTCCCCTAAGGCAATCTGCTTCATAGAGACGATCGACCTGAGATATTCTGTGCAAACGTTGTTGTATACAATATGGGTCCACAGTGTTTGAGAAGACCTAAGTGCTGTAAGCATAAAGTTATTTGAAAAAAAAAATTATTACATGGAGATGCTCAATTAGTATAGAAAAGCTTGATATTATTTTATTTAATAAATATTAATCTTACCACAATAACTTTGGTGTCAGAGAACTCAAGAACGAAAGTGGCTTTAGTACCATCATCAGCTGTTTGGACATGCGTGAGCTTGTTGTCAGCCAGCGTCATCACCGATTTTACCTGGGAAATATTAGCTGTTATATTTTTTATATTATATGTTTAATTTTTAACAGTAAAATACTTGTAATAAAACTATTTAAGAGTCTGCATTGCAAATTGACGTTTAGATTTCTCTAATTTCAATCATTATGGCCTAACTCACCTTACCTGGTAAATATTTTTTATGGAATTAATTAATTTTTAATGTATTATTCTTTCAGACATCTACATCACGACGCGTCACGTCAGAAATCATTACCATTACTTTGAACAGAAAATGATGGCACTCTGAGAGAGAAGAAACAGCTTTAGAAAACAAAAGATGCAAATTGTTAAATTCAAAAAGAATAAAGATTCCTTTTTTAATTTCCTTTAATTATTTGCAGTGTGTGTGGATTGATCCTTCTATTGTACTCAATAACTCTTATAGTTTTGATTTAATTAATTTACACATTTTTTTACTTACGTGTAATTACGTAGATTGTTATTAAAATGATTTGCAATTGCAATAATTTTGTAGCCACTTCTTCTCAATAAAATACAATATTTCGAAGTGATGGTAAATATTAAAATAACTTTGACTAACTTTTGACTTTCATAAGTGGTATTTCTTAGAGTTTAGACATAAACGAATAACGTGATATTTATTTGATTTGAAAATTTAAGTAAGAAGATTCAAAAACTTACTGTAAATCCTGGTAAAGCTTCTTCATCAAACTCTAACCCACTTTTGAATTTGAGTTCCTTTCTAAATTCGTTGCAAAATGACGTCAATGTATAAGTGTCCCCATTTTTCACAAGTTTGATCGAAGGTTTAGTTTTTAGGAACAAATCTGCTGTCTCTGCCGAAAGATCTGAATAAACAGATTATTCATTAATACATAGTTATTTCTGACATAGATGCACATGGTTGCTGTTCAAATGAATGCTGTTTTGGCATATTTACAAACGAAAGTCCCATTAAATTCGATTCCACAGTTTTGGACATCAGTCGGAACAAACAGAATTGGTAGTTTGGCCTTAATTATTGCGTTACCTTTTTACATTACGTTACGCGCGAGATTTTTTGATATTACATACTCACTCTTCAATTTTAATTATTTGTTTGTTTATAAGTAAGATAGGCGGGAGTTATCACCTGCTGACTTTTTTTTCTACTAATCCAAGTCAGTCTAAATGTTTGAGTATTTTTAAATGTTTAAATATTTTGTAATATTTTGCAGCTAAAATGTTGATTTAAAAGGTAATTCTATTCCCGGACAGTTAAATTAGATTAGTCTAAGTCTAAGTCTAGTTTAATCTACACTTCCAAATTAGAGTAACGTATGGTAAAATCTATGTGTCTGACATGCATATGTGTAACAAATCATAGGCACATCCCAATTAATAAACATGTGTAGAATGATAAGAATTTGAAAACAAAAATGCGACATAAAAACTTACCCAGACTTTTAATATACTCTTCGAAATTTTCATTTCGCTCCAAATCGTACACCTTTCCCAAGAAGGACATTTTTCAAATTAACAACTTGTAACTATGCGTAACGTTTACAATATAACTGGCGCGTTATACTTCGCTCATTTTATGCGTTTTTTATGTTTATAACGTTAAGCCATTCGAAGATAGTGAGGATTATTAAATTTACACAATGACATAACCTTCAAGGCTTTGTTATCCCATCAAAATGATTTCACGTGCTGCGTCACTGAAATAATGTTTGGTGGTATGCACAGCATTACTAAACCAATAAACTAAAACTAACACTTTGATATGTTTTTTAATGTGGCTTCACTTCTAGGATTAATACACTAATAATGACTATATAAATATAAATATGAATGCGGGACTCGAACCTACGAACCCATCTTCTTGCGTTCCGTGCGAGTGCTCTGCCAACTGAACTAACCGTTCGAGTGACATATCTTCATAAAATCTTGTATACTTTGTTCAACTCTCAGATTGTGGCTTCCATCCAGGAAATTCATTTTTTTTGTGTAAAACTAACACGTGATTGCAAATATATTTAAATTAGTTTTGTAAATACTTGATAATGTTAAGGCTTACTATAGTGCTATAGTACACAGAGGATTATGATGCATGGTTTTTGTCTGCTTCTGTGCAGGCCACATAAAATTGTATTAATTTAGTTTAGTATAGTATGTTCTTTTATTATTTAAAAGATGGGCTGAGAGTTTCTTATCAGTTCTTCTCCCCATGTCAAAGCCCCTTTACGACTCGATAGAGCTTCATGACGTTTAGCAAGTGTTGTTGCAATATGTTATGATATTGTCACTTCCTTTGGTAACTGAATTTATTTTTATATTTCTATATAATTATAGTCTTATTTCGTTTATTTTCAATTATCTATCTAGTTTGTAGTTCAACTCGAATATCCTTAATTAAAAAATCTCGCGCGTAACGTAATGTAAAAAGGTAACGCAATAATTAAGGCCAAACTACCAATTCTGTTTGTTCCGACTGATGTCCAAAACTGTGGAATCGAATTTAATGGGACTTTCGTTTGTAAATATGCCAAAACAGCATTCATTTGAACAGCAACCATGTGCATCTATGTCAGAAATAACTATGTATTAATGAATAATCTGTTTATTCAGATCTTTCGGCAGAGACAGCAGATTTGTTCCTAAAAACTAAACCTTCGATCAAACTTGTGAAAAATGGGGACACTTATACATTGACGTCATTTTGCAACGAATTTAGAAAGGAACTCAAATTCAAAAGTGGGTTAGAGTTTGATGAAGAAGCTTTACCAGGATTTACAGTAAGTTTTTGAATCTTCTTACTTAAATTTTCAAATCAAATAAATATCACGTTATTCGTTTATGTCTAAACTCTAAGAAATACCACTTATGAAAGTCAAAAGTTAGTCAAAGTTATTTTAATATTTACCATCACTTCGAAATATTGTATTTTATTGAGAAGAAGTGGCTACAAAATTATTGCAATTGCAAATCATTTTAATAACAATCTACGTAATTACACGTAAGTAAAAAAATGTGTAAATTAATTAAATCAAAACTATAAGAGTTATTGAGTACAATAGAAGGATCAATCCACACACACTGCAAATAATTAAAGGAAATTAAAAAAGGAATCTTTATTCTTTTTGAATTTAACAATTTGCATCTTTTGTTTTCTAAAGCTGTTTCTTCTCTCTCAGAGTGCCATCATTTTCTGTTCAAAGTAATGGTAATGATTTCTGACGTGACGCGTCGTGATGTAGATGTCTGAAAGAATAATACATTAAAAATTAATTAATTCCATAAAAAATATTTACCAGGTAAGGTGAGTTAGGCCATAATGATTGAAATTAGAGAAATCTAAACGTCAATTTGCAATGCAGACTCTTAAATAGTTTTATTACAAGTATTTTACTGTTAAAAATTAAACATATAATATAAAAAATATAACAGCTAATATTTCCCAGGTAAAATCGGTGATGACGCTGGCTGACAACAAGCTCACGCATGTCCAAACAGCTGATGATGGTACTAAAGCCACTTTCGTTCTTGAGTTCTCTGACACCAAAGTTATTGTGGTAAGATTAATATTTATTAAATAAAATAATATCAAGCTTTTCTATACTAATTGAGCATCTCCATGTAATAATTTTTTTTTTCAAATAACTTTATGCTTACAGCACTTAGGTCTTCTCAAACACTGTGGACCCATATTGTATACAACAACGTTTGCACAGAATATCTCAGGTCGATCGTCTCTATGAAGCAGATTGCCTTAGGGGAGGATGCCTTTTGAAATCCTCTTGGGAGTTCGTGTCCTCCTAGTCACTGGCTCCTTTTTGAGTTGAGCGCACTAAATTCGCTTCGGATGTGGCAAGTTGTTTTGCCCCTTTCGCGGCGGAAGTACAACAGGGATTAGCATTGATTCCTTATTAGATGTTTATTTAGCTTGCAATGGCCAGTGATAACTCTGCTTAATGCTCTTGAGTAATTTCTGTTTAGAGAGAGTACATTTCGGAAGTGCTATATCGAGTGAGTGCTAGTTATATCAAAGCTTTTCAGTGTTGATTTCGAGTGTTTTTGTACCTCAGTACCTTCCCAGTACTGTTTGCATTGGTTCCGGGCCTAGTTGTATAGCTGTCGTTCTTTTATGGAGCTTGACACCCCACATAATGTTTCAGGCCCTGAAGGGTTTTTGGGCGCCTTTCTTAGCTAGTGAATCAGCCATATGATTTACCTAGAAGTGACATTATATATTTTTTACAATTTTGGAGACTGTTGGTATCTAAGGCCAATTAGGCTATTCAACAGAATAAGATTTTTATTATTATTCGGTGAGTTTTTCAGGTTGTAATAGATGCGGATTCCTGGAATTGCATAAGGTTTAATCTAGAAAGACGGCTGCAAAGAATCCTAAGCTGGCTGAATGTCCATTGCTAGACACTTAACCTAAGAAGCTCGCTCCTACTCGCTGTTTTTTTCTTTGTTTGTTTTATCAGTATTAGTGTCACAGAGAGCTATTTCTTTGTCTTCGATAACCTTTTCTATTACGTCCACCAGTATCTAAGGCCAATTTTGTGGATTTAAAAAGCCATTCACATTTACATTGCCAATTACTGAGATATGCTTCTAAAATATACACAATAAGATTTTTCCATCGCTTTCAATAGATGTGTAGGCTGATCGCTCTCAAATTTATGAGCTATGATTAATATAATTTAACTTATTGATACGAGTGAAATCTATGGGCGCTTATTTTAATAAAGAGAAGGATTTTGAAAATTTATCCTTAATTTATGTTTTTAGCTATTCCGTAGGGCCCCAACCCTGGCATTCAGGCAAAATACGATAGGTGCTGTCTTTCTTTGTACTTCTATTTATTATTTAATAATTATAAGTATTGCTTTAGTAACGCTGACAGTAAACAACAAACATAGTTTTAATGATTGGGCAACAATGTGTATCCACAAAAGTCGTCAACGCTTATATGACCTTTATTATGAGAAACATTACAATAATAGTGAAGAATTTAAAATATATGTAAAAAAATACTCCAAGCTCTTTAAAGTAGTTTGTCATGAAGCGAAAACACGTTTCATTGCAGATAAAATTAAAAACTGTAATAATAAAGTAAAAGCGACTTGGAGTGTAATTAACAATGAAACTGGAAATTATTACTAAAATAGGTACTATTAGTCAACTCGCGCTGATTTTACGCGAACGAGCGTATCATTGTGTGTCTTCTACCGCATTTATCACAGGGAGTGTTCCGAAGAGCTGAATCACCTGATTCCTGCCACCGAATTCCACCATGACACGCGACAAATTAGGATATCATACCGTCCATCTGGATGTGTGCTCCTCCACAGTGCGGTTTTCATGGAACTTTCTTCCACGTAATACAAAGCTGTGGTATGAGGTTCCTTGTGCGGTGTTTTCAGGACGATACGACATGGGTACCTCTAAAAAAGCGAGTACACCTTCCTTAAAGGCCGGCAAGGCTCCTGTTATTCCTCTGGTGTTGCAAGAGATTGTGGGCGGCGGTGATCACTTAACACCAGGTGACTTATTTAGGATTTACGTACTCCTTTTCCATAAAATAAAAAAATGATAGCTGAGTGTGACAGTGCAGTATCATTTAAAAACAAATTAAAGAAGTGGAAATAATATTATTGTAAGTATTAGGTGTGTAGTATTAGTTACAAAAATAGCTAAGAATGCTTTTACGATCCCAGAAAATGTACAATAAAAATGTATATAATCTTATAAACTGGAGAAAGAATACCACAAGGTCGATCACCGAGTCAATGATCCAATCAAATAGAGATCATAATTGGACTCAAAATGCCGTTTGTCCTGCGATAAATCGAGGACTTAAATTATGTTGATATGAAACACCCCTTACACCTTCCACAACGATACAACTTAGGTACGATTGAAAAAGCGCTTACTGCTGGCGTAAGGCGGGCAAATCTCCTGTGATTCCTCTGGTAATGCGAGAAAGAACGAGCGGTGGTGATCACCAGCGATTGTTACCTATTCGCAAGTTTGTTCCGCTCTTCAACAAAAAAATAACCTTTAATAATCTTCGCTTCAGTTTGTTCGATGCTCTGTAAGAGTGAATTAAAAATCTTACTTTAAACGGAAATCAATATTCTCTGGCAACAAACTATTGATAATGAGTTGTGAACTTAATCATCAAGCTCCAAGCCAATCTATGTTTGGTTGGCTATTGCTTCTTAAAAGTCATTTTACTTTACACTTTCCTTAAAAATCCTAAAAACTAAGTTACTGATTAATATCACAAAAATATTGGATGAATTAATATATTCATTTTATTACAAACCGCAATTATTTATTATGTTAACTTTAGTTTTAACCTAAATGGTAGAATATAAGATGGTTTGAAGTTATTGGTCTCGACTTTAGTAATTTAGCTCTATCTGTAGAGATAGAGATAAACTTACGAACTTTCTACTGTCAGTTATTAGCTGTTAATAATCTGAAGCTGTCCCAATATACCCGATAAGTGATCGCCTTATACTGGGACGCGTGAATTGCAATTTCCATACAAACGTCTATCGCTGCAGCTGGTAAGTTAAACGTCGTCCCATTGACGGAAAGCGTGTACGGATATGGTGAGTTCCCGTCGATAAGTTTATTGGAACAGAAAAGTCAACGATAGTTACGATTTTTATCTAATCTCAGAGTATAGTCCAAATAGTTAAGCATTGGTAAAAAATTATAAAACTGACACGCGACTGTAAATGTCTTAAAGTTTGTTTTGTAAATAGAAATAGTCATAATTGAATGAGGACAAAGTATGGACTGATGACCTGATGAAGGTAGTCTGGAAACTTTGGATGAGACCGCTTATGGGTGATCGCGATGGGACGATGGGTAGCGTTCAGCAGTGGACCGTGGACGCCTTCGTGCTGATGGTGCTAATTTCATGAGCAATTTGATCTGATTATGAATTGAATGTTAATCTTTTTTTAACGTGAAGATAATGTGGTAATCGTAGTATTTTTAATCTAAGTTTAAAAGCTTTTTAAGTCCATGTCACCTAATTTAAAAAAAGGAACAATTTACACACGCTAGTGCTGTAACTGAGAACAAAATAAAGTTTTTAGCATTTTTGTGATTTTCGGTTTCTCTGTTCGTTTCGGTTTCTCGGATACGGCCAAATCGACTTGGTTAAAGTTTTCGCTGTTGTGTTGTGGCAACCTTCCTCACTTATGTGAAATGAAATAACTCATGGATATCTATGCGGGCAAAGTCGCCTGTTTAATTCATGTTTTTTTCGTGTTCATCTATGTAATTACCGTTGTCACATTCGTAAAGTGATAACGCGTTAAATCCGCTCTTACGGTTTATGGTCAAGGAATCATCAAAATATACGACCTTATTATGCCACGAATTAGACAACAAACAAACATAATTATTAATGTGAACGTTATTCTTTGTCTATTGCCATGTTTTTTTTTTTGCTTTATTTTAATAAGGAACGAGATGAGCAGGACGTTGATGGTAATTAATACGACCTGCCCATTACAATGCAATGCTGCTCAGGATTCATGAAAAACCCATAAATTCTGAGCGGCACTACAGTTGCGCTCGTCACCTTGAGATGGAAATGTTAAGTCTCATTTGACCAGTAATTTCACTAGCTACGGCGCCCTCAGACCGAAACAGTAATGCTTACACATTACTGCTTCACGGCAGAAATAGGCGCCGTTGTGGTACCCATAATCTAGCCGGCATCCTGTGCAAAGGAGCCTCCCACTGGTTACATTGAAATGTTAACCTACTTTGTGGCATGTCCTACAAAGTTGGAATTTGGCGGTAGGAATCAGCTCAGACAGTCAGATTTTGGAAAACACACAATGAAGCGCCGTTTCTACGCATGTCAAGAGATCTAGCCGTTTGCAGAGTACTGGATCCCTGACAATTCGAGCAGCTCTGCTTTGCACGTGATCAAATGGTTCAAGCTGTTACTGAGCCAGACCAGAAATGAAAGCTAAATACTCCACCATATGAGGTTGTACAGCGCAAGAATGTTGGTCGGCTTGAAGTATTGCCGTGCTCTATTTATTTTACTAAAGTAAAGATTAATAAAAACGTACAATAGGATTTTTGGCTAACGTAACCGATGCTTGGTTTTATTTTGGAAACGTGTCTAACGGCTGTGCCCAATATTCAGTCTATCTCTTACTTGAGATAAAAATCGTAACTATCGTTGACTTTTCTGTTCCAATAAACTTATCGACGGGAACTCACCATATCCGTACACGCTTTCCGTCAATGGGACGACGTTTAACTTACCAGCTGCAGCGATAGACGTTTGTATGGAAATTGCAATTCACGCGTCCCAGTATAAGGCGATCACTTATCGGGTATATTGGGACAGCTTCAGATTATTAACAGCTAATAACTGACAGTAGAAAGTTCGTAAGTTTATCTCTATCTCTACAGATAGAGCTAAATTACTACTTTCTTTCTTCTTTTCGACTTACGGCCGTTCCCAATATACTATGTAGATAGTAAGTCGAGACCAATAACTTCAAACCATCTTATATTCTACCATTTAGGTTAAAACTAAAGTTAACATAATAAATAATTGCGGTTTGTAATAAAATGAATATATTAATTCATCCAATATTTTTGTGATATTAATCAGTAACTTAGTTTTTAGGATTTTTAAGGAAAGTGTAAAGTAAAATAACTTTTAAGAAGCAATAGCCAACCAAACATAGATTGGCTTGGAGCTTGATGATTAAGTTCACAACTCATTATCAATAGTTTGTTGCCAGAGAATATTGATTTCCGTTTAAAGTAAGATTTTTAATTCACTCTTACAGAGCATCGAACAAACTGAAGCGAAGATTATTAAAGGTTATTTTTTTGTTGAAGAGCGGAACAAACTTGCGAATAGGTAACAATCGCTGGTGATCACCACCGCTCGTTCTTTCTCGCATTACCAGAGGAATCACAGGAGATTTGCCCGCCTTACGCCAGCAGTAAGCGCTTTTTCAATCGTACCTAAGTTGTATCGTTGTGGAAGGTGTAAGGGGTGTTTCATATCAACATAATTTAAGTCCTCGATTTATCGCAGGACAAACGGCATTTTGAGTCCAATTATGATCTCTATTTGATTGGATCATTGACTCGGTGATCGACCTTGTGGTATTCTTTCTCCAGTTTATAAGATTATATACATTTTTATTGTACATTTTCTGGGATCGTAAAAGCATTCTTAGCTATTTTTGTAACTAATACTACACACCTAATACTTACAATAATATTATTTCCACTTCTTTAATTTGTTTTTAAATGATACTGCACTGTCACACTCAGCTATCATTTTTTTATTTTATGGAAAAGGAGTACGTAAATCCTAAATAAGTCACCTGGTGTTAAGTGATCACCGCCGCCCACAATCTCTTGCAACACCAGAGGAATAACAGGAGCCTTGCCGGCCTTTAAGGAAGGTGTACTCGCTTTTTTAGAGGTACCCATGTCGTATCGTCCTGAAAACACCGCACAAGGAACCTCATACCACAGCTTTGTATTACGTGGAAGAAAGTTCCATGAAAACCGCACTGTGGAGGAGCACACATCCAGATGGACGGTATGATATCCTAATTTGTGGCGTGTCATGGTGGAATTCGGTTACAGGAATCAGGTGAATCAGCTCTTCGGAACACTCCCTGTGATAAATGCGGTAGAAGACACACAATGATACGCTCGTTCGCGTAAAATCAGCGCGAGTTGACTAATAGTACCTATTTTAGTAATAAATTAATATTGTAAAGGCATAAAAGGCATTTATTTTCTCAAAATTGATTCCTTTAGAATTCTTTTTGATGTCATTTCTTATACTACTAGATACTACTACCGCTTCGGAAACAAATGGCGCTGTGAGAAAGAAGAAGCGGCGCAAGAAACTCTCCCAGCATTCTTTTTTTGCGCTCTTCTCAATAAAAATATACAATATTGTACAGTCATTTCTATCGCTATAAAATAATCACAACCTAGTCTCAGGCTGTCCGATCATTTAGATATTCAGCAGTGGAGTAATAGGATTTACGACAGAGCCATTTTTTTAAAAAACATTTAAATTTATTTATAGATAATGCCTGAACAGTGGCTGGGACTTTATTGTAGAAGTGTATACATTTACCCTTAAAGCTATTATGTATCTTATGAAGCCTACTAGAATTAGTTAGTTACAAGCAATCCCTTATTTCTAGTGTTATAATAATGAAAATCACTATTAAGAGCAAAAAGGTGACGATTTTTGTGAACATATATTAAATTTTCAGAAATGTAATGACAATGAACAGTCATAATATTTATTTCTTTAAATTTTTCTTTGAGAGACTGTCTATAACCAAGCTGATATATAGCACGAACAGCTCTCTTTTGCAGTGCAAACACTATATCAGTGTCAGCAGCATGACCCCATAGTAATATACCGTACGTCATGATGCTGTGAAAATAACTAAAGTACACTAATGTAGCGGTCGCAACAGTCGTGTCTCTAACCTTTCTAACTGCATATGCCGCAGAGCTCAGTCTATCTGCTAGATGGGTAATATGTGGACCCCACTGAAGCTTTTTATCTAACGTGATACCCAAGAAGACCGTAGTGTCCACAAGTTCCAATCTCTGGTCATTTATAAGTACGTTGGTTTGTACCTCCGCTGTGTTTGGTGTAATGAACCGTAAACACTTTGTTTTTTTACTGTTTAAGTGCAGATTATTCGTCTCAAACCAACGCACTATCTTTGAGAGTGCATTGCTTACCTCGTCATCAATATCCGCACGTCGCTTCACTTTAAAAATAAGTGAAGTATCATCAGCAAACAATACAATCTCATGGCTATCATCTACCACAAACGGTAGATCGTTAATATATATAAGAAACAAGAAAGGACCGAGAATAGAACCCTGTGGAACACCTATTTCCACAGGTTTACCCGAAGACCGTTTGCCATTTACATCGACTATCTGAACTCTTTCGCTTAAATATGATTTTAACAGATTTAGGGCTCTATTTTTCACTCCATAATGCTTTAGTTTTAGGAGTAAAGTTTCATGGTGGACGCAGTCAAATGCTTTTGACAAATCACAAAAAATGACCAATGCATCCTGTGACTCTTCCCAGGCGTCAAAGATGTGCTCTCATTGAGCACGTCTAGTACCCGCATTAATTGTTGATAAGCCCCTAGTGAAACCAAACTGATTTTTGTTCATTAATTTACAAAAATGCATTTGTAGCTGTTGAAGCAAAAGTTTTTCAAAAATTTTACTAAAAACAGGCAGCACTGAAATAGGTCTGAAATTAGCAGGGTCAAAAGAACTGCCCGAATTAAACAAAGGTATAACTTTGCTGTATTTCATGAGGTCAGGGAACACACCCTCATCTATGCATTCATTAAATATTATTGCTAATTCAGGTGCTATAATGTCAAGTATGTTAACAATAATATTAGTCGAATAACAATATTAGTCGAATGGCCTCATAGGTCTTTTGTATTTTTTAGGTTAATTAATTTGAAGATTTTTATAATATCGCTCCCTGTAACATACTTAAATTTCAAATCAGTGGAAGATTGGTACGTGTAATTTAAGCATATCATATGCTGCTTTTGGCGAAGAGTTAAGGTCGTTGGTCGTGACAATCGGGATTTCGGAGAAGTATTTATCAAATTCATTTGCAATTTCTATTTCCGAATTTATAACGCGATTATTAATATTTAAACAGATAGAGGTGTTACGGCAATTCGATCTACCAGTTTCATTGTTAATTACACTCCAAGTCGCTTTTACTTTATTATTACTGTTTTTAATTTTATCTGCAATGAAACGTGTTTTCGCTTCATGACAAACTACTTTAAAGAGCTTGGAGTATTTTTTTACATATATTTTAAATTCTTCACTATTATTGTAATGTTTCTCATAATAAAGGTCATATAAGCGTTGTCATATTGTTGCCCAATCATTAAAACTATGTTTGTTGCTTACTGTCAGCGTTACTGGAGTAAAAATCCTGTCAAATTCCTCACAGAAGGAATTGAAGACTAAGTTATAGTGAAAATTAGCAGTTTCACCACAGTGTAAAAATGGTATCGTATTTACCAAATTATTTCAAAAACCTCTCAAGACGGCTACCCGTAACTGGTATAATCGTCACCTTTTCTGGTCTGACATTGTCCAATCTTGTATTTACTTTTATAAGTTGCCCACTATGGTCGGACTGAAGATTATTAATTATGAGTTTACTAGTAATAGTAACATCTGTAAAAATATGATCTAAACAGGTTGCTGTTGTAGAAGTGATTCTAGTAGGTTCCCAAAATACATTGAACAAATTAAAACTTTGAAATAAATTTTTAAGGCTAGTACAATTGGCCGAAGGTTCAAGCAAGTTTATATTAAAATCTCCACACACTATAATTGACTTGCTAGTTTTGCTAAATTTTGATAGTACCTCCTCCATTCTATGTTGGAATTGTTTATATGATGCAGTGGGGGGGCGGTATACACTTACAATAATAAATTGCTCTAAATCTATACAAGCTATCTTAATTAGTTGTTCTATAGAGAGATTAACAATATCTCTTCTATTTTTACATTTTAATCTATTATTAATAATAATTAGGGAACCTCCATGTATTGCCCTACTTCTACAAAACGAACTGACTACTTTATGTTCTCTAAAACTTAATTGGAGCTGATGACTCTTACGCCAATGTTCTGTAATACATAATATATCTATATTACAGCAGCTCAAAAACAGTTCAATTTCTAATTCCTTACTTGAGATACCTTGTATATTCTGGTGAACAATATTCATGAACTTTATATTATGATTATCTATAGCAGTAACATTTATATTTGGTGAATGTTACCTATTTTGTATGATATTGCAAGAGTTGTCCTCCCTTGTCAAATAAAACTATAAGATAAAGATTATAATATCAGGAATTAAGAAACAAAACGATGTATTTTGTATTATTAACCTCGCCATGATAAAGTTTCCACTTCATTTAAATTTTAATGAATGTACTTATTCAATACTGGCAAGAAAATAAAAAGAATTATTTTGATAAATTTTAATGAAACAATATAAGCTCTCTAAATTTCATACGATGTTTGTACAATTTCTTCTTCTGCGTACCAATCCTGCTCCAAGCTGTTAACATTAACACAATCAAACAATATCACTTAATAACTTTATTATCACAACTGTCCATTATAAAAACAATATTTACAAAAGTTTTAAATTAACATTAATATAATATTAGTTAGTGATATTGCTAATAAAGAATTTAACCTAAATTTACATTATTATCTGACTATTGCATTAAAAAATATAGAATTAAATGGAAAGCCATGGATACACGTTCAAGAGGGATCCAATTATTAAAATAATTAAGATTTATTGAATTCAAGATGTAAATAAACTATACTGAAGGAAATGGAATAAACAAAAGCGATATTGTGATATTGTATGTAATATTTCAGATAGTGTATATCGGATAACAACATACCACGACCCAAACGCATCATTAAGAGGAAATATTAGTGGAATTTTTCCATACACACGTACTCAACGTTAACTCCTTGGTTTTTTACCTCAGATCAATTATCTTCAAATAAGGTCAAAATGATTATTATCTGTGTCTCTTTTTTTTTTGTTTTTTATTATTGTTTTTGTAAGAGCTTAGAGTACTTCAAAAAGTTATCATGGCTTAACCATATACCGTTTGTGGTAGATGATAGCCATGAGATTGTATTGTTTGCTGATGATACTTCACTTATTTTTAAAGTGAAGCGACGTGCGGATATTGATGACGAGTTAACAATGCACTCTCAAAGATAGTGCGTTGGTTTGAGACAAATAATCTGCACTTAAACTGTAAAAAACAAGGTGTTTTCGATTCATTACACCAAACACAGCGGAGAGAGTTGGAACTTGTGGACACTTCTTCTTGGGTATCACGTTAGATAAAAAGCTTCAGTGGGGTCCACATATTGCCCATCTAGCAGATAGACTCAGCTCTGCGGCATATGCAGTTAGAAAGATTAGAGAGTACACGAATGTTGCGACCGCTAGATTAGTGTACTTCAGTTATTTTCACAGCATCATGAAGTACGGTATATTACTATGGGGTCATGCTGCTGACATTGATATAGTGTTTGCTCTGCAAAAGAGAGCTGTTCGTGCAATATATCAGCTTGGTTATAGACAGTCTCTCAAAGAAAAATTTAAAGAAATAAATATTATGACCGTTCATTGTCAGTACATTTATGAAAATTTTATATATGTTCACAAAAATCGTCACCTTTTTGCTCTTAATAGTGATTTTCATTATTATAACACTAGAAATAAGGGATTGCTTGTAACTAACTAATTCTAGTAGGCTTCATAAGATACATAATAGCTTTAAGGGTAAATGTATACACTTCTACAATAAAGTCCCAGCCACTGTTCAGGCATTATCTATAAATAAATTTAAATGTTTTTTAAAAAAATGGCTCTGTCGTAAATCTGAATATCTAAGTGATCGGACAGCATGGGACTAGATTGTGATTATTTTATAGCGATAGAAATGACTATACAATATTGTATATTTTTATTGAAAAGAGCGCAAAAAAAGAATGCTGGGAGAGTTTCTTGCGCCGCTTCTTCTCTCTCAGTGCGCCATTTGTTTCCGAAGCGGTAGTAGTATCTAGTAGTATAAGAAATGACATCAAAAAATATTCTAAAGGAATCAATTTTGAGAAAATAAATGCCTTTTATGCCTGTTTATGCCTTTTATAGGCCTCAAACAGACACCTAATAATTATACAAATCCCACAACACTGAGTGCAATAACCAACACAATCCGACACAGATTATTTCTGTCCATTCAATTTCCGAATCTTTTTTTAGATTGGTTAATTTTTTGGGGAGTAAATTGCCGTGAACGATATTCAGATTCTTGAATTTGTAACTCACGATTTTTAGTTGGAACTGCAGTTAATCTTATCCCACTATGTGTGTCTCACCCGCGTTAGCGCGACGGTACGTTGTTTTAGAATTCTTAAATCTGAAAAAAGGTCTGAGCTAATATTTCCTCTATTATGTTTTTATATGGTATTATAATTTTTGACAGTCTTACAAACATCAAAGTTATCGATAATGATATAATATATAGATTTATACGACACAAATCGATATTCAATTAGTAAGATATAAATAATATCCTTATTATATATATTTTTTAATTTTTATGAACTTATTATTGTTCCAATAGATACGTTCGTATGCAGACTCCATCCCAATCTTCAGCTGTGGTAGTCTGAAATAAAAAAAAAAAATTTACAATTTTTTTACTCGTTTCGAAGGACCAAATTCTGTAGGAGTTGAATAATTTAGTTAGTGTTAAGTGTAAAACAATAAGGTAATTGATTATTATAATATTTGAAAAATATTTAATTCTTGTAATTTCGTTCTAAGAAGATAATAATACGGCTAAACTCTAGAAGTGCTCCCATTGAAGGCCTAACCTATAATAAGCAAGTAAGTATATAAATATTTGCTCCCAAAAAAAAAAAACTTTTTTTTTGTATTTAAAATACATTTTTTTTTGTAAAATATAAAAATCCCCCCAAATCATAAAAATTCAGTGTGGTATGGATTTGAAAGTTGACAAACTTAAACATTTCATTTAGATCCGGAAGTACTTTATGGTAAATATATTTTATATTCGGTAAATATTTTTGTTGATTAAAATATACTCACAACTTTTAGAGCTGTTCGACTAAACTCTCTCACGTGCGTCGATTTTCTCCCGCTACTTTCAGTTTGAATCTGTATTAATTTGTTCCCTTCGATAGTCATGACTGATTTTACCTGAAAAATAAACTTTAATTTTTACACGCTTTCTATAAGCTTCACTTGTATGTATGTTTGTTTTTAACCGACTTATTTAGGTGCGATTTTGACCCACTTTAAACGGCCAGATTTCGTTCAAACTTCGTAGATTTATCGATGACCGATGACAATACAGTAATTTGTTAAAATCATTCCATTTTTCAATTTGCAAAACAATAATTTTGATAATTTATTTAATTTTCATCTATCGTCTATAAGGCAGGAATTGAAGTTAATTTTGAATTTCAACCATGACCAATATATCTAATATTAGGAAATTTAGGAATACCAATGAGAATTTTGAACTTAACAATGCAAATAATTAAAAAAGTTTAAAAGAACAATAAATAAGTTTAAAAAAACCTAAAAATTACGCTTTTATAAATAAATCAAACTAAAAAGTAGGAAATATTTTCTATTTTTTAGTACGGTTTTCTAAAAAAGCGTGTTTTTAGTTTCTTTTTAACTAATATTTATGAGATAAAGGGACGGACGTATCGAATGAACTCTGAACGCCTCAACGACAGCTCACACAACCTGATGATAAAGCCTTGGTGTGAGGTGATATCCGGCCGTAGAATTTTGTAACCTAGGCTTCGTTCGTATGTTTTAGGTAGAAGAAAGAACGCGTAAAGAACTTAAGAGTTGAAACTCTTCCTACTGTCTCTTTTTCACTGTTATAGCACCCGGGTTGTGGTGCACATGCATAAAAATTTGTTTAGGGATGGTTAACCGTCAATGAGTGTTCCATGCAACCATTTATTTTATTTATTTATTTATTATCCAATAGCACGGCAGTGCAGTACTTACACTAATTAGACGAAACACAAAAAGGAAAAATTACAAACAAAAAAGGAATATTAAGGAATAATTGAATTAATTATACAATTTCAATGCTCTCCGCGTACTTCAGTAGTTCAGAAACTAGGGAAGTCCACCCATCATTGAATGGGTCCCATTGAGCATTCTTGTCCAAGAGCGCGTTGAAAGATGCCAATGAACGCGGCATAGGTGCCATGGAAGCGGGATTACGAAAAGTTTATTTTGTCGTGGGTGGAGAGTTAGAGATTTTGTCTGGGATACAGAGCGTTGCCGGTGTAGAAAGGTGAACTGGCTTTCTTAAAGGTACCCATGTCGTATTAACCTGGAAATACTGCTCAATGAAGTAAGTTAGGATATCATCCCCACCATCTGGATGTGTGGCGGTCCTCCAGAGTGCGGTTTTCAGGGAGCTTTCTTCCACATACTACAAAGCTGCCGAGCTTCCTTGTGCGGTGTTTACGGGACGATACGACTTGGGGACATTAAAAAAAGCGCGTACTCTTACTTAACGACCGGCAACGCTCCTGTGATTTCTCTGATGTTGCAAGAGAATGTGAGCGGCGGTAATCACTTAATACTAGGTGACCCGTATGCTCGTTTGTCCTTCTTTTCCATAAAAAAAAAACAATGAAGCTCTTTCTATAGTTGGGTTGAACGTTACGATTTGGGGCCTCTAAAATAGCTACTCCGTTACATGTCTTGGTAGTCTTAAGGTGTTTAAATCTGGTATCCTAACTCGAGATTCGACGACAGAACATGTTGTTTTATGGGCTTGTACAATGTGTACATAAGTTCTTCGTGGCGTTATATATCCAATTGCTAATTGTAAATTGAATGAAAATTTTTAGTCATAAATGTTGCTGACAAGGGTTCGCCATAGCATTGTCGCATTATACGAACTAATACGAGTACCGATTACATCGCTTCTAGGGTACGGTATAGAATCAATACTAATCATTTATACGATACGGGGGTGAACAACTTCAAAATTTAATGCTCTGCTAGTAATAATTCACCGTTATTTTCAAGAAGAAAGTCGAACAATCAATATGACACAATATAAAGATAAACAATAATTGCAATAAGTATTATCATCACTGACAAAAATCATCATATTAATATTTTTGAAGACTGTTAGCTAATCCTAATAATGTTCTTTGTATAGATGTTTTACTTATAAATGTAATATTTGTATACAGCCCTACTATAATAAATTACCTTCACGCCATCTGCCCTCTCCTCTTCAAACTCCTCTCCTAACCTAAACTTGGTGGCCATTTTTCTTATAGGTGTGATGTGGGTCAGTGTATAAGAGCCATCGGCATTTTTTGTAAGAACACTGACCGGTGATAGAGATTGTACTAACTTCCGTTGCAAAAGTCCAACGCCTGAAAATAAAATTATCCTATTAAATGTTTTATATAAAAGGCATTTATTTTCTCAAAATGTATTCCTTTAGATGTTATTTCTAATATACCAGATACTACTACCGCTTCGGAAACAAATCACGCTCTGAGAGAGAAGAGGCGGCGCAAGAAACTCTCCCAGAATTCTCTTTTTGCGTTCGTTTTAATAAAAATATGCAATATTGTACTGTCATTGTTATTGCTATAAAATAATCATAATCTAGTCCCAGGCTGTCCGATCACTTAGATACTCAGCTGTGGAGTAGTAGCAATAACGACAGAGCCATTTTTTAATAAAACATTTAAATTTATTTATAGAGAATGCCTGAACAGTGGCTGGGACTTTATTATAAAAGTGTATACATTTACCCTTAAAGCTATTATGTATCTTATGAAACCTACTAGAATTAGTTCCAGGCAATCCCTTATTTACAGCGTTATAATAATAAATTATTCAACTAATCCACTAATTTATACTCATAGGCAATACTTTATAGATACAATTATTGTATTGTTTCATAATAAGGCTTATTTGCGGAATACACATTAAAATTTCCCGTTACCGACGCGATTGCCTTACGAGTTACGACTACGGATATCGCGCGACTTGAATGCAGTCGGGGCAAGGGGAACAACCGGGAGCACCTCCCCCCGCTTTCCGTAAGCCTCGCATCGCGCGCCTTTAGTGTAGTGCTGTGTCGTAGTCGCTTCCCGTGTTATCACCTTAGTATTAAAGTTGAGATCCGGTGTTATTTTTTTGATTTGTATAGTCATGACAGATCTGAGTCCATCAGGCTTCATTCCAAAATAAACGAGCTCTTATTCATCGCTACGCACGTGAGATGACAAAGAATGTTTAATGCATGTGTGTTTAAGAAAGGCAAAACACAAGTTTGAGATTTAATTATTAGGTTAAATGGTAAACTTGAAGCATTGTTTAAATTTATCGACACGCCCATGTTTAGGTCACAGCACTATCGCATTCCTGTACTCTGCATACAACTCGCGCGTTATCTGTATGTACCTTATCAGGTTTGTGCCACTATAACTGGATTTAAGACATATCTTATGTGACAATTTTAAGAAATATTATATTCTATATATACGGTTCTTTCAAGGGTGGGATGGCCTTGATCGATTTTGTGTTAATTTATATTTGGATTACATTCTCATTTGCCCAGTTTTTCACTAGCTACGGCGCCCATCAGACCGAAACACAGTAATGTTAACACATTGCTGCTTTAAGGTAGACATAAGTGCCGTTGTAGTACCCATAATCTAGCCGGCATCCTGTGCACAGGAGCCCCCACTGGTGAGCCCTTCCCCGCAAAATAACCTTGTTGTCGGCCAAGATAATAACATGTACAAAAATTTTAATATGCCATCTTGTTTTCAATTTTTGTTATAGTAGCAACACACACTCATGTAAAAATATTAATTTTGTACCAATAAAATTTAAAAAATAAACTTTATTAATGATGCGGGACTTGAACCCACGTGTCCACGACCTCTCGCGTTCCGTGCGAGTGCTCTTCCAACTGAGCGAACCGTTCGAGTGACGTATCGTTATAAAATGTTGTATGCTTTGTTAAACTCTCAGGTTGTGGCTTCATCTTCAGGATCTACTTTACAGTTGATAACCTTCTCAACCCCAATATTTGCATATTAGGAAGTTGACTTGAGATGTCGCTCTTGTAAATCTAAACAATTTGTTATGTTTTTAAAGTGATAACCTTCACTCTAGATCACTTCTAGGATTAATTTTGTAAATATTGGCTATTTTGAGATACAGCTTGCTGATGGACAGATGACATGGCCGTGGACTCAGCACCATAACCGTGATGATGTGTCTACGGTTTTAGTAACAAGTTTGCCATTGTTACTATTTGGATTTGGAAGCCTAACAACTTAATTATTCTAATATTCATGACATAATTGTTGAATAATTCCAATAATTATTTTAAGATCAGTTCATAATGTGTTTTGCTATCGGATTGCTGAGATTTAATGTTTAATCAACACTTGAGACGAGTTATCAGATGCATATGAGATGGTTGATAAATATAATATTGTTTGCGTTGTACGTAAATTGCCCATTTACATCATAATGCCGCGTCACGACCGATTGCGTCACCTTTAATATTAATATCTACGCATTGCTTTGTTTTTGCGTTATTTTTTATACAATTATGGCACATCTATCACATCTTCATATATAGCCAAAGGTTAAGGTCCACCTCATAGTCAATACGATGTGGTTAAAA
Source organism: Leptidea sinapis (assembly GCF_905404315.1). NCBI lineage: Eukaryota > Metazoa > Arthropoda > Insecta > Lepidoptera > Pieridae > Leptidea > Leptidea sinapis. The sequence goes on from NC_066301.1 coordinate 2,403,266, forward strand.
CGCATCTGTTTACATTCGCTTTTAACGATATGATGTTCGTCTTTATCGATATCATCATAAAAAGATCTTGTTTCCAAATGAATCCATTACTATTTAAGGGTTATACCTTTTAAATTTACATATTTATGCGGTACCTACATTTGCAATGATTTGGTTCAAGGCAGAACAGTTCGTAAAATTGAATTCATAGTACTCATGCGGGAAAAGTAGTATCTTATCGCTCGCTGTTGCGGATGAAACAGTGCCGTTTGCCCATCTTAAAATTACGCGTGTATTTTTTCGTAAATGAAACTGTTGTTTGAGTGTGAAAAGTTTACTTGTCGCACGCAAATTATACTTACCATACGCAAATTTAGATAAAATTGCTAAAATAAATACAATAATAACAAAAAAAACACAATTGAAATATCAAAACTGACCTGAGATTGACGCGTCTGACAGCTTTATTTAATAAATAAAATTATAATTTAAGTTACAAAAGTTTATAAGCGAGTATGGAGTCGGGAATAATACGTAAATGATTAGAATAATAACGCTTAGACGGCTACGTGAGTAGGCCCAAGCGAAATGAAGCAGTTTGAATGTGGACGGTTATGACCACATACGCTTCCCACCGCGTCAGTATCATTCTGTCAACTTCCAGGACAATCAGTGCGCGAAATTTACTTGAAATATTACTAACTGTGCAGTGAAAGGGTGTCACAAAGCGTCTTATAATAAAAATTATGATTAGAAAATCACATTTCACACCTAAATACTATTTCACAACTTTTAATTTAAGCTAATACATTCGTCAAAACAGCAAAATATTTTGTAAACAAAACCGACGCCTTTAAAAAAATATGTTGACAGCTATGAAAGTACTATATACCCTGAGTTCCTCCGCTGGGATAGTTATTTGTGTATATTGAAAGGAGGCTATAATGTACTTCGCCATATGATGTTATAAGTATTCAAAGTCAAAGTCAAATTATCTTAATTCAATCAGGCTTAAACTAAGCGCTTTGAATAGTCACTATAAATATTTCTTTTAAATTACTGAATTTATCATATGTTTGGAAAATGTTGAGCTCGTGAGAACATTAACGGCCACTCTTTTTAACCGACTTCAAAAAAGGAGGAGGTTCTCAATACGTCGGTATGTTTTTGAAGTGAAGCTTCTTTATCGACGTATGAGAGAAATTTTATAGCAAATCGTCACGATTTTCGGTTACACGCCATTTTGTTTTTATTTTAAATCTAAGATGGCCGCCGCGCAAATTTATGATTCCAACAATATTGATTTCGAATCCGAGGTTCTCGAGGGTGCAGAGAACAAATTTGGGATCATTTTTGAAATCCAAGATTGGCCACCCTGCAAATTTATGATTTCAACGATTTTAGTTTAGTTTTGCACGGCGGCCATCTTGGATTTCATAAATTATTCCAAATTCATTCTCTGCACCCTAGAAAACCTCGGATATAGCTGGAAACGGCGCCTCTATCTTCTCGCTTTTTCGTTTCATTAAGTTCCAAAAAACAACGATTCTAAACAACTTCTTTACTTACACTTCAAAAATTGTTGCAAGAATAATTAAATATGTTTTTATTAAATTCTTAATTTATATTTTATTTCTTCTTTCTTTATTACATATAATCTAGTATTTCTTACAATTTACTGATTTAGGGAAATGTCTATTCACTTGCAACATTATTTGGCTTTTGTGTGCGTGTTGGGGAGTGTAAGTACGTGAATATTACTTCTATATTGACAGGAACTATTTATTTTATTTATTTATTTATTAGAAAAGGCTTACCAACGAGACACACAATTAATATTATGACAACTTATACTGTATCATTTCTTATATTTAATACTTATATATCTAACTTCTAGGTATGCACAGCGTTGCCTTCATTTATTGTTGTAAGTTAAGTAATACTATTGTATATGTATATTTACTATTACTAAAAACTATAATTCTATACATCCAAATTATAAGGGTTCAAAAGCGTATTTTTTTAAATTGCCAAATGTATTAAAATTTATATATATAGGTACTACTATTACTACGGAATTTACTGTTATATAATTTTGAAATAAGTTGGATAGGTGAATTTGAACCATAATTGTTTCTGAAGAATCGTACATGTACCGCCAGATATGTACTAATACGACAAGGATAAGGTGGTACACATAATCCAATCTAAGATAGAAGTAATGGACAGTGTAGTTGATTATTTAATAATTTATATAAAAAAAGAATTTGTGACGCATTTCTTCGCAATGCTAAGGTTTTCATATTGAATAATTTTCATTTGTCTTTGTAACTTATAATAGTGTAATTATTAGTAACATAACTCAATTTGGATATAAATTTTTTTTTGAACTGACTCAATCCTAGTGATGTACTTTTTGTAATAGGGGCACCAGAATACCGAATTGTATTCAACCTGAGATCTTACGTATAGTATTTTAAGCGTAGGAATTGATGTAAAAGCCTTGGTGTTACGTAAGAAAAACCCAAGCATTTTACAGCTTTTGTGAGCTATTTATGAATGGAACTATCGTTCTGAGCGTTATTATTTTATGCGTAAATGCAAAATCTTTGCAATGTTTGCTATATCAAGAATAATACAGTAAAAAACTGTAATTTATTGCTTATTAAAAATTGCGACAAAATGGATGCCATTAGTTTGCAGGACGAGCATACGTTTTTTCTCTATTTATACAACTCTTGAGTCTTATTTAAAAAATTGGTGATTAAGGTTTTAAAAAAAGTAGAAATTTATTTTTAAATATGGATTGTAGAGTTGTTATAAGAACTAATACGAATGCTTATAAAAAGGTAATTCAGGTAATTTTTGTTTTTATACTCAATCTTTAGTTTATCTATCAGGTTGGGAAGTACATCTGATAAGGGATTGATTCCTGCAGGCAACATTTCATATTTTTCAGCGTCTAGATGAAGGTAGGTATATGTTTCGGCCTTTTGCGAAAATGCTCAGCACTGGAAATGGACTTATAAGTATCTAAAAAGATAGGCAATGAATGTCACTAGTCACCAATCGTGAAGTGACCCCGCGATTGTCCTTTGATGGGGCCCAGAGAAACAATATGTACAATTTAGATCCCTGATATTATGGTTTAAGGTAACCTTTGAAAAATGAGTCCGGTGTTGTTCGTTCGATGGTTGACATTGAAACGATTTCCAACCCCTTTCTATAAAATTGCAGAGCTGCGTACAAACATAATACCAGACTTGATATTTCTGGATTATCCGTTCCTAGACGTCCACTACGTACTGCAAACTGTTATAGATTCCCACTGCAAAGATCATGATTCGTGGTGATTACAACGCCAACACACCAGTTCGCCTTTACTGTTTGTTCTGTCTCACCTCATACACTGACAGCTACCTGGTTTCCGTTGACGCCCCTTTAATCGGAACACTGACAGGTCCCGGGCATCGTGCCGATCATGAACTCAACACGGCCGAATCACGAAGTGTGTAAACAGGCCAACTAAACTAACTAACTAGCACGGCCATGATTTTTAGTTTTCCACCTGCAATGCCACACATTACAGGTCTGTCTGAGACTGGGATAAGATGCGGTCGCTTTTAACATAATATCCTTAGAGTTAGATTTGCTGTTCACCTGGATGATCCAGATGCCGCTCTTGATGTAGTATTGCAGGGTATGAAACATTTTTTATACCTGGAAGAACACCCACCTCACCTGTATATGGGCAGTGCAACCATTACTATACAATCTTTGTGCTGCAGAAGAGAGCTATTCGCGCTATTTATAACCTAGGTCCTAGAGAATCATTAAGAGAAAAATTTACTGACATGTGACATCTTAATATATTCTTGATCTTTTTTATGATTAAACGCGCATTAACGAATTCAAAACTGCGACAGTAATGTTAACACGACGAACAAACAAAAACTTCTTATGCCAACGACTCGGTTAAGTCGTGTTAGTAAGTCTTTTATTGGGCGTTGTATATGCTTTTATAGCACGATCCAAAATAAATTTAAATTGAAAATAGTGTAAAAAAAATATATTTTTTTTGTAAAAAAAGCGTGGGGTGTAGAAGAATTATTATTTTAATAATATCTTAAAAAGCACCCCACGCTTTTTTTACAATTAAATATATTTTTTTTACACTATTTTCAATTTAAATTTTTTATTTTTTATTTTCTAGTTGAATTTTATATAAAACGTGCTTTTTAGTTTTTTTTAACTATTATTTATTTTTAATTTTTTAGTCAAATTAGTGTAATGTCGATGACCTCGATAAATCTACAAAGATTGAACGAAATCTAGACGTTTAAAGTGGGTCAAAATCGCGCCCAAAGAAGTCGGCTACAAACATACATACAAACATACAGGTGAAGCTAATATAAAGCGTATAAAAATGTTACCAAATTCGAAAGAATTGTTAAAAATGCTTGTGTGGTAAAGGTTACTATAACGTAAATGATTTCCTTAATGACTGGGAATGGAGCAACGCCCTCAGACCAATAATTGTAAATATTAGGTATATCATATATTTATTTTACGATACAACGTATGTTGTAACTAAATTAAGCATAAAAAAAAGTCCACTGAGGTTATTCCGCGCGTACTTCTTAGGTCTGAGGAATACAATTTCGAATGGGCGGCTTTTGATGTTCAATAAGTGATATTAAATCCAATTTTGAATTCATCAAGTCCCACAAGGCTGTGTTTTTACACGCTTTATATTAGCTTCACTTGTATGTTTGTATATTTGTATGTTTGTAACCGACTTCTTTGGGCGTGATTTTGACCCACTTTAAACGGCTAGAATTCGTTCAAACTTTGTAGATTTATCGAGGACCGATGACATTACACTAATTTGATAAAATTATTCAATTTTTCAATTGCATAATATGATTTTTGTTTTATTTATTGTAAACTACAAAGGAAACGCGCGACATGTCAAGACAGTTCCACAAAATTAAAGTATCTAATTTGTTTAGAAGCGAATAGATGCCGGTGAATTTATATTTCCATCATAAATTATTAATGCCTGATTTAACTGAGCTTATAAAAGCTAGTTCGGGGATCTCGGGCTAGCTGAATTAAGTGATCATTCAGTATAACTTAAATATTTTTATTCGCAAATATTAAAATCCCTTCATTCAATCTAAAAAAAATAACTAAAAAATGAAAAATAAATAATAGTTTAAAAAAAAACTAATGAACACGCTTTATATAAAACTCAAGTAAAAAATAGAAAATAAATTTAAATTGAAAATAGTGTAAAAAAGATTATATATTTCATTATAAAAAAAGCGTGGGGTGCTTTTTAAGATATTATTAAAATAATTCTTCACCATCCCACGCTTTTTTTATAATGAAATATATAATATTTTTTACACTATTTTGTTTTTAAATTTAATTTTTTATTTTTTAGTTGAATTTTATATAAAGCGTGTTCTTTAGTTTTTTTTTAAACTATTATTTTTTCAAATACGTCCTTTATCGTGCAACGATTAACTACACACAACGTACAACGTTTGGCAATGATAAACTGCAAACCATCATAATGCAAGTGGCAATTGGGGCATTAATTATTCCAGTATAGAGATACTCGATATTTACATTGGTATAAAATTTAAAAACTACAAAATTCACTAAATAACTGCGATCGATTGCTCAATGCCGCGCGCTTGTCTTTATGAAACGTTCGTGAATTTTTGTGTAGAATCCTCTTCAATGTTATAAAAGAAACGAAGTGGGCTCATTAACTAATCAATGTATAGTTCCTATTTGCACAAGAGCGACTTGCAGATAACAGTGGCCGTAACCACTTGATAATTAACCAGAAATAATTATTCCTCTACAATTATACAAGGTTATGTCAGACCTCTACGTCGAGCATGACTTGTACAATTGATACTCAATATTATAATCAATTACGTAAACACAGTTTACTTTGATCAGAATGAATATTTATATTAGAATAGCTATTGCTTCAATCGGCGTTATTTCGATGAAGCAATTAAAATTCATTGTTTTTACCTCATATTAGTTTTGGATGCGATTAAAGAGTATTATTATATTTTGGTTAGATTACAAATAATTTCTTGTTTTTGAAAGTCAAAGTCAAATATACATGTTGGTTCTAAAATACACTTTTAAATTAAATATTATTTAAATTTGAAATTATGTGGAACGGTATCTGGTTACAGATTCGTAAAGATGTTATACTTGAGAGGGATCCACATGAAATCTCATAATAAATGCTACTCAGAAAATATTGAAAAAAACAACTTTTTTATATATGAATCCCTGGTTAATTTCAATTATTTTAAAATATGTGATTATTTACGCGTACATCGTTCAATTTTCAAGTATCCCTCCCTATTTTTTGACAGCTAAATAGAATTATCGCGTCTTGGGTCTGCGTCGGGAACATTTAGGTGTTATGGTTTTTTATGATTTCAAATGTGGCCTTAAATCAGGCGAGTCATTCAGCCAGCAGTAAAATAATTTAATTCAAGAAAAAAAACGAATTATATACTAGTATGAAGAAATTCAGCATATATTGTAGATTGGATCGGGAAGCGTTCACAAGATTTTACACGGGTACCTTCGCGTGAGATGGGTAGTTTCGCGCTGGATGCCACACAACCTCACCGAAGCTCATAAGCTGGCCCATGTGGAATGATGCCGTGATTTGATCAATAAATTTGAAGTAGGCTTGTCGCGGCGCGTTTACATTAATGTGACAGGTGACGAATCCTATACTTATTAATACGTAACGTACTTATTATCTCGTAATAAAGCGTCAGTCGACAGTTTGGCTGTTTCAAAACGAACAAACGCCTATCAAAGTGAAGGAATCGAGAAGCGAAGATAAATTTTGATCGCTAGTTTCTTCGTAGTCAGAACTCAGACCAAATTGCAATGGGACCACACGGGAAGCACCAGCTTTCAAATAAAAAAGAATCAACAAAATCGGTTCACACAGAAGAAAGTTTTGAGGTAACAATAAAGTCGAATTGAGAACCTCCTCCTTTTTTGAAGTCGGTTAAACATAAACAAAAACCAAGGTCCAAAGGTAATTTACGCAATCATCATGTATCTAATATATCACCTGACCAGATGTTACAAAAAATAGAATGAAATAGAAAAAACTTTACTAGCAACAAAATACACACAACACCTTCAATTCACAATATTAAAAAATAATAGTTAAAAAAAAAACTAAAGAACACGCTTTATATAAAATTCAACTAAAAAATAGAAAATAAATTTAAATTGAAAATAGTGTAAAAAAATATTATATATTTCATTATAAAAAAAGCGTGGGATGTAGAAGAATTATTATTTTACTAATATCTTAAAAACGCGCTTTTTTAATAATAAAATATATATAATTTATTTACATTATTTTCATTTTAAATTTATTTTCTATTTTTTAGTTGAATTTTATATAAAGCGGGTTCTTTAGTTTTTTTTTAACTATTATTTATTTTTCATTTTTTAGTTAATTTTTTTAGATTGAATGAAGGGATTTTAATATTGGCGAATAAAAATATTTTAGTTATATTGAATGATCACTTAATTCAGCTAGCCCGAGATCCCTGAACTAGCTCTTATAATAATTACCTCAGTTAAATCACGCATTAATAATTTATGATGGAAATATAATTTCACCGCCATCTATTCGCTTCTAAACGAATTAGATACTTTAATTTTGTGGAACTGTCTTGACATGTCGCGCGTTTCCTTTGTAGTTTACAATAAATTACTAGATGGCGCTTATTAGGGATTTATTTATTTAAAAATTATATAAATTAACAAAAATCATATTTTGCAAATGATAAATTGAATAATTTTATCAAATTAGTGTAATGTCATCGGTCCTCGATAAATCTACAAAGTTTGAACGAAATCTAGTCGTTTAAAGTGGGTCAAAATCTCGCCCAAAGAAGTCGGTTACAAACATACAAGTGAAGCTGTTATGCATAGCTAACCCTAGCGAACCGCCGCATAAGCATAGTCCTATAAACGTTGCACACGGCATTCGAGGCACGAGGCGCAAGCGCAGCAGAAACGTGACTTAGGTGACATAATTTAGAAAAAGGTTTTAAAAGATTAAGGGAATAGGAAGTTTATTCCAGACTTTGCTCGTATAACTAAACCCATGACGCAATGTCTAAAAAAAAATTAAAAATCACCTACAACGATCTTAAATACATTGACTGTTTTGAGAAATGTAAGATACTATTGACCAACGGCCCTATACTACAATATCCGGACTTCACTAAAGACTTTGTACTAACAACTGACGCTTCTAACTTTGCGATAGGTGCTGTTCTTTCTCAAGGACCAATAAGTAACGACAAACCAATAGCTTACGCATCCAGGACTTTAAACTCGAGTGAGACTAACTACAATTGAAAAGGAACTGCTAGCCATCGTTTGGGCAACAAAATACTATCGTCCATATTTATTCGGTGGAAAGTTCAAAATAGTCACGGACCATAGACCTCTACAACGGGTTATGAGCCTTAAGGAGCCTGGCTCTAGACTCACCCGTTGGAGACTTAAGTTGAGTGAATATAATTTCACCGCAGTTTATAAGCAAGGCAAACATAACACCAATGCAGACGCTTTGTCTCGTGTTGAATTAAATAATGAAGACACTAGTTCTTTAGTAGTTAATGTATCTGAAAACCCTGAATCAGTTGCGGGTTCTGAAACTCTATCGGCTCCCTCCAGATTACCGATTAATTCAGACACAGTGACTGTTCACACCAGTAACGAAATTCCAATCCTTGAAGTCCCAATTTCAGATGAACCACTAAATAAATTCAGTAGACAGATTTGTTTGAAAAGACCAGTAGTGACTAAACCCTTTGAAACTCACTCCCGGACTACTATACAACTTTCCGAATCTAACTTGACTAATGACGTTGTTAACGCAGTTAAAGAATATATTAATCCAAAAGTAAGAACAGGTATAATAATCCATCCCCCTCTCGCTATGTATAAGATTATTCCCATTATACAAGATAACTTTAAAAAGCTCTTTGCTGAAATTTCATTTTGACAAAAATCGAATAAGAAAACGTTAAAGAATATTTGCGACAACAGGACATCATAAAAAAATATCCAGAGGGTAAAACAAACCATCGTGGTATCACTAAATGTTACTTGGCCTTATCATCTAAATACCTAGGATGAAAGAATGTATAAGTAAATATATAAATGAATGTAGCATTTGTGGACAGGCTAAATATGACCAAAATCCAATTAAACAGAGATTTTTAAGTTTTCCCCCTCCTTCAAAACCGTTTCAGATAATTCATCTTGATCTTTTTACAGCTGCTCAAAACGAAAAATTTTTAACAATTGTAGATGCGTTTTCTAAATACGTGCAAGCCTACCACTTAAGAGATAGTACTGCTCTAAGTGTCGTACAAGCATTATTAATATTTTGCACACATCACGGTGTCCCATTGACAGTAGTGACAGATGGTGGACCTGAGTTTACCAGTCTGTTTTTTTTATGGAATAGGAGGACAAACGAGCGTACGGGTCACCTGGTGTTAAGTGATCACCGCCGCCCACACTTTTTTTAAGGAAGGTGTACGCGCTTTTCTTGAAGGTACCCATGTCGTATCGTCCCGGAAACACCGCACAAGGAAGCTCATTCCACAGCTTCGTAGTACAGTTATTTGCAGAATTCATCCGGATCCATAAGATGCAACATCATAAAATACTAGCACATTCACCAAACGACAATGGTATAGTAGAACGATTTCATTCCACTATCCTTGAACATCTCAGGATACTGAAACTTGAGAAACGGAATGAACCAGCTGTTAATCTCATGCCTTATGCTATCTTAGCATACAATAGCTCCATCCATAGTTTCACGAGGTGTAGGCCTTTGGACTTGATAACAGGACATTTTGACCCGCGTGACCCAATTGACATTGACTTAACTGAACATCTACTTCAGCAGTATTCACAAGACCATAGGAAACGAATCAATTCACAAAGTCTACACAAGCTCCATACTTTTAAAAATGATATAGCAACTCAATCATTGATACATCAAGAAAGCTTCACCGATCCAGTAATCTATCACACGACAATACCCATGTACCTTATACTATTGGGTACATGTGCACTTATTGGAACTTTATTATTTATCTCCAATTACATCGAAGAAACGAAACCAACGGAATCACGAAGACCTGCAGCGGCACCCCTGATGCAACATATGCTGTTCCGGTACCCAGGAAAATCAACCCTAACCAAATAAAAGTTGACCATGGATGCCTACCAGCGACCATCTCGGAGAAGTCCTGCAATAGTCGCTGTTTTACGCGGGGAGGTGTTACGCATAGCTAACCCTAGCGAACCGCCGCATAAGCATAGTCCCATAAACGTTGCACACGGCACTCGAGACACAAGGCGCAAGCGCAGCAGAAACGTGACTTAGGTGATATCATGACGGCGTTTACCCGATCTTGGGAAATATAATTGTGTTCATTACTTGATCTAGCATCGATCAGTAGACATTAGGATAATTAATTGTAATTAGTTATAACTTTCCTTTAATAAATAAGTTGAAGTAAATTTGCATTTTTTTGCATCTCCTGGTTGCAACCAACGTAATTGGCGCAGTCGGTAGGATATTCTAAAATAATAGAGTCAGTGAATCGATCACCCATAAGGGCTATTAGAACCTACTTGAGTTGCGGCGAGGCAGAGTATCCGAAAATCGATACAGCAGAGAAATGCAGATGATTTGGTAAGTCTCTTACTAGAGTTGCTCACCCTTTTTAATTGTAATTTTCCTGTGATTTTTTTTCTTTCCTTTTGTTTTCCAGTGTAATTTCCTCTGTGTACCTATTTAATTTAAAAAAAAATCCATCCACGGAAATCGAGAACCACTAGGTCAATTAGTATTAGAAGAATCTCGCAAATTGATGCAATTAGGACTTTAGAGGATATATTAGAAAGTAGCTATAGCATAGAATTTTCTAGTTTATTTAATTTGCATTATAATATTAATTCAAAAATGAGTGTAGATTTAGTAGACCAAGTTTTCAAGGCCTTACGCTTGTTACCCGAGTTCGATGGAAATCCGAACGAACTTACGCGGTTCGTACATTTGTGTGATCAACTGGTAGCCCAATTTATTAGAGCGGAACCAGGATATGAACTCAGTAACCTTTCGTTATTAAATGGTATCCTTAATAAAAATACCGGACATGCCGCCCGCACAATAAATTCAAATGGCATCCCCGAAAATTGGCAGGGTATTAGAAATGCCTTAACTATTAATTTTGCTGACTAGCGAGATGAGACCGCTTTGTATAATGATTTAGCACTTTTAACCCAGAAAAATTCATCACCTCAAGAATTTTATGGAAAATGTCAGAGTCTGTTTAGTACAATAATGACCTATGTTACACTTCATGAAACGATTACCACTACCGTAGAAGCAAAGCGTACATTTAGCGTATAAAAAGTTAACCCTACAAGCGTTTGTACGAGGTCTGAAAGACCCATTAGGTTCACGTATTCGGTGCATGCGACCGGATACAATAGAGAAGGCATTAGAGTTCGTTCAAGAAGAAATCAACACCTTATATTTACAGCAGCGCAATGACCAATTACCAGGTGAATGCAGAGTGCAGTCTACGTCTTCATATGACGCAACAAAATTATATAATATTAAGCCTTTTAATTTGCCACCCTCGCGGCCTTTTACTTTTAATTCATTTAATGTCGCACCAGGAACTCCAAAGCATAATTTTCAGCCACCGGGGCCATTGCAAGTCTGGCAACCCCAAGCACCGCCTAACGCCCTACGCGTACACAACAAATTTTCAGCGCACCTCCACCTAATTACAGACCGCAGAGCAACGTGTTTAGAGTTCCTCAGCAAAGGTTAGGACACACACCTAATAATAACGGTCCTACACCTATGAGTGGCGTAAGCCACTACGTTACTAAGCCGTTGCCTAGACCCTTGATAGGACGTGACTGGAGACAACATGGGAATCCACCCCCATCTAATACTTTCAAGACACGTGAAATAAACTTAAACGACGTTGACTATTACAATTATTACGAATACCCTGAATATGACTATGACTATTACGAACAGACGTACTCAGAACCTTTACATTATGAGCCAATGTACTATATGCAAGCGTATAGTGCTCAAACTCCCGTTTACGTTAATCTACAAACTCAGAGACAACTTCCATTTATTCAAATAGCAGATCCACACTTAAAATTATTAATTGATACAGGCGCGAATCAGTCCCTTATTAGCCCTGAAGCTGTCAATTTTTTTTTCAAATGTTCCGTGTAATTATGAACCCTTTGAGGTAACTAATATTCATGCGACCACTAGGAATAATTATTCAATTACCATACCGTGTTTTTCTGAGTTTAACGAAGATAGTGAAATTACTCTTTTTATATATAAATTTCATAACTATTTTGATGGTTTAATTAGCTTAGATTTATTAGAAAAATTAGAGTCTAGCATAGATTTAAAAAAATAAAGTCTTAGTTACACGTAAGTCGACCAACCAGTTATGCATGTATGATTCACGAAATTGTAATCTTAATGGAGATATAATACCGGCTAACACATCCAAATTGATCCGCATACCTATTAATTTTTCATGATGGTGACGTTTTAGTGACAGAACAAATAATATCCAACTTTACTATTCGCGATTGCATTACCACAGTCAAGAATAATATAAAGCGTGTAATAAGAACTGTGCGGCACGTGATTCTCAGCTAAAAGGATCTGACTCAGTACATTGTTGTTAGATCAGAAGACACCAACACAACACTGGTTTTCAGCCACTCGTGAAATTTGGAATTGTCTGTTAGTATACTTCGTCCACGTGTCATAGTTGCTATGGGCAGCATTTTTTATTCGTCAGGATACTTTGCAAATAATACACTTATACAAACTGGTATTTACGCCCGCTCTGCGCTCTTCTATGATGCAGCGGATATCCCTTGTCATTGTGGACAGTCTCTTTAACAGTCTTTCCCTGCGAACTTAAATCTCCTATTTCATCCCCATGTAGGTCTAAGTTTCAAAAATGCTCGAACAAATGTTTATAAATAACTTCTAATTAAGTGCCTACAATGTTTTATGGCTTTATCTCCGAAAATGACGAATTCCCATGCAAACTTTTATTCCTTATTTCAACCCGTTGATGCCTTTTTTTAACAAGAAATGGTAGCTTATGTCCTTTCCCAAGGTCTAGTTTATTTTTGTACCAAATATAATCAAAATTGAATTCGTAGTTGGGCGTTAAAGCGTGACTTTTTTGGTCTTCCATATACATACGAATTTTGATCTCTTATTTCGTCCCTACACCATTCGAAATTTTAAAAACGCTTAATTTAATATTAATTTACTTCTTCATAACTTCCATACAAACTTTCATCCCGTATTTCAACTCCTCCAATAGTTTTTTCGCAACAAAAAATAGCCTATGTCCTTTTCAAAGCTCTATTCTACCTTTGTACTAAATTTCATTTGAATCGGTTGAGTGAGTTGAGATACATTCACATTTATAATCTTATTAGGGATATAAAAATGCTGTGAGCAAGTATTTCAAAAGTTTATATGCTTAATTATTTATATGAGATAGTAAAAATCATAATACATAAACAATATTACTTGTATTCATATTTTTTGCGTCGCTTATACTTGTCTTGCATACTTCATGCATTTATTAAAAAAACAAAGAACAAGCAGTGCTCTATGCTAGTAATTACCCAACGTTCAATTTACTGTTTGCAGTTTTACTTTTATTATTGTAACTGTTGTTTAATACAAACAAAATCATGACGGTATTACGTCGTGTTGTCAACAAGTATTTTCCATCTGCAGAAGTGAAACTGTTCGAGCCATAATTTATACAATTAACATATTAATGTTAACTTCATTATAGAGTCACCTAACTTCTTGAAGAAATAAATAATATTAAAATAAGATTTGTTATGATTTCCTCAGTATATCTACGAAAATCTAATAAACCTTCAAACAATACAAAAAAATTATAATTGCTTGTGACTAATTCTAGACCCGTATGTCAAAAGGTTTTTCAATACTTAATCCGTGATCAAGCGTGTTTTGTCTCGTATATGCTCAGTTTTGAAGACAGTGATGAAAAAGACTTCCCTGTGGATTTTTTTTTAATGGAAAATGAGGACAAACTAGCAACGGTTCACCTGGTGTTAAGTGATCACCGTCAAGTCGCCCACACTCTCTTGTAACTACAGAGGAAACACAGGAGCGTTGCCGGCCTCTAAGGAAGTGTGTGCATTGTACGTTTGGATCACGGATTGAAACGCTTTCTGGAATAGGGACCCTAGAATTTTGAATTATTTGATTACAATATAAAACCAAAATAAATAAATAAATAATGTCATATTCAATGTCTCTGGAAGTAACTAGTATTAAAATACATGCCCGGTCTAGTTTTATGCTAGTGACAACTAAAGTAATATAAATTATTTTAATTAATTATTAGAAGCACTTATCATGGAAAACTTTAATTTGTGTCTAATATTTTTAAAAGGTTTTTAAATTGTCTGCTATATCTTGATTCATATCTCGTAAGTATGTCAACTCAACTGTAGATTATCTAAACGAACAGACTACTTGAGACGAGATAAAGATTGTATTAAAACAATACCTGTAACGTAAACAATACAGCTAGGAGAGATTCTTGCGCCATTTTCTTCTCTCATAGCGCTAATTGTTTTCGAAATGGTAATTACTAATCGATGTCAAAAATAGTGAATCGTTGTATAATTTATATTAAATAAATGAAATTTAAAACATTTGAAAAATACATAACAAAATACTATTATTTCTGTCTTTCTGATAATCAAAATACTATGAGAAGCAGCTGTCTAGGGGGAAGGGGAAGATACCAAAACAGAGCTGTCCGTGCTATATATATCAGCTTGGTTATAGACAATCTCTCAAAGAAAAATTTAAAGAAACAAATATTATGACTTGTCAGTACATTTATGAAAATTTATTATACGTTCACAAAAATCGTCACGTTTTTGCTCATAATAGTGATTTTCATTATTATAAAACTTGAAATAAGGGATTGCTTGTAACAAATTCTAGTAGGCTTCATAAGATCCGATACATACATAAGGTAAGGTAAATGTTTTATAAAAAAAATGGCTCTGTCGTAAATACTATTACCTACTCCACAGCTAAATATCTAAGTGATTCAACAGCCTGGGACTAGATTATGATTATTTTGCCATTTGTTTCCGAAGCGGTAGTAGTATCTAGTATATTAGAATTCTAAAGGAATACATTTTGAGAAAATAAATGCCTTTTATGCCTTTTAACATACAGAGACAACAAACCTCTGTATGAATATGACATTGGGCATGAGTCCTGGTCACATCCCCTCCCTTCGATAGTAAGCCCATCGCCTCCAGGTATATTATAAGCTTCATAGAAACAGTAGGGTAGGGGGTGATGCTGTAACATGGATAGGCAATGCATCCAAAAGATCCAAAATGCAGTATCCTTGGACATAATTTAACTTAGCAGCCAAAGGTTACATTGTTTTCAAAGAATTTTCTTTCACCGCTACCAAACATACTTGCGTGGCATTTCCAGGACGATACGACATGCGACATTCGTAAAAAAAGTCCTTACCACGACTGCCACTCCTGTGATCCCTCCACTAATATTATCTTGCAATAGCAAGGCGGTGATCCGGTGCACATACCATCAGATACAAAAATTTGTCTTTAGTTATGTCAACAATTAATTAAAAATGATTTATTAACAAATAGAATGAATAAAAAAACGAATAAAATTTAAGGAGCGTTGAAACAAATATTTCGTTTACAAATATCTATCTACTGCTTAAAAATAATAAGTAGTTATGTAATACTAGATCTAAGAAATATAGCGTATAATATACCTGAGATGATTACTTTGTAGTTATTATTAGAATCACATAAAACATTTGATTATAAGTCGAAGAGTGACGGGCGCAGGGCGGTTACATTATGGTTCAATCGCATAAGATCTGTTTGAATCGAGTTATATTCGGACCGTCCTGGTATAACAATTCCATAAGAAAAATTATGCTAATAGGAATTTAAAAAAAAACTATATGAAGCGATGGGGGATAGTAGAAATTTGTTGACACTAATTATACATTCTGTAGAATTCAGATTTTACTTATGTCAATCTTAATATCCAAATTCAAATAATAAAGAACAAGCTAAAGATACCAATAAGTCATCCCAAACATTTGACGACCCGTATAGCCGAATGGTTAGTGACCCTGACTACTAAGCTAGAGGTCCCGGGTTCGAATCCCGGTAGGTGCAATCATTTATATGATGTATATGGATGTTTGTTACCGAGCCATGCATGTTTATATGTATTTATCTATATTTATGTAATTATATTGTATTAAATATATCGTTGTTTTGTACCAATAGTACAGGCTTTGCTTAGTTTGGGGCAAGATAATTTGTGTTAAAAGTGTGACAATATTAAAAAATATATATATTAAAATATGGATCGAATAAAGAGATAACCAATGCGATCCAAACGTTCGGTTGTTGATAAACAAATTAAGCAAGGACAGATTTCAGAAATAGAAATTAGCCGAAAATAAACTCAATCAGCGGTTTATTATTGGAAGGAAATCTACTCTCAAGTGGGTAAGCTCTTGTTAGTGTGTTAAAAACCATGATTATTAACAAAAGGACGTGTTTAAAGAAACAGTAATTCAATAAGAAATCGAGATTACAAAAATATGTTACATAGATAAATAGACAATGTGTTCTTAAAATGTTTTACATTTTATTATAAAATGGTACTCACCGATTAACTTCAAATAATCATCAAAATTTTCGGAAGTTTTCAACTTGTAATGTTTTCCTAGATATGCGTCCATTATATTATTCCGAGTACAAGCCAACAATAATTCCACAACACGTCCTTAGTTCAAGGCAATCTCGTATAAAATAACTTATATTATTATATGGAACGAATTTCTTGCAATATTGCGATTGTAATAATCTTTTTATGTGTAATATTAGCGATTCATTTATCTCATATACTGAGAGAACAATCTAATGAAAAATTGAGGATAATGTTATAAATTATTTGGCAAACGGAAGCAATTCAAATAATGTTTTTTTATAAAGCCATTCGTCAAAATATACAGGCACTTAATTAAGAACAAAATTTAAACTAATAACTAAGTAAAATATTTTAAACATAATATAAAATTTGTATTTACTAATTACAATAAAAAATAGTGTAAATTATTAAGGATAAAATTATTCAATTAAATAATGGTTGCGTAATATTTTACTCTCAAAGTAATTGTCTTAAAAACACCTTTCATTTTCAACAACACAATTGTATCACAGAGTGGGGATAGATACATATTACATACGTATAATGTTGTTACATGATATTGCATTAATTATTATTTTTTAAATTAATTTGATTCCGTAAGAAGGTAAAGAAATCTTCTCGTGTTTTTTTTTTAATTAAAATAAGGGACGAGACGAGCAAGACGTTCAGCTGATGGTATGAGTGCCGCTCAGGATTATTGAAAAACCCCAAAAATTCTGAGTGACACTATAATTGCGCTCGTCACCTTGAGACATAAGATGTTAAGTCTTATTTGCCCAGTCATTTCACTAGCTACGGCGCCCTTCGGACCGAAAGACAATAATGCTTACTCATTATTGGTTCACTCCAGAAACTGGTGCCGTTGTGGTAACCCATAATCCAGCCGGCATCCTGTGCAAAGGAGCCTCTCACTGGTAAAATGATGATTCAGTTACTTTATGATTAGAAGTGACGAGAGACGAACAAGATGTAAGTGATAATATTCTTGGACACTTAAAATACTCAAATTTGAATTCACAGACGAATGATTAACTGCCATTCACAAATCGACATGGGTACCACTTTTCTAAAAGGTGTACGTATTATTGTTGAAGGTGAGTCTTTTGGTGTTATAGAAAAACTCAAACTGAATTTATTTATGGAAAGGAAGGACGAACGAGCGTACGGCTCACTCGTTGTTAAGGGGTCACCGCCGCCCACATTCTCTTGCAACTCCAGAGGAATTACAGGAGCTTTGCCGGCCTTTAAGGAAGTTATACGCGCTTTTTTTGAAGGTACCCATGTCGTATCGTCTCGGAAACACCGCACAAGGAAGCTCATTCCACAGCTTTGTAGTACGTGGAAGAAAGTTCCTTAAAAACCGCACTGTGGAGGACCGCCACACATCCAGGTCGTGGGGATGATATCCTAATTTGTGAGCAGCACTTCAATTGCGTTCGTCACCTTGAGACATAAGATCTTAAGTCTTATTTGCCCAGTAATTACACTAGCTACGGCGCCCCTCGGACCGAAACACAATAATGCTGACACATTACTGGTTCACTCCAGAAAAAGTTGCCGTTGTGGTAACCCATAATCTAGCCGGCATCCAATGCAAAGTAGCCTTCACTGGTGGAATGGATACATAAGCTTCGATTAAAAAAAACACTAAAAAAGACTAGAAAATGCCTGACGCTTGGAAATCTCATTAAAATAAATTAATTATTAACCTCAACTTCGCTTGAGGTCGTACCTCCAGCACACATTAACCTCGATCCAATTCCACAAGACTTTTAAACGAATGTTTACAAATCAAGCATTTACATTATTCAACTTGCTTATAATATAGTTAGACTACTAATCTTCACACGACTCCAACAATTACCATTATCGTAACTAGAATTAGATTAATTAATAAGTATAAAAATACGCAATTATTTTTAAACTTTTTAGTGCATATTATATCTATTGTTTTGATATAGTGTTTTATAAGTCGGTTATTATTTTGTTCAATTTTATTTAATTTTTTAATTTTTAGTGAATTTGTCTAAATATGTGTAGATATGCTAAATTTTTCAATGCAGCAATGAACATAAGCGCTTTGCAATTTGATAACAGACAGTAAGAAATTCTGTCACAGATCGCACCTTACTGTAAGTCGTTAAGGAATCCCATTGATCATCATATTCGAATACGACAATTACTTGACCATAACTATGTTATGGTAGATGACTTAAATAACTGGATACCATAAAAAGATTCGCTCGATTATCGTTAATTTGCTCCTAAGATTTGAAGAGTTCCGTTACTTTGTCTCATGGATTCCATAATCAGAACCTAACCAAACTCTCACCAAACTATCTTTGAAGTATATCCTTCCCAATAAAAAAAGAATCATCAAAATCGGTCGGTGCGATATTAAGTTATTCGTAAATTTATCATCCACTTTGCTTATACGTATGTATAGCAAATTTAAGACTTAGGGTTTTCACATGGATGCCATAGTCAGATCTGGACTAAATTACACGGGAAGCACCAACTTTCAAATAAAAAAAGAATTATCAAAATCGGTTCATCCAGTCGAAAGTTTTCAGGTATCAAACCGGTAACAAAGGTAAAAAAAAATATCGACGAATTGAGAACCTCTTCCTTTTTTGAAGTCGGCTAAAACAGTAAATGTAATTAATACACAACTAAGGTTATTTAGTACATACAGTTAGTTACATGATCCACACACACCGTAAATAAATAAAGGTATTTTGCAAGCATTTTACTAGCGATTATAAAAAATATATAATTACTTTAATTTTAAGAATTTGAAACAGAGTTTCTGGTAACCTGCAGGATCATCCTGCCACCACAAGCGGCATCAGTTTACGAGCACGGCGCATGGGCCAGCCATCGCCTCCCTCGACCATATTTTAGGGAAGAGGATGACCCTTCCCACGTCACCACCACAAGTATTTTTTGAGGAACCCCTGGATCATAAATCGGGAAATCTTGTAAGGACAAATATCGCAGGGAAAATTAAGTGATATGAACTGTTTGTTCGACTTAAAACTTGCCTTCGACCTTAGCGCCTGTAATAATTTTGATGGCAAAGAGTACTAGTAAAGTAATTTTTATTTTGTTGAGCCGCGGCTGGTAGTGAATAAATAGATTTGAAAGGCGATTTCAAAGATTCAAAAATAATTAATTTTAATTAGGTCAAGATAAGCACTTTTGAACATCAGACATTAGTAAATCATTGACAATAATGCATGAGTTGTATAGGGACTCATCAAATAAAATGAAATATTAGCAACTAATTAGATGGATGCGAAACTGAAGTGACAGTGGGCAGGGCACATAGCTCGACGGACAGATGGTCTTTGGGGCAGTAGGTAAAGTACTCGAATGGCGACAATGTACCGGAAGACGTAGTGTTGGTAGGCCCCCCCACAAGATCAACCGACATTATGGTCAAAATCGCCGGAATAGGTTGATGAGAGCAGCGCAGAACCGATCGTCATGGCAATCTTTGGGGGAGGCCTTTGTCCAGCAGTGGACGTCATACGGGTGAAATGATGATGTTAATGATGAAGTAGTTTTGTCCAAATTGTCCTATGGAGCATTCTTGCCTTGCATGAATTTTACTAAGTTTTAAGCTTGAGAAATAGCTTTCCCAAGACCAAACAATGCATGAAAGGTGTTCATAAATCTATTACAGGATATGTTCCTGCAGATTGCAGCACAGTTATCTCAGGTATCCTCAAAATTAGAACAGTAAAACTTGGCAAACATATATCATAAACAGACTAAGTGCATAGTAAAATTTTCTTTATTCCGAAGTCCATCAAGATGAAGGTGGAGAAAGCAGTAGATAAAAGTTTTAGATAGATTTTAACAAGATTTTAAGTATATATAAAATTGTCTAATCATCATAAAATAAAGAATATTTAATAATAAATCACAGTTCTATTAACTATTCTATCAACAATTTAAAATTAGCATTCATATCACCTAATATAGAACGCTATACAAGTAAAAAAATAAAATTTAAGGCTTACTAAAAAATATTTAATTTACCTGCTATCTATTAAGTCTGGCATTAGAGCCTTCTGCAGGATTATCTGTTCGATATATATACTCATAGAACCCATTTTTCGCATATAATTGTTGTCAAGCCAAGATGATTTTAAGGAGCCATTGAATGCAAGTAATGTAGTCTTTGCAATGTTTTCATTTTTAAACCAGCCATCCGATTTATATTGTGGTGGTAGTAAAGCTAATGCAAAACATAGAGTGATATGCTTTCACCTTTCTCTACATTTTCTTCTTATATAAATGGAGTTCCGTGGCTTTCTTCAACAATGCCTTCGTAAAATGAAAGTAACAACCCTTGGATACTGTTTTAGGAACTACAACATGCAAACCATTTATGCTTGCTCTTTCAAAGTCCGATCTGAAAGTAATCGGATCTCAATTAGGATCTTGAGATTGAATAAGTTGAAACATCGTTGTAAATTACTAATTTACTATTATTTTTCTACCATGCTATGTTCCGCGAGTCAAATAGAAGTAACTTTCTTTAGTAACTGTGTTTCCCGGCTTCTGTGTCACAAGCACCTTGCTTAGTGCAGAGCCAACACTCAGTACATATAACGTACAAGGTACTCAAATATCCACAATTATTTTAAAGTGTGTTAACTTTAATCACTTTGTATGTATCTTAAATCTAGTAATAAAAATTTAATATTATTATTATTATTAAATGTTGATTGCTTTTTATCCATAAGTAAGACATAAATTAACGGCACCACTTTTATTTTTTATTTTTTTGAGAGGAGGAAATACGGTTACGTATTTACGCCCCGGAACGGGGCGTAATATGTCGGACTCGAGTGTCCGCGTAAGCGGACACCCCATACCGACTAAAACCTCCTCTGTGCTGTTAGCAGCCCTGGCTTTCACAGCGAAGTAGGACGTGGGCCGTGGAGGCCGCAAAGACTACGCAACAACAGTCGCGGGGCGTCTGCTAAGGAGACTCGAACCTCAGACCGGCTGTGTGCTTGTGGGAAGGAGAGAGAATGAAAATGAAGGTGAAATGAAGATGAAAGATGAAAAGGTGATAAGAACACACTCGCCGGCGAGTGTGGTGATGTTTTGTGTAATGTATGTAAGTGTGTATGTATGTGTTTATGATTGTATGTATGTGTGTTTGTATGTATGTACGTAGTGTAAATGTTTGTGTGCATGTATGTTTGTGTTTGTGTCTGTTTGTGGAGTGTGTTTGTG
Source organism: Leptidea sinapis (assembly GCF_905404315.1). Lineage (NCBI taxonomy): Eukaryota > Metazoa > Arthropoda > Insecta > Lepidoptera > Pieridae > Leptidea > Leptidea sinapis. The sequence continues at coordinate 2,425,473 of NC_066301.1, forward strand.
ATTGTGTAAGTGGTGTATGTCAGTCCGTCAGTCAGTCCGTGTGTGAGTGAGTGTAATGAAGCGATTACAGGACGAGGACTTACGTCTCGTCGGGTATCAAAACAATGTGTGGTGTATCTAGGGTGCGGGCCGCTGGCCATCGTCAGAGTGACGAGTGCCAGTGGTTTGCGGTGGTTGACCGCGCCTACGCCTGCGAAGGCGGTGTGTGCGTGTCTGTGTCGGTGTTTGTGTGGGTGTCGCGTTCGCGATGGTGATGTCGTCATCCGGGTCTACCGTTACGTGTCTGGGACGTCTTATTGGGTTGAGACTATGGTGAAGGGGGGTGTACCCGAACGGCACCACATGAATTTTCTCACTTTGTTCTGCCGATGTCTCCATAAATGACATATAAGTGTTTGAATGGTTTTATGACATATTCAGAGGTACCGTCCCCAAGATAATGTTTTACGTTTTGGACAAGGTTTCCGATTTCTTTATCAGCAAATCCCGAAATTCTCTTTTTAAAAACTTTAAATTTTTAATAAAACCCAGGTATTTGCACTTCTGATCCTTTTTAGAGAGATACTTGGTTCGAGCACTGTACAGACATTAGAAAATGATACTTGTACCAAATCTGTACCTTTGTTTCCACCATAATTAAACTTTTGTTATACAACAGAAACACGTCTACATTCTCTTGCAACAGCAGAGGAATCACAAGAGCGTTGCCGGCCTTTTTTTGCATTAAGCATCTTTTATGACAAGCTTCTGCTAGACGAAAAACTGCAGCAGGACCGCACTCTTGCGAGACGGCTGTGCTGAGCTGCTTATGCTGTCAGAAATATTAGACAGCATAAGCAGCTGAGCAGAGCCATCTCGCAAGAGTGCGGTCCTACTGCAGTTTTTCGTCTAGCGTGGTTCCCATGAAAACAGTTTGTTTAACAAACTAAATATTTTCCTCATTTAATACCTTTAAATCGTATATATTTAGTTTTCTTTCCGTTAAGTTCTAAAATATTTACTGTAAACCAATTATGGACTTGAAGTAAAGCGTTATTCACGTCGTCCAAGTCGATTGTTTTTCGGTCTACTATAAAAACCAATTAATTATGTATTATCTTCAAATAGCATCATCTTCGGTTGAGTTTGGACTGACTAACTATGGTATGGTATGCTATAATCGGGCTAATTTTCGCAACTCGACGACTGCGCACCTCTTTTGCGTGTGTTCCCGGGATATATTTGTTATTCCTGCCACCCCAATTCCTCCCGAGACAGAGCAACGTCTTCTCCTTCCTAAACACTTCTGGGAGTGTGTTTGGGGTACCAAGATGTTGAGCCCGGTAAGGTGCTACACCTGAACAATGCAGAAGTACACATGCAGCAGTTGACTGTCTAACTATTATATATACTATTATGTCCACCTGATGATTTTTTCTGTTATTTTAAATAACAATGTGGCGTGCTTCTATTAGGTTAATAATAGATGTGCGACTTACAATGCCAGAGCCACATAATTTATGATATTATTATTATAATGCCACGTTGCTTAAATTTCCAACCACTTATCGTCACGCAACTGCTCGAATGGTCCGTAGATTAAAATTTAATATAGCATTATTATACTGTGTTATCTAATCTCGACTAAATTGGATTTAGCGTTCACCAAATTTAGTTAGAAGCAATGAATATTTTTTTTATGGAAAAAGGAGGACAAACGAGCGTACGGGTCACCGGTTGTTAAGTGATCACCGCGGCCTACATTCGCTTGCAACACCAGAGGAATCACAGCAGCTTTGCCGGCCTTTAAGGAAGGTATACGCGCTGTTTATGAAGGTACCCATGTCATATCGTCTCGGAAACACCGCACAAGGAAGCTCATTCCACAGCTAGTACGTGGAAGAAAGTTACTTGAAAACCGCACTGTGGAGGACCGCCACACATCCAGATGGTGGGGATGATATCCTAATAAAATTTATGGTGTGTCGTGCGATGTCGTATAACAGATCACATCTATTAGAACTCAACTTACACTATAATTTTAAAACGCGGAGAAAGTACAAAATTCCTACTAACTACGCGCCTCTATAGGATTACTGGAAAACCAAGCGCAGGCAGCTATTTTTGTCAACCTAGCTATCCACGCACGCGGTAATAAATACTGCCAGTATTCTTGGTACACTTCCTCGTAATGATAGTTTTATTTAATGTAATCATACTAACTGCCGCACTCAGGGACGTTTAAAAATTTCTTATGCAGTTACTTAGTAAAGACATAAAATTTTCGTCTCGTGTTGTTAATATAAGTTATAAGCATTGTTTTGTTCTCAAAAATACTTTTTTTTATATATAGAAGGGATAAACGGTGAGGATAAGTGCTGACACAACCGCCCTTGTACATCCGTGAAATAGGCAACAAGAGATGTGTTAATACGTTTTTTTTTTATGGAATAGGAGGACAAACGAGCGTACGGGTCACCTGGTGTTAAGTGATCACCGCCGCCCACATTCTCTTGCAACACCAGAGGAATCACAAGAGCGTTGCCGGACTTTAAGGAAGGTGTACGCGCTTTTTTTGAAGGTACCCATGTCGTATCGTCCCGGAAACACCGCACAAGGAAGCTCATTCCACAGCTTTGTAGTACGAGGGAGAAAGCTTCTTGAAAACCGCACTGTGGAGGACCGCCACACATCCAGATGGTGGGAATGATATCCTAACTTGTGGCGTGTCGTGCGAAGGTGAAAATAATTTACTTATTGCCTCGCATGCGTTGTGCGCGTAACTCGAACACAAATAATAATTGATTATGATAACGCACAGACTTCTAGCATTTACCCTTATCTGATAATTGAATAAAAGGTGGTTTGCAAACCAGGAGTTGTGAAGATTAAAGACTCTATGGTATATAGTTCAAGGTAGCGACTAAAATATCATTGGTAGCGATGGCGTCATGGACACCTTGGATGGACCTTTATCTTCCATAAGATGACCTGGTGCTCCCCCGGGGTGTGAATAAAATTGGGAAATCCTAGACTTAAGGTTGACGTAAGAATATACTAAGGGCTTTTAGATGTGGGAGAGTCACGTTGCTGTCCTACGGTGATAGCACGAACGGGCTGGATTCGACCAGATCAGTACCACGCTTGCAATAGTGCAACTGGTATAGGCTAGCGTGGAAGGTTACTACCCATTACTCCATCTTTCCACCACAATAAAAAAGTGGTCTTTAAGATATTTTACTCTAGGACGGTACCGGCTCTAGCCTCTCCTCACCAGAGTTGGAGTGTTTTTCCCTAGTATTATTGCTTAGGCTGCCCGTCGTATTTTCGGTGGCGCACAGTACTGCTTATCGCTGAGGATAAATTTTTTAGGGTAGGGACCTGTTTACACTATGTTTGCGCGTAGATTTCGATAACGGCATCTGCATATTATACACGTGTGTCAACATATCCCACAGAGGTAACACAGCGACAGATCGTCTCATGGGGTCTCCAATCGGCAATCGACTACGTGCTTGCAGAGATTATCTCCGCTGAAAGCGTAGTCTTAGGCGACTGAAACGGGCACTAGACCACGAATTCCACAAATTCTAGCTCGTTAATTAGTTGATCATGTAACAGAGTATCAAAATCACGCGAAAACGCTTTAAATAGTAACTAAACATACTTTTAAAGATTTTCATAAAATTTTGATAAAAGTTCGAAGTACTAAAAGGAAGGAACTCGGAAAAAGTTTAACATGTTCATCATCCTGCGTCAGTTATGGTTTGGTGGGAGGTGTCAAAAAGGAGTAAATACTTTAAGAAAATGTATCAAGAGACCGCTTATATCGTATTGCGAAACCTCTTAGCAATACGGATTTTAAAAATTTACCTTGGAGTTTCTACTACACCTGGTCACAAGAACGAAATATCCAAGATTGGCTCGAAATCAACATTCCGGACTTTTGAAGAGTTGAAGACTGGCCGCTGCACTGGGCTGGACCCAGATTTAAACCCCTTGGACTACAAATTATGAATTATTAATAAGAGGACATGGACTGCTCTGTTCGACACGCCGATATCGAGTGTGTTAGCCATAAATTCGTGGCCAGACCGATTAAAGGCCTGCGTTTATGCTAAATGTAGTTAGTAACTTTGAAAATATTTTATTTTTATTTATACTGAATCTGAGGGTGGCAATTGTTCAGCAGCAATGGCGTGCAAAATGTTGACCACACTAATATACACTGGCCTTCAAAAGTAAGTATCACACTTTTAAAATTGGGATAACGTTTTAAGTTTACAAGATATACTTTCGAAATAAAAAGGACTCCAAAGAGAATTTAATTTTGTGCATAAAAACTTTATAGTCGGTAACCTTCCTTTAAGAATTGGCTGAAAAAAAACTTCAAAAACAAAACCATCCCTTTTTCAAAGTGGACGTTTCCGAATTACAATTTTACCCTTCACATTTTTCTTTCTGTTTTAAATTTTTTTCAAGATCGATGGGTCTTGTTTTAAAAATTTATGCTAAAAAGCACATAACATTTATTTATCATGCCTCTTTCAGCTGAAGAATGTGCTAGGATCATGGCTTTTCTGGAACTAGGCATCAGTATGCGTCGCACTGCAAGAATGGTGGGTGTGACGGTACGAACGGTCCAGAAGGTAAAGCGAAGGTACGAAGAGACTGGACACCATCTGAGGAGACCTTATAATGGCAGACCCAGGTGTACCAGTGCCCGAGAAGATCGTTATATTAATTCCACTGTGTTAAGAAATCGCCACCAAAATGCAGTTGAAGTCCAGCAACAGCTACTTCAGACCCGGAGGGACTACATTAGTGACAGTACAGTGAGAAGAAGACTTGCTGAAGCAAATTTGAAACCCCAAAGACCAGCGAGTGGCCCAAAACTCGAGAGACAGCATCGAGTAGCGAGACTGCGATACGCCCGTGAACACATGCAGTGGGATGAAGAAGAATGGTCAAGAATTTTATTTGCAGATGAGTCTCGATTCTCCCTTTACACTTCTGATGGAAGGCGAAGTGTTTACAGGCGACCTGGTGAGCGATACCTTCAAGCCTGCATCTCAGAAAGAGTCCAATACGGTGGAGGCAGTGTACATGTATGGGCTGGCATATCTTCAGAAGGTCGCACAGAGCTATTAGCCATAGAAAATGGCACCCTCACTGGGCAAAGATATGCTCAAGAGATTGTCAATGAGTATGCAGGGCCGTATTTAGCAAATATGGGTGATGGATCGATGCTGATGCATGATAATGCCCGGCCACACACGGCTCATATCGTACAAGTGTATATTCAGGAGGTCGGTATCAGCGTGATGGCTTGGCCATGAAGAAGTCCTGATCTCAACCCGATTGAACACGCCTGGGTTGAGCTTGGGAGGCTAGTCAGAAATCGCAGACCACCACCTACTACCCTCAGGGCACTAAAGCAGGCCCTGGTAGAAGAATGGGAGAATATTCCCCAACATCGGCTCCGAAACCTAGTGTTCAGTATGCCAAACCGGCTCGAAGCTGTAATCAGAGCTCAAGGAGGCAATACCAGTTATTAAAAATTAAATAACATGTAATACATTTTAGTTGAATTTTTTTAACACTAAACTAAAAATGTCTATTTTCATTGTTTTATCTTTTTTAAGTTAAAAATTTTACTAAAGTATAATTTTAGTTTCTAAGAATTAAAGCCTATAAAATTTGCAACAAAACGTTTTTGATCTTAAATTAATTTGAAAAGTGTGATACTTACTTTTGCAGGCCAGTGTAGTATCAAGAATCACGTCTTAATTAAAAATAATTGTCAAATTATTATTTGTTATATTAGTATTGTTATACTTTATTTAAAAAAACAGCAGGCAAGTTAATGATAAGATGAAATATATAGGTAGTATAGTTGCAAGTTGTCATAGAGCTTCCACAGTTAGATATTCTACTAAAAGACAGCATATTATGTACACATTGTTTCGTATACGCCGTTCCGAATAATACTAAATCACTACTCGCCGTCTATTAGTCACTTGTGAAGCGACACGTTTAAAGCGGCTATGTCACTCCTGGTACTTTCTTATTTAGATTTCTAAGGTCAACTCTCACCCAAAAGCCAGTAAAGAACGTTTCATCAAACTTACCGGAAATTGATGTTTGTATGCAGCCTTATTGTGTTTAGAGGGTTTATGTACTATAAAATTATCTTGTTATTATCATTTATAATCTAGTCATTCAATTGATCGCGGTTGAGAGCAGTGCTCGAATGCTTATATTCCTACTGATCATTTAAAACGTTACAAAAGGTAAAGTTTTGAGTTAATATGTTTATATTTATTGCTTAAGACTTATTGAAATGTGCATATAAATGTTATTAGTGTTAAATAAAAAACAAGTGAGTAGAAAAAGGGCTAATTTTCTTTTTTATTTCGGTTATTTCCAGTCTTACAAAACTTTCCTATAGAATTTGTAGTGTAGAGTGCTTAGGAATAAATGATAATAAGGCAGATTTTAAACAAATATTAAATTTTATCGACGTTTGCTATAAAACAAAATCTATACTACCATATATAAATCTGTAGGCTCTGTCTGTAACTACTTATTAACTTTTACTTTTTTAAATTCCTGATATGTATCCGTTTAATGACTGACTGACATCAATCCTACGATTAAGGACACACATAGAGGCAGATATTAATTTAAAATTGGAGTTGAATGCTACAGATTAATTATATTGTAGGTATTTACTACCGTAGTATCGCTGACGTTGTTACACCTTAAGGTAATTATAACATTAAAATTTTTAATTCTTTTGCGGGGGAAGCATTAGTCATTTGTTTACATTTTTCCATGTGGATGTGGGTTTGTGATTTCAAATTTTCCGGATTTTTGCCTGATCCAGAGTATTCTAATTCTGTCTTTAAATCTTTTGTCATTTGTATATGCAATTATATTATGAGTAGTAAATGTATCCAAAACACAACTACTAAACTAAAGTAGAAAAATTGAATTTTGGGCTTTTTTATTTTATAATTTTGTTATATAAGAATCAATCATATACCTAATTTCTCAAAACTGTTTTTTTTTAAATTTACGACTAGTTTTACCAATTAATTTTATTTAAAACGTGTACAGTTTTTAACTGACTTCAAAAAGGAGGAGGTTCTCAATTCGATCGGTATTTCTAATAATTAATTCTTCTTTAGTTCGATGCGGAATAGATGCCATTTGGTCCCATAAAAATTTTACATAGCTTGGCCCAATAGTTTTCATTTTATGAAAATTTTCAGTTTTTGAAGTCGGAGTAGTTTTTTTATGAGCTTATGTTATGCATAACAATGCTCGTGGGCGTTTTATTCAACCATACTCTCCTAGAGTTTTTTTCGTGCTTCGCGTGAATCGTTTCTATACGCACTATCTTGGAAATTCAGTTAAATGTTACTAGAGCCACGTATCAATGTGTTTATTTTTCGAATACATATGTACGTTTATGAGACGTTTTATAAGGTCAGCAACGCTCCTGTGGCTCCTCTGGTGTGTTTCCGTGATCACATACCATCAGATGACCAGAATGCTCGTTTGTTCTGCTCTTCCATTAAACAAAACAACATGTACAAATAACAAAACATAAAAACGATGGTTTAACTTACCATACTAACCGACAAATAAAGTCATGTTGCATTATTAATCTTATCTCACCATTCCAGAAAGATTTAAGTCCACGCTAGCAAAGAAGCGGGTACAACTAGTATTTTATAACAGTTTACAAAAGGATTATTAGACATAAAAATTGATAAATTGATATATTTATAATCCGATAAGTATTGATATTAGATATGAATAATAGCCCTACCTTCTGGCTTTCCAAACAAGTATACATTTATAAATTTAAGTGTTAGCTGCGATTATTATATAATATATATGAGTATAGATTTCAATTTCAACTATCGTTATTCAAAGTAGGATTTAAGATCACGTCTTATAAACGTCAAAAACTACCACCCATCCGACAACGCCTTAGACCTGAGAAGAATGCGCAAACAATTCAGCGGGCTTCTTTCTTTTACAATAAAATTTTATTAAAAAAAATATTATTTAAATAGCCTGAGGGCGGTCGCGTCATTCCTAATCTGTTGTATCATTAAGAAAGTTATTTATGTTATAATAACCTTTACCATATATTTTTTTTAACAATTATTTTGAACTGCGTAACACATTTGTTTTGTATATTTTCTGGGATTATTTAAAAGCATATACATCGAACAAAAAAGGAATAAAAGACTCAACTTAAATTAGTCTTTTAGACTCAAGTTTTATTAACTTAAATTATTTACTTTTAAACGAAACAAGTAAACTCATGTAAACCTACTACAGACATCAGCTCCTAACAAATACCAACTGTTCAAACTGTAACACACATATATCTACTGTAAGAAACACTAAGTACGATCTTTTATGAGGAAAATAGATATATTATTATTACTAAATAATAAATAAAATAACAAAAGATACACTGGCCTGTTGCCATTATAATTGTAATAAATTACAATGGCAATGGGCCAATCATCAATGGAACACCTTCATCAACGTTGAAAGTCGTACAACAGTCGCAAACTAGCTCCGTACATTTTTTCTCCGTAAATTCGTTAAATTTGTGTAACAATTATAATTTCAATTTGTTACTATAGTTCTAAATTTTATGTGTGAACGTTATCTGTGTGTAAATGTGAAAAGAAATCTGTGTAAGTACGAAACATAAATAAACATACAAAACATAATAAAACTTTAAAATTTTACTCACATTTTTATACTTTGATCCTCTCTACTTGCAAGTGAAAAGATAATTGATTCCGTCATTTTAATTAACATTTCAACACACGAGATAGTTTAAATAAACATTTTCGCCACATAACTGGACAAAATTATTACGAACCCGAACCCCGCTTCATTAAACTTTTTGCTTTTACCCTCATCAGAAGATGAGGTCTTTGTTTGAGCCCCTACAGAAAAATTAAAGGCAATAAAACATAATTATATATTTGCCGACGAATTAGCTCAAGGCTGTAAAAATTAACACAAAGAAAATATCTAAGAAAGATAGCACGCCCGCGAACACTAATCTTTCAAATCTCAGGTTCAGGAATCAATTACCTTTGATAATGTTAAACATAGGCATGCTGAAAAGTTTTTATAAGGCCAACTATGACGCTATTTTTAAAGATCTAGAAAATAAACCATATTTAGATAGATCTTTTGCTTGCTGTGACAATGTTAGGCCGCGTATCCACCTGCAAGCAAACTCGCGGAAGTCTTGTATAAGTTCTTGCAATATTGTTTACATATCTTACTAATTTCTGCAACTTATTTCTGCTATAAATGTCTAGCGAGAAGCTCGAGGATTATACCTACTATCGCAACCCATCGCGGAGGTGTTTACACACGAGAGCTTAAGGCGACACTAAATGCCAGGGACCTTGAGCGATATGAGTTCACGGCTGCCGGCCCGCCATCTATGTAACAAAGCCAATATATTCAAAATTCTTGCGCGGAAAACAGTTTATATGCTTACAATTCTCGTTATTTACTACTATTCTGAATAAATGAACCTACACAAAAAAGTACAAGTTATAAGAATAACTTTTCTGAGAGAAGTACCAAAAAATGCGTCACGCCATGCCAAAAAACTTGTTAAACTTCAAAGAAAAGTGGTAGTTGAAAAAGGCTCGGCAGTGTTAACTTTAACCAACAGCAAGCATTAGCAACCTACAAATAAGACTTAAGGATATGTGTAACAGGATAAAATAGTGTTCATAGCTCGAAATGCTATAATTTCACCTCAAAAACTTGACTAAAAACACCATGTTTGCGTGTTTTATGCTTACTCTTCACCTTAAGAGTGTCGCGATAGGAACTGTCGAGACGCGCACGTGAAGCAGCTGCATTAATAATTTTGCATTGTAATGGGCAAGGCATGTCAGTTATCATCAACTGAACTTTCTGCTCGTCTCGTCCCTTATTCTAATTTAAAAAAAATCTCAAATACATCAAGAACAAAAATAAACTAAGGTAAGGCTTAGTCAAGATCAACATATAGGGTGTAGCTTTGGTCACAAAAATACATGCTACGCAGGGTATTAGATGGGTTATTATTACTATCTTCGCGCCTCAATAAGGCTACTGGAAACCCAAGCGCTGGCAGCTATTTCGGTCAACGGATCAGCCTTGCTATCCAACCCGGTAATGCTTTTCGGTATTCTTGGTACGCTTCCACGTAATGATAGTTTTAATTTTATGTAGTCGTAGTATTGTAAATATAGTTATAAGATTTGTTTTGTTTGAATAATAAATAAATAATAATTAGTAAGAAATATTACTGATAACATAATAGGGTAATAAATAACATTGTGATAGTCGACGAGATAGTAAGTCATCGTGTTATCATAATTAATGGGCTATTATAATTAACAATCAATCAACGCAAAAATAGGTGCCGATGTAGTTCCCATAATCTAGCCGGCTTCCTGTGCAAAGGAGCCTCCCACTGGTATACAATTGCGCTCGTCACCTTGAGACGTAAGATGTTAAGTCTGGGCGTCATCAATAGAGCACGGCAATACTTCAAGCCGGCAATAATTCTAGCGCTCTACAAAGCGCAAGTCCGGCCACACATGGAGTATTGCTGTCATCTATGGTCTGGCGCACTCCAGTATCAGCTCGATCCATTTGACCGCGTGCAACGCAGAGCAGCTCGAATTGTCGGGGACCCAGTGCTCTGTGAACGGCTGGATCACTTGGCGTTGCGTAGAGACTTCGCTTCATTGTATGTCTTCTACCGCATTTATCATGGGGAGTGTTCCGAAGAGCTGTTTAACCTGATTCCTGCCACCGAATTCCACCTTCGCACGACACGCCACAAGTTAGGATATCATCCCCACCATCTGGATGTGTGGCGGTCCTCCACAGTGCGGTTTTCAAGGACCTTTCTTCCTCGTACTACAAAGCTGTGGAATGAGCTCCCTTGTGCGTTGTTTCCGGGACGATACGACATGGGTACCTTCAAAAAAAGCGCGTACACCTTCCTTAAAGGCCGGCAACGCTCTTGTGATTCCTCTGGTGTTGCAAGAGAATGTGGGCGGCGGTGATCACTTAACACCAGGTGACCCGTACGCTCGTTTGTCCTCCTATTCCATAAAAAAAAGTCTCATTTGCCCAGTAATTTCACAAGCTACGGCTCTTCAATTAGATTATGCAAGTATTATGTCAAGTATGAAATTCCTTTTTCAAACCATGGATTTGAGAAGACGTGTGCAATACTATAGACATGACATACCTTTCAATACTTAATGAATATTATAGAAATGATTTTGACAGTTTTACCTCTAATATGGCACTTGTGTCAAATGCCGAAGTTTCATGATTTTTAATTTGATTTGATTCAAATAAAAATTTATTAATTTAGGTGGAAAACGACACTTATAAATTTCAAAGTCACGTGTAACAATTGACCACTGGATGAGAAGAAGTGGCAACGGAAATATACTAATAATAACCATAACAATAGTTTATGCATCAAGTGAAATTTAATATATTTATCTTTAAAAGAAAGAGAGAAAAATGTATCGAAAGTGTTTATTAGCACATAAATACTTAAAATTTCAAAAACTATTATCATTTTAAGAATTTTGATTCTTAAAATGTCCAATAAAAATGTCTTGAATCCCAGAACTATTATTCTAATTTAACGCTGAAAATGGGGCTCCACCCAGCCGTAACTACATGGGGGCACTAACGCTGAAGACAGTGTATCACATACAATGATTTTTTTATAGAAATATTAGTTAAAATTTTGATTAAGTAATATGATATCATTCAGATACTTGATATAGATTCCTGAAAATTGAATTCTATTTTGATGTACATTAACATTAATAAAGGTACATTAGCATTTTTTACAGCACACGGAGTATTTATATTATGGCAAAACAAAAATGCAATTTACTTTCATATAGATGAGCTTGGCATTGGGCAATCGAGCGCAGTTATTTAGTTTATTTTGTGGTTTTTATTTTCTAAAAAAATTTTTAACAAAAAAGCAACCGACTACAAAAACACTATTACAAAACAATAGTTATAATGTGCATTAAAAAGTATAAAATAATCGCGTATTTTTATACAATCTTATTAATTAATCTAATTCTTGTTACGATTATAATTATTTTTGGAATCGGTGTTCTTCCGCCGCGACCCGCCTCCTCACGACTCAAGCACAACTCACCTATAACTATGTATATTGTAACAAACCTGTCTTGGATGACACCGACTCCAAAAACTACAATAATCGTATCTAGAATTAGATTAATTAATTAGATTGTATAAAAATACGCGATTATTTTTAGTCTTTTTAGTGCACATTATAACTATTGTTTTTGAATAGTGTTTTTGAAGTCGGTTTTTTTTTTTATTTTATGATTTTTAGTGAATTTGAAGTACACTAACTAATAATTTGCCTAAATATGTGTAGATATACTAAATTTTTCAATGCAGCAATGAACGTAAGTGCTTTGCAATTTGATTACAGACAGTCGTTAAGGAGTCCCATTGATCATCATATTCAACTACGTCAATTACTTGACCATAACTATGTTATGGTAGATGACTTAAATATCCGGATACCATAAAAAGATTCGGCCGAGTTTCGTTAATTTGCTCCTAAGAATTGAAGAGTTCCGTAATTAGAACCTAAGCAAACTCTCGCCAAACTATCTTTGAAGTTTGTCCTTTCCAATAAAAAAAGAATCATCGAAATCGGTTGGCGCGATATTGAGTTATTCGTAAATTTATCATCCACTTTGCTATACGTATGTATAGCAAATTTAAGACTGTTATGGTTTTCTCATGGATGCCATTGTCAGATCTGGACCAAACAAACACGGGAAGCACCAGCATTCAAATAAAAAAAAGAATTATCAAAATCTGTTCACCCAGACGAAAGTTTTGAGGTAACAAACATAAAAAAAAGAACATACCGACGAATTCCTCCTCCTTTTTGAAGTTGGTTAAAAATTATCACAATTTGTTATTATCAAACAATGTTGCTTTAGTGTCTAGAAAATTAAATTTCCCATGCATTATTTTTTATTATATTAAAATCATTATCCAGCATGAAATCCAGTTCGCTGTTTTGTACGATGAAAAAATACTGAATTTTAAAAATACTGCTTCTGTTTTTACATATTATCTAGTTTTAAACATATTTAATGTTTTTTTCATATTAGGTACATACTTCATGGAACTTAATTTTTATTTGAAGTTTTAAGAAATATAAGAATTTTCATTTAATGTACTATAGAATCCTCTTAACAAACATGAAAACAATGTAGTTATTTGTCATACTACCGAACAAACAATTTTCGTTTAATGTCCATAGAATCCTCATAACAATGGTGTAAATTGTCATTACGAATGATCATACAAAGTAAGATAAAAGTCGACGCAAAAGTTCACATTGAGAATGTAGAGGGCACGGCTAGAATGTTGTTGTGTGATATTATTAATAACTTGTTATTGTTTATGTCAATGTGGGATACATTGCCATTCAATTAAACGCAGTTTCTAGAGTGCGTGTATGATATAAATACACACTTTACAAAAGATAATAATTTTTAGTAATTCTATTCAAGATGTTGATGTCTCATTAATATAATAAAGTTTAAAAGCTTAAAGTTGTTGTAAGTGCTATTAGTTTTAAATAAGCAAAACGTGAGTATAAGAAAGATACATTTTTTTGGTATTTAAATTACTTATCTCTCAATGCCTATCAGTTCGTAAATGGTTAGGAACGGCATAAGAAAAATTTAAGGAAAGAGCTCGTTTTGAGAGAACAATATGATTTATATTGAATATATTATTGTTTTCCTTATATTGTTACCTAATGGTGGTTATTGTGATCAATGCATAGGAAAATAGGAAAATTCAATCATACTACAGATTCTGATAAGTATACTTTTCAAAGGTTATAAATGTTAGTCAATTGCATAAAACGTAATATCTTTGTAGATTCCATTTTTTACGACCACGCGTTGCAATAAAATTTTTGCCAATCTACTGAATCATCACCTCGTTCATTATACGAGATGGATATATTAAAAAAAAGACCGTACACATTCCTGTGATTCCTCTGTTGTAGCATATAAATATATTTTGTTCTGTATAATATTACTCAAATTGAAGAGAAAGAAGGTATATTATGAAGAATAATGCTATAACATTAAAGTAGTTGTGATTAATTATATTTGTATCTGCTAAAGAGAGGGTTACAAATACAAATATTAAGAACCAGAGGAATCACAGGAGCGTTTATGGCCTTTTAGGTAAACCTTGTTTGACTTTTTCGCTCATATTGTATCGACATGGAAAAACTGCCAACGAAACTTCATTTAATCGTATGAAAAACAATATTTTGTAAAATATGCACCAGTAATTTAATTGAAAAGGTTTATTTAAGACTTTAGCTATATTCAGCTTAGATCATTTATACATCTATATAGACAATGACAGCTGTGAAAACGTTGGAAAAAAATAAGGCTGACTGTTAGATTTTATTCTGAGCAATGCACTTACACAACGTGAAATATAAATCGCGAGTGAAAGACGTAGCTTGTCACTTAAGTAACAAACCTGGCCTGTTTTCATCGCTTCTCTAATAGCAAGGGACTCTATCTAGACGTATAAATTATCTAAGATTATAGTTATGTATGTATTATTTTGAAATGTTATTAATGTCCATCAAACACGTATTTGTGCATTCATATTGTTTGAACTTACTAACTACTTAGGTGATAATGGAAAAATACAGAGGTGTGAGTGATGCAGTACATTTGTATATAAATGAGATTCAGTGCTCGTTGGTGGCGAAGACTGGTATACCATCAGATAGATATCATTTTGGGAAACTTACCTTGGAGGCTCTCAGAGATGCGCCCGAAACTATATTGCAGGTATGAAATTGTTTTATTCGAACAGCTCGCATACATCTGGCAACAACTACAACGGCGCCTATTTCTGCCGTGAAGCAGTAATGTGTAAGCATTACCGTGTTTCGGTCTGAAGGGCTCCGTAGCTAGTGAAATTACTGGGCAAGTATGACTTAACATCTTATATCGATATATACACAACAATACTTGTAGTGTTAATATTGAGGGTATTTGTAAGTTATTTAGTTAGTAATGTTGTTCATAAAATTTCTTAGCACCTAAATGTTTATGCCCTTGTTTTGTTTTTTTCTTCTGTATAATAAATATTTGTAAGTAGTTTTAAGTTGTTTCATTTTTCTTTAAAAATAAGTAATTTAATTTAAGTAGTTAATTAAGTATTACACTTTAAATTTAAATAATATTATATGTCTTCCGACGACCTTATTGTACACGGTAAAACTCAAATGAGTTTATGTATGTACAATAATTGTGTTACCTATAATATGTTATTTGTTAATAAGAAATAAATAAATAAATATCTCAAGGTGACGAGCGCAGTTGTAGTGCCGCTGAGATTTCTTGGGTTTTTCAATCATCCCGAGAGGCACGGCATTGCAATGGGCAGGGAGTTATCAATGAACCAGCAGCTGAACGTCCTGCTCGTTTCGCCCCTTATTTTCAAAAAAAAAAATCTGATTTGAAAGACATTTGTAATATGAATACATACTTATTTAATTGCCATAATCATACTAAATTAAGAAATAAACAAGGTACGGCGTTCAGTGTGGGCTGATTATACGTACTAGCTTTTTCCCGCGACTTTGTCCACGTGAAATAGTTACTTTTGCCAGAATTCTTTATTTTTTGGAATAGTTTGCAAATAATACACGGGTCAGATACAAACTGCTCTTCCGCTGCTGGCGGCGCTCTTCTACAGTACAGCGGATATCGGTGGTCAACGAGGACAGTCTCTTTAATAGTATTTCCCTGCGAACTTTAATCTCCTATTTCGTCCCCGTGTAGGCCAAAGTTTTAAAAATGCTCGAACAAATACGTATAAATTACTTCTTATCAATTGTCTACATACAAAGTTTCATGGTGTTATCTTCGATAATGACGAACTTCTATACAAACTTCCATCCCCCATCTCAACCCCTCCATTTATTTTATACCAATAAAAAGTCCTAAACTCGGTCCTAAGCTCTAGTCTATTTTTGTTCTAAATTTTATCAAAATCGGTTGAGTGGTTTAGACGCGAAAGCGTAACAAACAAACCTACATTGAAGTCAGCTAAGTTATACGTAAGTAAAGTCTGAGAAAAGTCTAAGTTAGCAGTATTGCTCCAGCCTAAGCCGTGCGGTGGGGCTAAATATTTAAGATTACTAACAATATTTAAATATTCATAATATGAATGCTTATGACGTTTGTTCACGCCAAATCATAGTATTTTTATATGGAAAGTAAAAATACCCAAGGACATGCCCAGTACCAGCGGATAAGATATCTATTGCCTTTAATAAATTGGTCCATGCGTCACCTCGTGAACGGGTGCTGCTTGTGGTGCCAGGTTGGCCTATTATAGTTAATAAATCATTGTATTTATTGGATGAAATAATTAATTATTACATTAATAACGATCATCATGTTCACGAAGCATACTTACACAAACAATGAATTCAAGCTCTAAAGATTGATGCATTCAATATACGATAATTTATATTTATACAGTTTATTCTTTATTATTACAGCCATTGTAAAATACTCTATTTGATTGAATTGGCCGTTGAGTTTCTTATATGTTAGTCTCACGAGCTCTACTTTTTCAGTACTTTTGGTAGATTCAGTAATTTAAAACAAATATTTACACTGACGATAAGAAAGCGCTTAGTTTAAGCCTAATTGAATAATATTTATTTGACTTCGACTTTAATATAATGGTCGACACTGACAGTTTTCCGTTCACATCTCTGCTAGGTTTGCCACATTTATCGAACATTGATACTTTATGCTTTTATTTAAAACCACGTCAGATTCTTATTACTTAATCAAAAACAATATATTCATCAACATTCACCTGAACTATACCTCGTCCAACAAATTATTTTACTTTTCTACAAAACATATTTATAGATTATATCGATTGTGATCGTCCATGATTAAGAGTCGGTGTCTTTCTTCGTTAATATAATTTGGGACCTTGGTAATAGCAAGGCGTGCCATTTCCACCACTTAAGTGTTATGGTACCTACCCAAATAAATAAATAAAATAAATTTTTTAGATAGATGGAGTGACGGAAGAAACGGAAAGTTATAATTCCGTACTAGAGAGAACAGTGAAATGCGCAAACGCATTCAGAAATCTTGGTCTCCATCGAAACGATGTGATAATACTGATGGCTCCCAACCACATACACCTCTCAATACCAATGTACGCAGCGTTCTATCTCGGAGTTAGTGTTGCTGGAATCGATATGTATTTGCTAGTTAGTAAGTATATTTGTGTTTCAGTTTTGCCAATATTATTTTATAGAGCTTTGGTTGTCTTTACGATACACTAATCGTTAATAGGTTATGCTAATATGTGTGTTTGTCTTGTTTTGTTTGTCTTAAAAGAAAAAGAAAGCCTTGACTTAATATAATTGTGATAAACTTATGAGACTTTTTGTCTGATTTGATAATATTTTGATATTTTTGTTTCTGTGAGTGCTAGATTACTTTGATGTCCTTAAAATTACCAAGAACGTAGCCCTGATTATTGAGTGATAATTTACTTTAGTTTATTTTTATTAACGCACTGGTTATTTCATCGTCTATATTAGTGCAGTAGAATATTGATTTAGAATCATTTTCATCTGAGAAAGGCCTCAGGTAATGTGACTAGAACAATAAAATTATGATTTCAGACGAACTTGAAGATAATTTCAAAGACACTGAACCCAAAGTGGTATTCTGTCAAAATGATAGAGCAGAAGATGTAAAGAAAGCTTTGAGCGCATTAAATTTGACCTGTAAAGTTGTTACATTTGATAAAGGACCTGATTATGAAGGTTTTGATGATTTTCTTAATAAACATGGGCATGGACCATCACCACAAGAATTCAGGTAGATATAATAAAATTTATTGCAAGAGATCAATTAAAAATAAATAAATAAATAAATTTCGTTTATTTCAAAGATTACATATACATTTTTTAGTGGTTGAGACTTCCCAGTAAGTTGTCTTAGGACACTTGTATTGGGAATATCTCGCAATCAATTTAAGCTAATTTATACTAAAGTCAAAGAATGCTATATGTTTATGATCTCAACAGCTTTGCCAGAGAGAACAAGAGTCGTGGCTTCGTGCACGAAGTTAATACGACCTCATAGGTTGTCTGATTTTCGGATATATGTTCGCTTGTTAACATGAATGGGCTATATATTGGAATTGAAATAAAAATAACTTCGTCACTATGAGACAAAGAAGGGTAACTGAGCACGTGCCTGCGAGACAGCCAGCATGCTTGTCTCATTGAAAACAAGTCTGGTGATCCAAGCACGCGACTTCAATGCGTCGAAACCATTATGTTGATATTGACATGAGCAACCTTTACAGGGCTTCAGATTTTGATCCAGTTGATACAACGTTATTTCTCATTGCTACGAGTGGCACTACTGGTCTGCCAAAAACAGCTGAAGTAACACACAAGAATATGATGCATGGTATCTCATACATGTGGTAAGTGTATACTTATTACCTTTATTCAGGCATTATTCACTCTAAGACTACGCAGTAATGAGAGTTTATACAAATGGATCATCATTTACCTCAATGTGTTAACCATAGAAAGGTATATCTGGTTTGGTCCCAGTTTTATTTCAAAGCGTAGAGTCGTCGCTTTATCGAATATCATTCGTCGTTCAATCACTTCATCACGGGCAGTGTTCCAAAGAACTAGTGCGAGAAAAAAAAACGTGATTAAAACACCAAAACCACTAGTCTTGAATGTCATCCTCAAAATTTGGATCTCCAATATACTTCGCTCTACCTGCTTTATCTTCACCTTACTTTACCTTCAAAAAACTTCATAGATTCACCTAAACTACCAGCAAGTCTTTTGTGCTGCAAGAGAGTATTATGGCGGAGATCATTTTCACACAAAGAATAATAATATCTTCTATTGAGCACATCTTCATTTCAGAAAATGTCAAGATTCAAGTAACGTTTCACCATAGTTTGGTAGTTGTATGGCAAATTGTTAGAGAACGTTTTTACTAGTAGGAAGTTTGCTTCCACTGGATGTGCACTAGGTGGGCAACACACCGGTGCCTTTTTCTGTCCTGTTATATTCAAGCTCAGATAATTTTTACGTCTCGATAGAGCCGCTTGATGATAGGTAATGCACAAAAGCAGACCAGGTTTATAGCTTTAGTGTGACAAGCTACGTCTTATACTCGCGATACGTATGTCACATTGTTTTAGTGTGCGTAAAAATAGAGGTTAACAGTTCGCTACTAATTCTTTCGACAGCTGTCACAGTTTATCTAGACGTATAAATTACACAAATAAAACTGAAAACAAAATTTTATACAAGTTGCGGTACTCAAACCCGCGACCTCTCGTGTTCCGTCTGAGTACTCTTTCCAACTGAGCTAACCGTTCGGGTGACGTATCGTTTATAAAATCTTGTATGCTTTGTTCAACTCTCAGATTGTAGCTTCGTCTGCAGGATCTACTTTACAGTTGATAACCTGCTCAACTACAAAAAATATTTCCATCGTTCATAAAATTTTATTTTCAGTTTTATATGTGTAATTAATCCCAGAAGTGAGTGATCACTTCACAATCACTATAAAAATGTAACAAATCGTATAAATAATAATATAAGTTTGATAGGCATTGTACCTAGTGTACCTATCTTATGATTAAACGTCACGACCGTTCATAATTTTGGGTTCAATGAAGAATAATTCTAAGCATCATTGCATTGTATTGGGTCAAGCGTTTTATTTACCATAAGGTGAACGTTTTGCTTGTTTTTTGTCATAAAAAACAAATATGTAACAAAGTGAATTAGTGTCAATGCACCTTAACTACAAAAATAACATTATTTCAGGGCAAACTTCGAAGAATTCCCTAAACCAACCAGATTACCAATAATAGTATCCCCGATACAATGGTTCTCTGCGATATTCTTCTACGCGACAACACCCATGTTCAGACTAACCAGGCTTCAATCATCACTCACTATGACACAGGAACTTGCGTATGATTTAATTAACAAATATAAGGTGAGGATAATCATCATAATACTATAAGTCTTATTTCGTTAGAAAAGCATTTTTTGTGAACGTGAAGTGAACATAATATTATTACCTTTAAGTTCGTTGAGCACTCTATGGTAATTGAGGTAAGACCAGTGGGTGGCTTCTTTGCACCGCATGCCGGCTAGATTATGGGTACCACAAAGGCGCCTATTTCTGCCGTGAAGCAGGAATGTGTAAGCATTACTGTGTTTCGGTCTGAAGGGCGCCGTAGCTAGTGAAATTGCTGGGCAAATGAGACTTAACATCTTATGTCTCATGGTGACTAGCGCAGTTGTAGTGCCGCTCAGAATTTTTGCGTTTACAATAATCTTGAAGGGCACTGCATTATAATGGGCAGGGGGTATCAATAACCATCAGCTGTAGGTCCCGCTCGTCTCGTCCCTTATTTTCATTAAAAAAAAACATTTAATGTGAAGCCACGGTCATGTGTGTTATGTAATCTTGCTTTAATTATGACTTATAGTTCAATGAATTGTATGTAAAATTAATTTTAAGTAATTTTTTATTTTAAATATTATTTTTATATCATATTTAATATTTTTATTGTGAGTAAGCTTAAAAACAATAGTACCAAGTACGAGAGAGAACGTGCAAATCTAACCAAAAATACATTTTGACAAAAATGTTTAAAAAATCTATAGTTACAATTTTTAAGTATACTGAAAGACGATTAGCTACGGAACAGTTATTATATCATTAATTCTAATTAGACGAAGTGAAAATTTATATAAAAAATTTATATATAAATAAAATGATAGAGGTTTCTCTCTTGTGCGCGCATCACGGAAAAACTACTATTCAGTAGTTTAGATTTCAAACAAGTCTTCCAAGTTTTATACCTTAGACACTTCGCCCTTATCTAAAAAATATAATATTGCGATAATATCTTCATTTAATATAGAGTTATTAAAAATTTAAGAAACAACCATTTTTTAAGCACTTCGTGCTCAGTCATTTGTTGCAATCAATAAACTCAATGTAGTCAATGGCTTTTGAGAATGTCTCAAATTAAAACAAATGTGTCTTTGTACCCAATGCTCAAGTCATGTCAGAATTAAAAATACTTTAATATTTTAACTTTCAGCCTACTTTCGCATTTTCAAGTCCTAACATGTGGACAACTTTGTTTAAGCCTGGGCACGAAGGAAAATGTGACTTTTCTTGTTTTGAAGTTATATTCATTGGCGGCAGCGCTATGCATCCAAGTCTATTTGAGGAAATGAAGG
Organism: Leptidea sinapis; assembly: GCF_905404315.1. Classification (NCBI taxonomy): domain Eukaryota; kingdom Metazoa; phylum Arthropoda; class Insecta; order Lepidoptera; family Pieridae; genus Leptidea; species Leptidea sinapis. Next base: position 2,446,945 of record NC_066301.1, read on the forward strand.
TGGGTTATTCGCAATCGACAAGTTCTAGATGAAATTTTGTATTTTTTTCAAGTTCCCGTATCTCTTCAATTTGAAAAACTTTAAAGAGACAGTTCACATATTATATCCGTATTTTGAGAAAAAACTTTAAAGATACACCCCCTTATTCATAATGGTCCGCTAACTTAAAACAGCCGCTAAGGAGTGTTTTTCTCATTCTGACTTAGTTCAATAGAAGAAGACAGAGTGAGAATTAGCAATGCTTTAAGTTAGCAGGCTATTATGAATAAGGGGGTAAGTGTCCATCTAGTACCTATCGGTATATTGAGAGTTTCTTAAAATTAGAGATACTTTAAAGAGACTAAGCACATAGTAACGGTCTTTGGAGAGAGAACATCCAATAATAATTGTTATTTTTATGAAAATCTATTTCAATTTCATTTTTTTTATTTAAAAAAATATAAAATTGGAACACAATTATATATTTATTAATCCTGATGTTCTTGGGCACGGTAGACTGAAGTTTACCTCAGATTAAGGTGTAGAATAAGGTAAGTAAGGTGTATGATGATTATAGCAGAAATGTAAGAAAACGTTTTTACTAGTGGGAGGTTTCTTTGCACTCCATCATTTCATCACCTCAGCAGCGCTGTTTTTCTATGAAAAGCAATGTGCAAGCATTAATCTATTTTGGTTTCAACGGCGCCTTAGCTGCTGATGTTATTGGGCTAATGGAACATCTTATGTCTCAATGTTACGCGCCGTTGCGATGCCGCTGATAATTTTGGGATTTAGTTCAATCAAGAACTCTGCGGCACTGTATTGTAAATGGAAGGGTGAAACTCCATAAATGAAATATAGAAGTATTTTGATAAATGCCGAAGCTGTAAGCTTTTGACGACCCCTATAGCCCAGTGATTAGTGACCCTGCCTACTGAGCTAGACGTCCTGGGTTCGAATCCCGGTAGGTGTAAACATTTATATGATGAATATGAATGTATGTTTAAGGACGTATATTGTATTAATGATATCGTTGTTTTGTACCCATAGTACAGGCTATGCCTGCTTTGGGGCAAGATAATTTGTGTAAATATGTGTCAATATTTATTTATTTATTTTGTACAGTAAAGAGAATATTTTAATTTTCTAATGGAGAACATTTTAACTAATTACATGTGAAAACTTATCCCAAGAGGTATTATTTCTACCATTTGAATAACTAAGGCGACATTTTAGACTGTTTTGTTATGTCGTAATATAGAACATACGGCAATAAATAATTTGTTTATTAAATTGTTGCCATGGGTACCTTCAAAAAAAGGCCGGCAACGCTCTTGTGATTCCTCTGGTTGCAAGAGAATGTGGGCGGCGGTGATCACTTTACACCAGGTGACCCGTACGCTCGTTTGTCCTCCTATTCCATAAAAAAAGAGTCCGATCCGTATCCGTGAATACACGGTGCGGAGTAGTCCTAAAACTATTTCTATGGTAGTTTACGAACTAGATCCGGCTTTCGTCATCCGATTTTAATCCGTCACCCGTAGAAATAGTTCTACGACTACTTCGGACCATTTTTCCATGGGTAAGAAAGGTTAGAATCAGGCTGGGGTATCATAAAACACCTTCGCTCAAAGCAGACGACGTGCCCTACCTAGACCCTCTGAGTATCCTACGATTTCTCAAAGCAATAGGTCTCGAGGATATAGTTTAAACCTCGGTACAGTGACACGCATCCTAGTTAGTAGCCTCGATTCTCTTCCTTAACTTTTAAGTTTGAGAGCAGGCGCGCTAGCGCAAGAAGTGGGCACAATAGTTCCTAGGATTTAAGTGCATTGAAATCCCCAAATCATAATAATAGTAATGGGTACGAAAAGGACTCTGATCGGACGTAGTGCGAAAGCGCTTTTAGTCTTATTTCATTAGTCTGATTCTTGATAAGGAAATTAATTTAATTGAATAATCACTTAACAGAAAACAATTCCTGATACTTTCATACTTAATGTGTATGGTCAAAGTGAGCTGGGTGGTCTGGGAATGATCTTCGATCCTTACTTTCCTAAGTCCCTCGGAAGACCAGTTCCATACTTGAAGGCCAGGGTAAGCTGTAAATTAACTTGTTTATCTAATTATAGGAATTCTATTTATATATAACTTTAAATATTTTTTCTAATAAAGCCAAGAAATAGTTATTTTTTAATTTTTGTCAGTTTGTCTGTGAGTTGACTGCGGCAGCTCGCGTCATCTCTATACCAGTTTGCGTGCGAGCAACATTACTTGATGGGCAATTTGGTCATTACTTCTTTATTGTATGCAGTAAACAAACGATTTATGGAAGAGAAAAAGAAATACGAAGAAATACATGCTGAATACCAAGGTCACGCTATTTAGAAGGCGAATATCACTAATTCCTCACTCTCTTAAGGACTCTGCACGATTTCACACTTATTTCAGATTGTCAAAGTCAAATTCTATAATCTTAACAATTAATAGTATGCGGTGACGATGTATGAAGCGATTCACCGCTTCCTGTGTCGTACTGCGCGTCGCTACACTGCGTATCAAAATATTCTCTCGGAGGCAACGTGCAGTTCGACACCGCTCTAGCGCGATATGCATTATACAAAATGATAGAAATAATATTTTAGTGGCAGGGTAATGACGCAGTTTAAGGCGAAGGGTGGACAGAAAACACGATATCAAGGTGTTTTTAGACAAGTTCTGTGGTGAAAATATAGCATTTGGAGCTATGCACACTACTTTATCCTGTCACACATACCCTTAAGCCTTACTTGTAAGTTGCGTATGCTTGCTGTTGGTTAAAGTTAACACTCCAGAACTATTATGAACTACCAGTTTTCTTTGCAGTTAAACAAGTTTTTTCTCGGCATGATGCATTTGTTTAGTATACTGCTCTCATAAAAGTTGTTTTTATAGCTTTTACTTTTTTGTGTAGGTACATTTATTCAGATTAGTAATCAATAATGAGGATTGTAAGCAATTAAACTGTTTGCGCCTGTTAAAATGTTACATTTTCGACGCAACTTTTTTAAAATATTGGCTTCGTTACATAGGAGCCGTGAACTCATATCGCTCAAGGTCGCCGGCATTTAGTGTCGCCTTAAGGTAATCAAGACTGTATCGCATCATACAAAGCTTCCTTAACTCGTCTTGTTTTAATTAAGTTACCTGGTCACCTTAATGGCCAAATATTGCCACTGAACACCAAGTGACCCATGTCGCTACTATTATGTCACTATTACAATTTTACCTCAGTAACAGTAAAAAAAATCATTACGGAAGCAACTGTTTCTAGTGCTATTATTGTTTTCAGTTGGTCAATCCAGAAACAGAAGAAGAGATAAACGTTCCGAACGTGTCTGGAGAACTGTGGCTTAAGGGACCGAGTGTTTTTAAGGTAATATCTTATTTTGTTAGACAATAGAAGAGAGAATTTGGTTACTTTTACCATTGGGATGCTCCGTTGCTCCGGATGCCGGCTAAATTATGGGTACCAGAACGGCGCCTATTTCTGCCGTGATGTGGTAATGTGTAAGCATTACTGTGTTTCTGTATGGACAGCCTTACAATCCATTCCTTCTCTGTATGGACAGCCTATTATATTTCTGATTTATTTATGTTTTAGAATATAATATTGGTTACGACATTGTCCCGCAATGGCTAACACCAGTATTCATTTAAAAATTTCCCCTCTGGGAACCCCAATGTATTTATTTATTTGTTATAAAACAAATTATAAGAAAATAAACTATACAACTTACGGACGTTGAATTTTAACCCATTCTTTCCTTTTTTTCTGTGCTTTCCTGCAGAATTTGCCTTGAGCATTGAGGATTTCTAACTTGACTTACTTTTAGGGTTATCGAAACAGACCAGACGCTACACGGAGTACTTTGACCGAGGATGGTTGGCTTCTAACAGGTGATATTATGTACAGAGATGATAAATGGTACTTCTATTACGTGGACAGGTGGAAGCTTTTACTCAAGTATAGAAACCATCAGGTAAGTAATATCTTTTTTATTCACGAACATTACAAACATAGTGTATGTGCCACAGACTTAGATTATACTTTACGAGCCTAATAATTAAGTGTACAAATTTTAGTGATTTAGTTGGCTAATCTATTTTTTTTTATATAAGAGGAGGCCAACACCGCCCTCTCACCTTTGTATGTTCTATTGCTCTGTAGAAGGCAATTTTATTGGGCTCCTCAAAGTTCTGACTCCATTAAAATTGAGATTCCACCTTTTAAGATTCTATCAGCTGCGAAGACACTGAAGTTAAGTCCAACTTACAGATTAAATTATCTCAATGCGTATAAGTGTACTTTGTCTTCTTTACGCACAGTACTAATAATGTATAGACAGTGATATATCATATCATCCCCACCATCTGGATGTGTGGCAATCCTCCACAGTGCGGTTTTCAAGGAGCTTTCTTCTGCGTACTACAACCCTGTGGAATGAGTTTCCTTGTGCGGTGTTTCCGGGACGATACGACATTGGTACCTTCAAAAAAAGCGCGTACACCTTCCTTAAGGGCCGGCAACGCTCTTGTGATTCCTCTGGTGTTGCAAAAAAAAGTGACAAAACACCGTTGACTTCAGATAACATATTGACACACCTTCTTCTTCCTCTTACGGTTTGAAGTGTGTGAGTTCGAAAATGTAGCTAAAAAACTGTTTCTAGAATTTTGTCTCTTTTGCTAAGGTCGCTAATATCAATACGGCAGTACCAAGTTAATGCGGTTTTCACCGTGGCATACTCCCCGTAATGTTCTAAACCTTGGTTCATTCTAAACGGTTTACTAACAAGAAAGTTATATTAGTTGAAATAAGAGACAGAAATCTACGCAGTGTCTCAGTCGCATGCCTTTTAATAATTTATTTGTGCTATTAATATAATCTATAGCAATTATTAATTAATAATGAAACATAAACTGTTCTCTTATTATCTGTTCACTTACAAGTATACGTCAATAAATTATAAATGAAAGTACTTTAATAACTATAATCGTGAATATTATTCATGTGAATAAACAACTAAGATTTTTTATTATTATTATCTCAGGGGATTTTTTTGTTTGATTAAATAATATCTCGCTATATAATACAATCTGATTGATATTGATTTTGGCTCCGATAACTGCAGTGTAAATCCTCACTTGTAACACAAGATTCACGTACACCGAATATAGTGTATATTAAGTCACTGGCGAGGTCCTTTCGAAGGACCAAAAAGATGTATGAGTTACACCTTTAATGATAAGTCTGAGAGAAGTAAAAGTCTTTGATAGTTGTAAAAATTATTGATAAAAAGATAAAATAAACTGATAAATTCTAAAATGATATGCGGCGTGATTGATTACCTACCATTGACGAACTAACTGTCTAAATGGCCTAAATTAATGCATGTGGCTGAAAAGTACTGAAATAACAAATGTACGTGCGTTGGCCCGTACACGGACTTTCAATATTTTTTTTTAAACAAAAATTTTTTTGACTAACTTCAAAAGTCGCAATAGATGGTTAAACCTTTGACATTTATAAGCGTCATTTATCGACCATTTGAATTGGAATTTATAACTTTTGAATTTGAGTTCTTGACGTGTCATTTTTTTTTTATTTAAAGTCTTTTGTCAAAGAATATATTATAGTACAAGTACTTTTGTTCGGAATATAGGTCAATTTATTACGGATAGTAATATTCGAAATTTCTCTCGTAGATATCTCCAGTAGAAATAGAAGGAGTTATTCAGAAGCATCCTGGAGTATTTGAAGTGGCTGTGACCGGCATACCGCATCTAGAGCATGGAGACCTGCCGGTAGCATGCGTTGTGCTGCATGAGGGTTTCAGAGTGGACGCTGAAGAGATCAAAGAAATGGTTAAGAGTAAGTTTACTGGTCAACAATGCACAGTAATCATCCTTTTTGGGTTGAAAACTCTCGGCTCGTCTAGGCGTATTCAGCTATTTTGTTTTATATCGTAGAATAAAACGGCGTCTTCACAATCAGCGCTTTATTAGAATTTACAATTACTTCCCTTTATTATTTAATGCAATGTACGAATATGGTATTTGAAGGCAACCATACTGATCAACTGTTGAAGATCTTGCTGATCGTTTGTGTTAAACACATAGACCAAGTATAGTAACTAGACATCGGTTTGGGTGGCCAACATGAGACAGATAATATCCTATATATGTAGGTGCAATAGGTACATAATATAAAATAACTGTTCTTTCACTGTCACTTTTACATTGTAAAACACAACATCGCACCATATTTCCTTCGATTCTACTTAAAATTGTCACTGATGTTGAATAAATAGTGGATATTTCACACGTTTCACAAGTTTTCTGTGCAGCACTGTCAAGTTTGTTTCGCACACCGGGTGTGCTGACCTTGAAAAAACCGGCACGCATGGCGAAACAAAAAATCTAATCCCTCTATCTCATTTTTTACATACGACTCGCATAAGTTTTTCTTTTTCTCGTGTGAGTGAGACGGAAGCTATCAATTTGTCTAGTAACTATACTTTGATTTTGACTGGTTTGACAACTGACTGAACAAAGAGGAGGTTAAGTTGTCAGGAGGCAGATTAGAGAGAACCAACATTGTCTATGGATTTAAAGTAAAGTAGGTTTCAATATTGGTAACATGTTTTTAAAATGAATGATATGCGTCTTAAACGGCCATAAATGTTATTCATCATATTTTTATAAATTAAAATACATTTTGTTAAGTCTTTTATATTATATTTCACCCTGTTGCTGGGGAAAACATATCGGTGATATCAAAATTGTTCTAAGATGAAAACCAAAGTATTCAGTAGTACGACGGTCGTGTCAAAACAAAACAATGACAAATGCGCATGGGACAATATTTTTTTTTCGGTCAGACCCTTATAAAAGGGCAGTGGGTTGTTTACTTTGCCTTTCCAGTTTCGGTAAATGTATATAATTTTATAATAAAGTCTTTTTTACAATAGCAAAATATCCTTATAGAGTCAACAACTAGTTTTCGTCTAATGAAAAGGCGACAAAGTAATTTATACATTGGGTGTCGTGAAGCAATGTGCCTTGAAACAACTTGATAATGATTGTTGAATAAAATCATGGCACCTATAAAATATGAAAAGTGAAATTGACGTTTTGATTTTTTAACCGACTCCAAAAATGGAGGAGATTCTCAATTCTGGGTGAACCGATTTTGATAATTCTTTTTTTAATTGAAAGCTGGTACTTACCGTGTGGATCTGGTACTTCAGATCTGACAATGGCATCCATGAGAAAACCATAAGTCTTAAATTTGCTATACATACGTATAGCAAAGTGGATGATAATTTACGAATAACTCAATATCGCGCCAACTGATTTCGATGATTCTTTTTTTATTGGAAAGGATATACTTCAAAAATAGTTTGGTGAGTTAGGTTCTGATAACGGAATCCATGACAAAGTAACGGAACTCTTCAATTCTTAGGAGCAAATTAACGATACTCGGCCAAATCTTTTTTATGCTATCCGGATATTTAAGTCATCTACCATAACATAGTTATGGTCAAGCAAGTGTCGTAGTCGAATATGATGATCAATGGGACTCCTTAACGACTTACAGTAAGGGTGCTATCTGTGGGAGAATTTCTAACTGTCTGTAATAAAATTTCAAAG